>NC_089838.1:262582067-262891233 GCF_035609145.1 Eleutherodactylus coqui
TTCGCGCGATTTGCGCATCGCGTGTCGCATGCGCAAATCGCGTGACTGGAGGCGAAAAATCGCGGGAAAAATCTGCACCTAGCCGCGTTAATCGTCGCAGCAAAACGCCCGTCTGACCGGAGAAAAATCGCCGTGCGCATCAAAATGCGCATGAAACTTAGACTGACCGGCGAAAAAAATGATTTTGGTGCGCACATAAAACGCCGAACGCAGATAGGCGCGATCTGCGAATCGTCGTGTCCTATAATTTATCGCATATCCGCATAAAAAGCGGACATGTGACCGATACCATAGCGAACCATTGGTTCTATATATGCGCAAATCGCATGCGCATGCCCTTACAGGTGTGGAGAAGCTAGTGGGGAGCCACCCTTGTAACTCTTCTTCCTATTCCTGGTAGCTTTCTTAAGTATTCTATAATTTGTTCGGCTATTCAGACTACATGCTGGCTGTGTTTCTGGCAGCATAAAATGACAGGTTTCCTTGAAAGAGGTTCTCCAGGACTTAAGTACTAATGGCCTCTCCTATCCTGTTTGACCAGTGGCCTCAGGCACCTCCAACGATCAACATAGCGAAGGGATCCCGACATGCTCAGTCCTCGGATGTGTGGTGCAGTGACCAGTTGATTATGCCAGGGATTGTTGACCTAAATGCTTATCAAGGTGCATCACTACCAATCTGGTCAGTCGCATACATTAAAAGTACATAGGGTGATGATGAGGTGGTCTCTGTTCCCTGGGTGTAGACTAGATGGTGTGGTGCAGTGCATGTCCCAAATAAAGTTTGGGAGTCAAGAGAGGAAAAGTTAAAACTGACATTTACTTGCCCTTGAAGCCTAGCAGTACAACATCAGTAGATGAATGCACATTCTTTGAAAATTCGCAGTTTTAATACTGGTAGAGGCTTAATCAGGGGCGTAACTATAGAGGATGCAGGGGATGCGGTTGCACCCGGGCCCAGGAGCCTTAGGGTACCCACAAGGCCTCTCTTCTCCATATAGGGAACCCAGTACTATGGATAAAGCATTATAGTTGGGGGCCCTGTTACAAGTTTTGCATCGGGGCCCGGGAGCTTCAAGTTACGCCTCTGGGCTTAACCCCTCCTCAGATCTATTCTTAACCTCTGTACTGCACTATTGTGAGTTTTCCATCACAATTCTGGAGTGACTCTAGCCTTTCCATCAGTTATGCTAATCCTGTAGTTTCCTGTGTCCCACATGTAGTGATCCAGGTGTCAGAATAGCAAGGCTGTTGTACACTCAATAGTGGGCCTACACATCTGTTTCTCATAGGCTGAGTGTAAAGCAAGTAGTTTCTTGTGAGCAAACTCAACCCCTAACCAGCCAAAAAAACTTTGCGGCTATACTGGGTGTGTATCTGAACTTATATAACTGTATTTCCACCCACTAGCCTAGTTCTAATTGACTGTGGTGTATGTAACTACAGTCTGGAATGTTTAACCTTTTCTGTACTATACTACACCTTAAACACCATCTGTAAGATGTAATACAATGGGCAAATTACATTTATAGTACAATAAACATGCCAAGTGCAAATTTCCTACTGAAGTGAATGGGAACCTTGCTTGCAATACCCAGTTGGGCCACTGCAGAGAGAACAGAGCTGTGCATTTCCTGGAACACATCAGCTCTATACGCTGATGAAAGACTGGCTCAGAAAACAGTTGATCAACTGAGGTGCTGGGTGGTGGGCCTCCGCTGATAAACTATTGTTAACCTATCCTGAGGATAGGTTATCAGTATTTCAGATGGTGAAAATCCCTTTAAGGGATGTTATAGTTCCACAGTAGCAACAGCATGGATTACAAACTTTTCTTGTGGCTCATGACACCTCAGCCTCATGTCTCCAAAATGTACGTCTGTATTGTACAATCTGTGAAATATTCAGCTCATAAACAGGTTTTAGCAAAATCAGTTGATGTATAAAAACTTGTTTAAATGCTGATGTAGTCTGATGACCACTTGGGGTCAGGGAAGAATAGTTTCCTTTTCAGTGCAGATTGGCTCATGCTCTTTGCTTATCTGCCTTCGGCCGCCTGCAGACGAGCGGGTCGGATCCGGCAGCGAGAATTCTCGCCGCGCGATCCGACCCGAGCGCCTGCAGGGACGAGCGCGTACTCACCCGCGCCTGGCGGCCCCGGCTCTTTCATGTGCCGGCTGCCGCGCAGCCGGCGCATGCGCAGACCGGAGCCGGCGGCCGGGTGAGTGTGTGCCCCGCAGAAAATTAGGACATGCTGCGGTTTGTTTGCCGCGCGAGATTTCGCGCGGCCAAACCGCGGCTGTCTGCATAGGAGTGCGTATTTTAATGCACTCCTATGCAAACTTTCAGCGGCGGAAATCCCGCGGGAAATCCCGCGGCGGGATTTCCGCTCGTGTGCAGGCGGCCTTCTTCTGGATCCAGAGGGGGTTCAAAGTTTTCAGATTTACCCCCTCCCCCATTCTTTTTTTCCCACATTGTTTCCTCCCTCCCCTTTAAACTTGATGGACTTTTTTTATGTTTTGCACCCTTATGATGTAGCTACATACTAGAGCCCTGGCATTATCCAAACATCTATCCTGACAGAAGAGATCACTCACATACAACTTTTGTCTTTTAAAGTTTGCACACAACTACAGAACTTCAAAGTATGGCTCATGAGAAAAGAGACAAATGGCGCCACAGAGGGTGAATTTGTCTGAACCAAGGAATACAATCCAAGTCATATAATCTATAGGCATAACTAGTTTTGTGATATGGGTATAACACTAGTAGAAGCCATGAGTGAACTCTTGGGAATCAATGCTATGGTAGGTAGTCTCCTTGGGCAGATTGCCAACTTCCTCCCAGATGGGTAAAATAGTACTTCAAATACTTAAAACCCCAAAAAGCACAAGATCCAGTAGGATTAAAGAACGGTTTATAGGAACAACAGATATAAGCAATGTGTTTTGTGAACTGAAGTCCCCTTTGTCAATATGGCACTCCAGTTCCCGAAACACATTGCTTTTATCTGATGTTCCAGTAAGTCGTTCTTTAACCCTACTTGAGCTTTTTGGGGTGATTTATATATTTTGAAGTGTTAAACTACAGAATTTGACACCAAAAGATTCTCCCATCTAAGAAGCTGCTTGTTGGAGATAAGTATGTTGTATTATAGGGGCTACTGTGGCTGGCACAATTTAGGAGCATCAGTTGCATCACTAGGTCTTGGCACCCAATGAAGACAGCAGTATATTGTTGACGGTGGCTGGTTTGAGGGTATGGCCATGGTAATAAACCACAGGGTTAGGGTTGGATTTACATCAGAAACAGTAGCCTCTTAGTGTAACTCCATGACTGAGGCTCTTGAACATTATTGTTGTGGCTCAAAATACTTGGTCTACTGCCTTCTTCTGTCCTAGAAGTTAAAGGGATTTGTCTGATGAAAGATGACATTAATATTTGCCATTGTGAAAGAGGGAGAAAGGATGGTTTAAATGGATATTCCAGATATGAGCATTTATTACCAAATTTTAAGATAGGTAATACATGCTAGATCATTAGGATTCTGACCAATCTGACCCCTATAAATTGCTAGAAAACGGGAACACTTGGGTAGCCCTTATTTTTCAACTTTTTAAAAGTTCAGCTCCCATCCGCCTATCTCGTTCCAATCAACATAGAAAACAATCTGTGCAAAATTTTAGCTCAATCGAACAACTGCAAGGCGATCGTTATAGAACATGAAGTTTTGAAATTTGCGCCTTGAAATTCATTTTTTTAGATAACATTTTTTTAGTTATTTTATTTATAATTTACCTGGAAGAGCTTGTAATGTCTTTTGAGCGACTTTTGAGCGATAATCGCTGTGTCATTTACAGCGCAAGATGATCGCTCAAGATGAGCGATCACCTTGTGCTCAGAGCGGAGGATGCAGAAGACAAGCGGGTTGGCCCCACTTGTCTTCTGCATCCAGCTGTTCCCCACTCTGAGCACCCGGCTGTTATACAGCCGAGTGCTCGGAGCGGAGCATGCAGAAGACAAGTGGGGTGTCCCCGTTTGTCTTCTGCATCCAGCTGTTCCCTGCTCCAAGCGCCCAGCTGTTATACAGCCGAGTGCTCGGAGTGGAGCATGCAGAAGACAAGTGCGGTTGTCCCTGCTTGCCTTCTGCATCCAGCTGTGTTCTGCATGGAGCGCCCGGCTCTTATACAGCTGAGCGCTCCGAATGAAGGATGCAGAAGACAAGTGGGGTGTCACCGCTTGTCTTCTGCATCCAGATGTTTTCAGCACGGAGCGCCCGGCTGTTATTCAGCCGAGCGCTCCATGACGAGTATGGAGAACAGAGCTGGACCGCTGTGTTCTTCATACCCAGCCTGTGATCATGGAGCGGGATACAGCTGAAACAATAGTATCAGCTGTATCCCACTGTGAATCCCTGATAAGACTGATTGTTGTCTCTCAGCACGCTGAAAGACAATGATGAGCGACGGCTTAACGAAAACTGGACGATGTCAGTGCAGTTACATACAACACAAATCACAGTGGTATGAGATATCTATATAGTCGAAGCTAAGGCCGTCACAGATATAGAATTTCAAAATTGAAATTTTATTAGGAATTATTTTAAAAATCAAGGCCAACCAAAGAAAAACAATTACATAAAACGTATAGTGACAGGACAGACAAACAGCTAAAAAGAGGGATCTTGGGATGGGTGAGGGAGGGAATTATGTGTCACCAATTCCCGTCTAACCATCACCAGGGTCCTCAAGAGTCACTTGTGATTTAGTTGATGGGGCAGATCCCCCTATCAGGGTAAGTATTTAGCACTTGAGGTGTTGTATGATTCGTATGTTCTCCAAATGGAGACTGTTTTTTAATAAAGGTATATATGTTATACGAATCAAGCAAACCACTTTTCTTTTGGGACTCTTGTAGTTTTTAATGTTTGAATCAATGTCGTTTAGTGCATTTGTTTTCACTGTTTTATACACTTTCTGTTTAGATTGCTCTTCAAACCAGTATGGTATTGAGTTTACAGTGTTTAAAGCTTTTCAGTTTATATTGCTCTTGCTCGTCGCGTTTCCCTATCGGGGTACTCGATAGTTCATCAGGAGCCGGGCATCGATAAGCCCCTAAATAAGTAGGAAAAGATTTGTTTTAGAATATATATCAAAGATGATCACTAGATAGGTGGCTGAAATACGCCTGTCACTATTCAATAATAGAAGATTCCCCAGAGTTGCCTAGTTTATATAATAAACTTGGACCCTACCAATCGTATGGGTCCCAAACGTGCTCTAGTCGTTCAGAATCCAGAAAATGGATTTAAACTGGATATTTCTGGCTCACATAAGGTCTGCCACATTCATGCGGCTCTGGTGTAGAATAGAAAAACTGTGCATCATGTGCATCCATGAAAATGATGCATATGGTGTGTATCAAAGCTGTCAGAGTTAGTCTGTCCAAAGTGGCACCCAGGTTAGCATAGGACTGTCATATGTCCTCCAGGACTGGTAGCTCCTAGGTTAGTGGCTGTAAGATTAAATATCTATTCGCCCAACAAGAAGATAACGTACGGTTAACAATATCCCAAATCAGCCTAGGAACTACTAGGCTGGTGAGCTGCAGGCATCTCACCACCAGAGCCGCAGGCGCTGCTGGAGATTACTCCTAGCACTCCTCTTTGCCTTGCTCTATGTCTTCTCTCTTGCTCTACAAGCTACCAGAGCTGACCTCATCTTACTAATGCAAGCCTTCTAGCTAGCTTAAAAATGCTTTTTGCCATTGTGGCAGTTACTAGTAGTTCCTAGGCTGAATTGGGATATTGTTCCCCGTACGTTATCTTCTTGTTGGGCGAATAGATATATCATCTTACAGCCACTAACCTAGGAGCTACCAGTCCTGGAGGACATATGACAGTCCTATGCTAACCTGGGTGCCACTTTGGACAGACTAACTCTGGCAGCTTTGAGACACACCATATGCATCATTTCATGAATGCACATGATGCACAGCTATTCTATTCTACACCAGAGCCGCATGAATGTGGCAGACCTTATGTGAGCCAGAAATATCCAGTTTACATCGATTTTCTGGATTCTGAACGACTAGAGCACGTTTGGGACCCATACGATTAGTAGGGTCCAAGTTTATTACATAAACTAGGCAACTCTGAGGAATCTTCTATTATTGAATAGTGACAGGCGTATTTCAGCCACCTATGTAGTGATCATCTTTGATATATATTCTAAAACAAATCTTTTCCTACTTATTTAGGGGCTTATCGATGCCCGGCTCCTGATGAACTATCGAGTACCCCGATAGTGAAACGCGTCGAGCAAGAGCAATATAAACGGAAAAGCCTTAAGCACTGTAAACTCAATACCATACTGGTTTGTAGAGCAATCTAAACAGAAAGTGTATAAAACAGTGAAAACAAATGCACTAAACGACATTGATTCAAACATTAAAAACTGCAAGAGTCCCAAAAGAAAAGTGGTTTGCTTGATTCGTATAACATATATATACCTTTATTAAAAAACAGTCTCCATTTGGAGAACATACGAATCATACAACACCTCAAGTGCTAAATACTTACCTTGATAGGGGGATCTGCCCCATCAACTAAATCACAAGTGACTTTTGAGGATCCTGGTGATGGTTAGACGGGAGTTGGTGACACATAATTCCCTCCCTCACCCATCCCAAGATCCCTCTTTTTAGTTGTTTGTCTGTCCTGTCACTATACGTTTTATGTAATTGTTTTTCTTTGGTTGGCCTTGATTTTTAAAATAATTCCTAATAAAATTTCAATTTTTAAATTCTATATCTGTGACGGCTGCAGTTACACACAATGATTATTGCTCAAAGGATGGCTTTGGAGCGAATTTTGAGCGATAATCGTTGTGTCTAAATGGGCCTTTAGGAAAAAATAATGTTTAATGTTTTTTTAAATAGTTTCTATTAAACAGTTATGGCATATCCAGATGATATTCCATGAATGTGTGGTAGGGGTCCAGCAAATGGGCACCCCCATTTTCAGGCTTGGTGAGGGAGCTCAGGTATTAGTCTTTGCCAAAAAAAAGAGAAAAAATTCATTATTGAAGCCAATGGTTGTATTCTATTTACCTATTTTCAGCAATTTTTTTTTTGTTTTAAACATGTTTTTAGACAATTTCTGGGGTTGCCTGGATGTGTCCACATAATTTTCTCTAAGAAGAAAAAAGAAAAAGGTCGAGATAGGGAAGAGTATAGCGCTTTTGAACGGAATTAATCATTGCGTAATGCATATACTATGTTCCAACTTCAAGGCATTTGAGGGTTACCTAGCAGTTGTCCGATTGAGCTGAAATTTTGCACAGCCCCCTTTTTTCTTGATTGGAACAGCATTAACGGATGGGAGCAGCAAAAGTTTAACTTTCGTAAAATTACCTATAGCTAAGGGCCAGCCTAGGGGACAACTATTTCATGGAGCAGTGGCTAAGATTGTGCATTGCTGCTCCATACAACTAAGAGGTATGGAAAAATCTGAGTGAGAGCACTTGGCTGCTTCTGTATCTCCAGTAGAGTTGCAACGAGTGGCAGCAAGTATGCTAGGCCACTGTTAAGGGATGAGTGGTGGGAGTTTGGGTTATGTCAAGTAGACATCACATCTAATGACTGATTTAAAGGAGTTGTCTGGGACTTTTCTATTGATGACCTATCAACAGGATAGGTCATCAATAGTTAATTGGCCGGGTCCGCTGTTTGGGATCCCTGATGATCAGCTGATATCGGGCCAACTGTCATTGTGGACACAGCCGGAAGTAGACAATTCTGTCCGTAGTGCAGCGGCCTAGGTTGAATTCAACTCCCACTGAGGATAGGTCATCAATAGTAAACTTCCAGACAACCCCTTTAAGCACACTTTTTGTTTGTGTTCTTCGTCTTATGTACAGTAGCTATGTTATGTCAGAAAACTCAACTTCCTTTCATCTTGCTTTATCTATTTAATACTGAACTTTACCAAAGTCATTGCACATTTGCTCTTTGTTTTGTACTGCTTCATGGATTGTCCTGTGATGGTTGTATTTTCCTGTTCGTTAGCCAGTATACATTTTAAGAACTTCTTGTCTGCTCCCATCTTGGTTCTAGATTATATAACAAACCTGCTAACCCTACATTTTCTGACTGCTGAAGGCCCCTCTGGTCTTATGACCTTGAGGTTCTACCCATAGACCTCACCTGTGTGTCGCTCATGTTAGGTGTATTACTGACCAGATTATCAAGTATCTCGTCAAACCTGGACAGCAGCCAGTAGCCCTGAGCCTGATCTGTTTAATCCTGATACCCACATGGCTTCTATCCTTCTTCTTACTGCCAATATTTCTATGATTCTGCAGCTGCAGATTGTTAGGATGACCGTCTGTATTTATGCGGCCGCAGGAAAAGCTATAGGAGACGGGTTTACATCATAGTTCCATGGATAAGATTGCGTAAAACTTGCTCTGACACTAAGGTACAAAATGCTGTTACGTCAGTCCCTCTTCTGCGTGTTTCTATCTGCTCTACTGTCAAAATAGAGTCTTTAGGGTATGAAGATTTGTTGCAGAAATTTCTGCGACTGTTCCAGTCATCTGCCGAAATCCATGTGCTTGACGCCAAAAATCTCTATTAAGATGAATGGAACCGATATTTAGTTATCTGCAAAAAATTGACTGTGTATCACCAAAGGGACCACAGCCTATATTTGGGGATTGTCCTATTATCAAAACTATATAGATGAAATAGGTATTTTGTACCCTTGGTCATACAGAAACAGAGATCCTACCATGACAAGAAGAGGAGGACAGGGGACCCCAGTTCTTAGGATCGGTGGGGTCTCAGTCGTGAGATCCCTACGGATCGGACTTTTATCACCTATGGTACTTCCCTTCCCCTTACAATTAACTACGGACCAGTCATCATACGTTTACATCATATGTCGCACATTTCCACAAGCCTGATTTTTCTTTTGCTACTAGATATACAGCAAATTGTTTCTAAGATTTAAACCCACTGTTTAGCGAGTTCCCAATTTCAAAATCCAGAATGCCTCTCTGCTGAGGACAAACTTTCTCCAATCCCCTCCTCTTAAAAGGCTTTTCTGAGCTTGTTAAAAAATGGCCAGAGTGCAGATAACTGTGTATAAGAGGGGAAAAAAAATATTACTCACCTTTTAAATGTCCCGCTGCTCTGCACCTCCACTCTGGTTCCCTCTGATCCAGTCCTGAAAACTCTTGCAGCAGTGACATGCCATTCATCAGGCATTTAAAAGGTGGGTAATGTTTTAACATTTAAAAAAAAAAATCTTTGATAACCCCTTTAAAGTAGTTTTCTGCTTTGGACAATGTACTTTTTGTTAGAAGTGTCCCCAAAAATAAGAAACACTGCTGGTGAGGCCCACCATCAATGTGCCATAATCTGCAGGAAATCTGGCAGTAAGTAGTCTCCTGCAGCACAACCAGAGGAGAAATTAAGCATTACATGGTGTCTATTGAAGTGAATGGTATGAGTGTGTAACACATGGGGAGGTCCGGTCCTCCAGAGAGATGCTCATGTAGGACAACTTTAAGAACCTTTAGGATAGGTTTAAGGATTTAGTTTTGCTCTTTTGAGAGAATTGTTGAGGTCTTACAAATATAAAAATAAGCTTTACTCCCTGGAACTTGTATATTTTTGTATTTCTGTAGATTCTATCGACGTTAATAAATCTTCCTTATCCTGGAATACTGCTGCTGTAAAGTTTTGAGGAGACGATTAAACACTTTCTAGAAAACATTACAGGTTACATCTGTGGTAGAAACCTAGACTCAGCTTTACTATAAATTATGACTAGAGATGAGCGAGTATACTCGCTAAAGGCAATTGCTCGAGCGAGCATTGCCTTTATCGAGTACCTGCCCGCTCGAGACGAAAGGTTCGGGTGCCGGCAGTGGGCAGGGAGCTGCGGGGCAGAACGGAGGGGAGATCTCTCTCTCCCCCCCGCTCCCTCCTGCTGACTGCCGCTACTCACTGCTCCCCCGCGCCGGCACCCGAACCTTTGGTCTCGAGCGGGCAGGTACTCGATAAAGGCAATGCTCACTCGAGCAAATGTCTTTAGCGAGTATACTCGCTCATCTCTAATTATGACTGACATTTGATGACTAAAGATACTTTACTAATGACTTCTGTTGGTGTATATGTATGTATGTATGTTTTGACTATTGATACTGAATATTGTATGTGGCAGACATGGCTACTTTGGGCTTGCATGTTAGCAACTGCTCATGGCGGCCATTCGTTTTTTTAACTGCAGAGCACATGTGAAGAAGAATACTTCTAGATAGTTTTTGCTTCTTACAAGATGTTTGATTGACATGAAGGCTTTAGATAACCTATGTAGATGCATTTGGACATTAGTATAATGCATCTCTTCATTGTTCTGAATTCTTCAAGCCAAGAGCAGTTTTTCAGGATAAATTGCCAGACATTTTGCCCCCCTCCCTTACCCATCGATCACTAAACTGTTTGATATAAGCTCTTATCTAGAAGAAAGAAAGCTGGCTCTGTAGTGTCACATAATGCATAGCAGCCTTAAAACTCAATGTCCAACCTTTAAAACAAGCTTTGAACATGACTAAGGAGATAAGCCAAACCAGAATTTTTTCCATAGGGAAAAAATGGCCCATCCAATAAGATTATGGTTGGACTTATCTCCCTACAACTTATAAGAATACTAAAGCCCATACAAATAAAGGAAAGACTAGAAGCAACGGGATGAAACTGAAAGGGAGGAGACACAGATTAGATATTATAAAAAACTTCCTGGCAGTGAAGGGTGATCAATGAGTGGAACAGGTTACCATAGGAGGTGGTGAGTTCTCCTTCAATGGAAGTCTTCAAACAGGGGCTGGACAGACATCTGTCTGGCATGATTTAGTGATCCTGCACTGAGCAGGGGGTTGGACCCGATGACCATGGAGGTCCCTTCCAACTCTACCATTCTATGATTCTATTCTATGATCTATTAAAAATATCAACTAGAGAGTATTAAAAAATAATACTATACACCTACAAATAAATATACTCAACACAAGAGTAAAAATAGCAACAACTCATAAAGTTCATAAAAGATGGCACAGAAACTCATATGAAAGCACGTCACTGATATAATTAATCTGAAAACAAGATCAAAAGGGTACTATATAAGTAACTGAATAGTAAAGTGGAAGTGTCCCTTGATAAAGCCAGCGTGATACGTATATCAGGGGGCAGCTGTGATCCGCGTCTGTATTCTCCTTTGTGTCATTATATATTATATATGAGGTGGTTTTCCTGTATCAGGTTGCTGGATTTTTACTCCACTTGCACTTTACTATTCAGTTACTTTATATAGTACCCTTTTGATCATATTTTGTGATTAATTATACTTGTGATGCGGCTTCATGTGAGTTTCTGTGCCATGTTTTATGTATTTTATGAGTTTTAACCCTTTCCAATCCACTGTCTGGCCTCTGAAGACATTATGATTTAAGGCTTTACAGCTTTGATGTTGGAAGACATCCGTCGGGGTTCTCTTACTGTATATTGCCAGCCTCTCTGCTGTCGGAGCCTATCCAACGTGTCACCTCATGCAGTACTGGCTTTAGCCAGCGTATAGCACCATTGTATAACGGCAGAAAAAGAGTAAGCCATCTAGGAAAAGCAGGATACAAATTGGATTGGAAAGGGTTAATAATACAGTCTATATATTTTTCCTCTTGTGTTGGAGTAGATTTATCTGTAGGTGTATATTATATCCTCGGTCATATTGCAAGGACCATTTAGACAGACATTGACTTAGAGGGTTGCTATTCATTGGGTGACACTAGAAAGTCAACTTTCTTCCTCCTGGATGAGAACTTAACCTCGCATACCCTTTTTCCCGAGAAGCATTGCCTGGCCTATAAGACTCTCTATGCCAACTTCTCCACAAGGAGAAACATTATCCTTTACTAGACCAGCTGTTGGATAGATAATGATTACATACTGTTTGTCAACCCTCCATATCTCACAAAATCCCTATCCCCTCCACACATGCAATTCATAAGGCTGGCCACTCAACCAGATGGATCTGGCAGCCCATCCTCTGCTGGCTCCATCCTTCTCCTACCTAATGGCCCTTTTACACGTCAAGATAAATTGGAGCAAGCATGTAACCAGCGGTGATGTAACGATCATATATCGTCTGCTTGGCATGCATTTACACTGAAATATAAGTGGGTAGTTTTGATCGTTCCTTGGAATATAACCACGCCTCTAGTCAATGCCTCTGCCACTGCTTTCTATTAGGCAAATTGTACAATGCCTAATTATACCAAACAATGCAGTGGCAAGACCAGGGATGTTTTTTAGGCTCGCATGAAAGATCTCATTAGCGATAATCTAACAAGTTACCACTGATAGAACAGTTATTTTCACAATAATTGCTGCGTGTAAAAGGGCCTTAGTGCTTTTGTTAAACACATATATTGCACCCCCACCCTCCATACCACTGTAGGCTGTTGCCTACTTTTTTTCCTGCTCCTGGTTCCCTAGTATGCCAGTCTTTATAATATGCTTCACCTTGCCATTTGCTGCAGATACTACCCTCAGGACCGTTCATCTCTGTGAATTGTATATGTAATATATTTGTGCAGCAGGGGCAAATATAGCCTTAAAATAATCACTATACTTCATTAACCAAAACCTTTGTCCATCTTCATCTATAGTCATTTGACAAAAAGCTCTGTGCAATACATATATGTACAGGATGAGTGTGCAAGTGTTACCCGCGGGAGGACTATAGCTATGCGTAGAGCATTCCGTCGCAGTGAGAGAGTTCTCATGCGCTCTGAGTGAACAGTAAGTTGCTTTTCTCCTTTGCAGCAAAATTTAAAGACAAGGCTGAAATCATGAACAACATGGCCCAGGCCAAGGTAGACACAGAGGGGAAAAAAGGCCTGAAAACCAAAGGTGAGAAAATTAGGCTCTCACACTGTTCATCTTCCTGACACTGGACTGACTAGGACCTGGGTGTATTCGCTCAGCCCACATTACAGTAGTGCGATTCTACCAGCGGTTCAGTATAGGCATGCTTATAGAGATATCCCAGATCTTTAAAGCAGCAGTATTAGGCCTCTTTCACACGGGCGTTATTTTGACGCTATGTTAGCCGTGCCAAAAAATTGTGACCATCGGAGCAGCAAATCGCATGAATGAAAAATAGTCGCGACCAAGTTGCGGCTATTATTCACAATTTTTCGATCCATTCCCATGGCTAGCTGCAGTGAAATAACGCCACAGCCCCGAAATCCATTGATCGGCTACTATTTAATTACTTTAAACGCCTCACTAGAGGCACCTGTCAGCGTTAAGCAGCACTAGGCTCTGTTAAACTCCCTCCCCCTTCCTTTTTCAGACAGCTCCCATAGACTTCCATAGGAGTCTATGAAGCCTCTAGTGTTTTGCAGTCTAAAGATAGGGCAAGACCCATCTTTTAGCACAGTAAGAAATTTCGGGCGTTGAAAGTAATCTGAAGGAATCCATTGATTCTAATTGTCGCAATTTTTTTAACGCACCTACTTAGCATCAAAATAACGCTCATGTGAAAGAGGCCTTTAGATGCACTAATGTCCAATGCTAGCTCTGTGTTGGATCTCTCTTTAGTGGTCTGGTCTTCTAATTTGCTTTCTGTGTCTTTGTAGTTTCCTATTAATTGATGAGTAGCTTCTTGCTTGGTTTCTTCCACCTCGCTTTATCTCATGGGTGTGTAATAATAAATATATCTTGGCTTTCTATTAAAGTTATAGTGGAGGTTGGCTTATGAAATTCCTTTTCCAATGGATATATGTGTTACCCCCCTTTACTGAAGAATTGGAGGTTGGCTATATTCAGCTTGGTTGGTTTTGCTTGAGTCTAATAGGATAAAGAGGATTCAGTAAAACCAGTGAATGGGTAGTCTTCATTGCTTACTATAAGTGGCCTAAGCAACTAATCAGCCCTTGTATATCAAGATTTCGTTACAAGTTACCAAAACCTAGCAAAAAAAGATAACTCTAGGTTCCACGTCATGGAGGTGGCTATTTAATGAAGAGATATTAAAACTACAACCTATCAGTTCAATGACATAATTAAGAGTTGTGACTAGTTCCTAATGAATTTCTAAGCTGAACTTTGTGTCCCACATTCCCTCTTTTTCCCTGCTTGGCTGGCATCTCACCACCACTTGTAATAGGGGCAATGCCTATCATTCATGTGAGGAAGATGATACAGAATAGCGATTTTAAATAGATATATAGAAAATTTACTAAGGAAGTTGTAGCAATCCATAGCTTCAGCAAATAGTGCACAGAATATCATAGCATCAGCATGGTGGTCTAACAATGTCTTCTTTTCTGCAGATGAGAAGGATGAAGGAGGTGATGCCCCCCACACAGTGAATGTACAGGTGACTCCTGCCACCGGGTCTGAGCCCTCCAAGGATGGAGAGGATGAAGGAGATAAGGATGACACTCAGGTAACTGCATTCATATGATGAGTTTACCCTCAATAGCTAAGCATAAACACCTTTCATATCTGGAATTGAGAGCAATATAAGGGAAGCCTAATACCAAATGTACATGACGCTGAAAACTGTGGTGAGTCAGCCTCTCCAAATCATAGAATGTAGAGTTGGAAGGGACCTCCAGGGTCATCGGGTCCAACCCCCTGCTCAGTGCAGGATTTACTAAATCATGCCAGACAGATATTTGTCCAGCCTTTGTTTGAAGACTTCCATTGAAGGAGAACTTACCACCTCCCATGGCAACCTGTTCCACTCATTGATCAAATAAGAAAGAGGAAAAAAATACCTCTTCAGCGCCATCTATTGGATGGCAGCAATTCATCAAATCCTATTCCCAATTTCCTATTCCCAATCTTTGATAAGACTTGCTATAAAGTCACTTTGATTTAAAGGAATGCTTCCATCCAAAAGATGGCGCCGTAGAGGTATTTTTCCATCTTTCTTATTTGCATACATTTCCTGGAGGAGCTAGCATGGCCTTATAAGTCTCCTTACTCATCTTTTAGGTGTCCCCACTCCCCTTCTGGGTGCTCTTCTTGGGGAGAGACTATACAATTCCCTGACACACTCACCCCCTAGGTGTCTCCACACACTTTTTGGGTGTTCTCCTTAAGGAGACACGACACCGCTTCTGACTTATTGATCACTCTCACTGTCAGAAAGTTTCTTCTAATATCTAATCTGTGTCATGTAAAATGTACCTCCCGATACTACCGGGGAATCACGTCAGCATAGAGCCAAGAATCATACAGATTGCCAAACTAATTTAAACTATTCTCTAAAATGTAAACTATTTTCACAGTTCTTTTTTGTGGACTGGGCCCCCAAATTGGAGTGCAATTTAAAGGTGAGATGTAATTAGATAGATAGGGGCAGATATTCTACTCTACTCATCTATAGTGCTAGCTCAACCCTACTGAAAACTGTCAGAACCCCTTACTAATTTATAAGGATCTGCTTGATTATGGTAAATTCAGCTCTTCCTTTTGCCAAGGGAAACTCACTTTTGTCTTCTGGAGGAAGGAGAATGTGTCACCCCACAACTGCCATCACTTTGTGTGACAAATGCATTACTTGCTGGTTGCTTCTACTAATCACCATCAGCTTAAAAATGGATCCAACAATGTATGGCGTATGTACAGCATTTAATACGCAACCCATAAAGAACAATAGGGCTGTAATACGCGGCGGAATAGAACACGCTGCATTCTTTTTTGTGTGCTTATTACATGCAATGAATATTCGCAAGTGTGAATGGATCAATGAAAATCAATGTACTTTCAATTACTCCATTCACTGTGTAATACGCAATGAAAATACGGAATGAGTCCTATGAAGACGTTTATATAATAAGCACCCCAGGGCACTACAGATGTCCCCATCAGGAATTCCCAGCAGGAATAATTTAAATTAGTACGGCTGATATTGCATACTGCTAACATGTTTGCTACCAAGAGGAGGCGCTCACAAGCTAATCCGTTTTAGCTATTGTTTGTAGTAAAGAACTAGGGCAGCAAACTGTATCTTTGTCTCAGATGAAGGAAAGCTTGGATACGGCTCTGATAAATACAGCATATCTGCTAGAATCATTGCATTGGAAGCAATAGTGTCATATTTAGTGAGAATGCACAGCCATGGTGGGGCTAGGTTTTTAAAGGGATGAGATCTTCTCTGACGTGTCTGTTTTAGTAAATACTTGCATTCACCATGAAATAATTCTAGAGCATCTTTTCTTATAAGATTGTGCCATTCCATTGTTGTTCCTCCTGGAAATATAGGAATCAGCTGACCACTAGGCACTACCTTACCCTTATATAAAATACATGACACAACGTTATCTTCATCTGGTTAGTAGGTAGTATTTCCCCCGGTTTAGTGTGAAGGTTCTCAGGGGCTCAGGCTGACCGTGAGTAAAACGGCTTAAATAGCAAAAGCAAAGGAGAAAGCCGGCTCCTTAAAACACTTCTTTTATTCCAAAAAATCCATAAAATTGCAAGTGATAGGTACCGTGTAGCACCATGTCTGCGCTCAATCTATCACCGTGGTAAAATAGGTTTTCCAACTTATATATAGGAGTCACTGAAAAGAACTTACTTGGAATATTTAAATGTTATTAATATTCACACGGGCTACAAAATCATACAACTTTGTAGCGCTACAAAAACGCATGTATGTGAAGCCCATGGTTTCCAATGAGTTCTTTCACATGAGATGTTTTGTAGGCTGAAAGAACCAATTGGAAACCAGGGGCCTCACATACATGCGTTTTTGTAGCACTACAAAGTGGTACGATTTTGTAGCCCGTGTGAATAAGGCCAAAAACTTAACCTTTATTCAAATATTAATTTTAACATTTAAATTTAAGGCGTAGATACACAAAAAGGTATACAGTTAGTCATGTAATATGCTTATCCGATAAAGGATATAACTCCATATACTAAATAATATGGTTTAGAGGGAGCTATATTAATATGAGCTAGTACCCTGTTTCCCCTAAAATAAGACACTGTCTTATATTGATTTTTGCCACAAAAGAGCCAGTGTCTTATTTTCGGGGGGGGGCTTATACTCCCCTGGTCCACGGTGTCCCGGTGCCTCACGCTGCTGGTCTCCGGCTGTGATGTGGCACTCTGCAGTGTCCTCTGTGCTGAGATATCCTCTTCTTTCTGGTGACGGGGCTTTAAATACCCCGCCTCCAGAAAAGTGAGCGCTGTGACTGGATCAAGCGCCAGCCAATCACAGCTGGTACTCGATGAGCTAATCACAGCTATTCAGTGAGGTCATTCACTGAATGGCTGTAAATGATCGAGCGCCGGCTGTGATTGGCTGGCACTTGATCCAATCACAGCGCTCACTTTGCTGGAGGTCCGTCACCAGAAAGAAGAGGATTTCTCAGCGCAGAGGGCACAGCAGCTTGCCGCAGCACTGGGACTCAGACGCTGCAGGCTAGGTGAGTATTGATGGGTTTTTTTTCCATGTACTTCAGCTAGGGCTTATTTTTGGGGAGGGCATATATTTCAAACCTCCCCTAAAACTGGCAGAATAAAAGAAAAAATGACCCCAGCGCTCACTGGGGAAGAATATTCCTCTTAATGGTAAAAATTAAGGATTTATTGAACGTGTTTCGGCCCACAAAAAGGCCTTTTTGTGGGCCGAAATGCGTTGCAATAAATCCCTAATTTTTACTATTAGGAGGAATATTCTTCCCCAGTGAGCGCTGGGGTCATTTTTTCTTTTATTCTGGTGGTGTATATTTGGGTCCCCCTCGTTGGGTTGACACAAAGATCCGAACTGCTCTCCACTTAAAGGGGTTGTCCCGCGAAAGCAAGTGGGGTTAAGCACTACTGTATGGCCATATTAATGCACTTTGTAATATACATCGTGCATTAAATATGAGCCATACAGAAGTTATTCACTTACCTGTTCCGTTGCTAGCGTCCTCGTCTCCATGGTGCCGTCTAATTTCAGCGTCTAATCGCCAGATTAGACGCGCTTGTGCAGTCCGGTCTTCTCCCTGGTGAATGGGGCCGCTCGTGCCGGAGAGCTGGTCCCGCGTCGTCATCGTAGCTCCGCCCCGTCACGTGTGCCGATTCCAGCCAATCAGGAGGCTGGAATCGGCAATGGACCGCACAGAGCCCACGGTGCACCATGGGAGAAGACCCGTGGTGCATCGTGGGTGAAGATCCCGGCGGCCATCTTAGTAAGGTAAGGAAGAAGTCGCCGCAGCGCGGGGATTCGGGTAAGTACTAAACGTTTTTTTTTTTTAACACATGCATTGGGTTTGTCTCGCGCTGAACGGGGGGCCTATTGAATAAAAAAAAAACCCGTTTCGGCGCGGGACAACCCCTTTAAGGATTGGGAGGAAGAATTTTCCATATTTAAGGCATCCTTGGACCAGGAGGTACTAGTGGGGTGCCCTTTACCCATGGGGCCTCACTTAGTACCGGGTAAGTCCATTTGAGTATTTACTCATTTCTTTTATTATATGCCTGTAGGAGTGCTGATCTGACCTCTGCATACCTATTTTTCCCCTAAAACTGAGGTAGGCCTTACTTTTGGGGAAAACAGTATCTCTTTTAGCTCATATTTTCTATACACTCATATGAGTGAGAAAAAAAAACTTCAAGACCCTATGTATGAAGGGTTTTAGTATGAGCTAGTAACTGTTTTAGCTCATATTTTCTATTTACTCATATTGGTAAAAAAAAAACCCTCACAGCCCTATATATGAAGGGATTGCTGTTATTTCCATATGAGGAAAATCAGTGTAGGTATTTGATATACTATTCCACCAATATTATTTGGTTTCATTCACGCATCGACCAATCCAAAGATATAGATCCCTCAGCCCAATTGATTGTTGATGGCTGTTTAACACTCTACATCTATGATATATAAGGAAATTCAATCCCTCATTTATCTTTTAATCAAAAGATGGAGACCTGGTAGGAATATATGTGCTATTCATATCACCGGGACCAGTGTTCAGATGTATTATCTTAGACCAGGTGTACAGCATGGCACGTATTATCATGTTTTGATCCTCTGATGATCATGCTAGGATGAGGTACCCAGATATGATCATCTTATTTTAAGATCAACCACACATGTAATTTCTCAGAACCACAGATAGTATCTTATATGTATTATGCTCACATTCATACATGCATTTTATATTCTTACGCTACCTTTTTCGTCCATCTTTCTAAGCTCAACTACTTATAATAACCCCAGTTAGCTTTTCTGAAGATATTGAATAAACGCTTATCAAAGTTAAGTTTAAGTTCTATTCAGTTACTCCCATGTCTACACTTAGACGCGTTTGGAAAGACCCTTCTTTCTTGATCACAGCTAACAAACTCACATGGTACTTCCCTTCCCCTTACAATTAACTACGGACCAATCATCATACGTTTACATCATATGTCGCACATTTCCACAAGCCTGATTTTTCTTTTGCTACTAGATATACAGCAAATTGTTTCTAAGATTTAAACCCACTGTTTAGCGAGTTCCCAATTTCAAAATCCAGAATGCCTCTCTGCTGAGGACAAACTTTCTCCAATCCCCTCCTCTTAACCCTTTGCAATCCAATTTTGGACTCAGGGTTTCCTAGGGGGCTTTCTCTTTCTGCCGTTATACAATGGCGCCATCTGCTGGCTAGAGGCAGTACTGCTGTATGTGACATGCTGGAGAGGCCCCCGACAACACAGCGACCAGTAATCTACAGTAAGAATATCCTGCTGGACGTCTTCTGACATCGGAGCTGTACAAGTTTCAATCAGAACGTCTTCAGATGTCAGACAATGGATTGGAAATGGTTAAGGCTACCTACACATGGCCAAGCTGTGAAACGCAGTCCGATATCGCACTCGTGAATGCGCGATGTCCCTGCGGAAGCGAGGTGTTTTTGTGTCTCATCATTTCAGTAAAGTTGCGTTCTTCCAGCAGGGCTTTCAGCCGCATTGGAGGATGGATCAGCAAGTGTTACCCATTGCTTTTACAAGAGCGATGCGAGGCAATAGAGGTGCCATTTAAAACAATGCATAATGCATTCCTAGGAATGCTCAAAGATAGGATATGGTGTGATTTGTTTCCTGCATTGTGATGCGGGGAAAAAAAAATCGCTCATGTGTATGATCCCATTCAAAAGAATGGGGTCTATATTGGTGCAAGATTTGTGTGTCTCGCGACACACAAATCTCACACGATTTTCTTGGTCTGGTGACACCGGCATAAAGGATTTTTTTTACTGCTTCAATAACGCAGAATCTCAATGATTTCAAAGAGCTGCATCATGCGTGTTTCCTCAGAATGCCTCGCCCATTGTTTTCACTGGGGCCAGAAAAAGCATCACAGGGCATGCGAGGTGCACTCAAGTGCCATGCGAATGGCTGTGATTGGTTCATTTAGCGCTGGCTGTGATTGGCTACGTTTTAGCCAATCAGAGGCAGCACTTCCAGGAGGTGGGGATTTTTCAATCCCTGGCTAGAAGAGATGAAGAAGAATAGTACTGGGGACCGTGGAGAAGATGCAGTGAAGCTGGACAGCGCTTCTAGGTGATGTATACCTTTTTCCCCCTGCAGCCAGGACTTAGGTTATGGCTTTGAGAGTAGGATTTCCTACTGTCAAAGTTGCATCGTACTGGGCTATTAAGGCCTCCTCGTGTGCTACTCTGTTGGAGGTCCACAGTAAAGTTGTTACAAGATGGTACAGAACCCCTGTTAGGCTTTCCGACTTCTCAGAGGTTTCCGACAAATGCTGGAGAGGTTGTGGGGATCGAGGCTCGCTTCTCCATATCTTTTGGAACTGCCCTGATATACAAGTAGCATGGACGGAGTTCTTTTCTCTCTTCAGGAGAATCATTGGGATGAGATTCCCCCCCCTTACCAGAACTGGCGATTGTCTTGATAGAAATAAATAATATTCCAGTTGGTTTCAGAAAATTAGTGGCCCATGGTCTCCTTTCTGTCAAACTACTGATAGCTAGGAACTGGAAGACAAATCGTGTCCCTCTCACTGATCGATATAACCCAGTTGTTTTCTGAACACCGTATTTACGAAAAATATTTGCTTATAGAAATGACAAAGTAAAACATTTCATGGAGACTTGGGAGCCCTGGCTGGATCATACCCAGCTAGATAACTTCAAGCCTTGATGGGTTTCAAAGAGGTGGCCTATTTCATGAGAGAGAAACATTTATAAATAATATATGATTATACTAGACGTACGATAGCCATCACTTCAGTTTGGAACAATTGTTAGAATTTTCAGATTTGAATATACCAAGATTTTGGTTCTAAGGTCTGGATCCTATAATTCCTTGTTATTACTCCCCCCTTTTCCCTGTCTTCCCCCTTCCCTAGCTCACCTCCCTCTTATATTATGAAATTGTATTATATCTAGATTTACAAGTAGAGGAAATAATATGATCAAGCAAATTTCATTCTTTGTATGTTTTGTGACGACATGCCAATTGATCTTAGTAAAAACCTATTGAACGGTAAAGTTGCATCGTACTGTACAAAAATCAAGTTTTCATGCGATGCGATGCAACAGAGAGGAAGGCTCCATAGGGAAACATGGGCTACAAAACCTCACGAGTGGAGTGCATATCACAAGGTTTTTGTGTTGGGATGCCGCACACTCCAAAACATTGCACACGTGAAATAAGCCATTGGAAAGCATGGGCAGAATGAACACGCGATTTGTTGCATTGTAGCAAAGCGACAAAATCGTGCGACTTTGCCGCTTGTGTGAACGAGGACTAACACCGACATCGCCTGGAGACAGCGATCTGTCACTTATACCGATCCATTGAGCCGTTTTATAAAACTTATGTTTGAAAGTTTGCAGGGCGGAGAAGAGTTCGATGCAGCTCATTCGTATTTCTTATATTCACCGTTTTCCACCACTGATTGACAGGTTTCTCTGTGTGCGCGGTAACATTGAGGGACCTTTCAGTCAGTGTCTGGAGAGAGGAGGCGGACATTGGATCAATGAATTTGAATGAGCCGCATCGGACTCATCTCAGGTGGCTACTGCAAACTTTTAAACATAAGTTTTACAAAACTTCTTATTGGTCACTATGGCCGCCTGCACACGAGCGTTCCGGATTCCACTAGCGGATTTTCACGCGCGTATGGTACCTAAATGTGCTTGCGGATAGGTGCGGATGCGTGAAAAATCACGCGCGGATATACGCGGATGTGTTGCGGAAACAAACGCGCAGAAAAATCCGGAAGACACCCTTATTGTAAACCCAACCCCTAGAGAACTGCCCATTCCCTGGAAAACAGCTTAAAAACCAACACCCAGACTCCGTTTTGTCCCTCTTGCTTGTGCGAGCACCGTTAAATTATTCTGGCAATATGCTTTCACCCGGTGAGCAGATGTCTTTGTGGGCATGGTTGATCCATGTAACTTTTTTCGGACGTACTATAAAAATACTATATAAGTTTGGTAACGTAGTAATCGTACTGACCCATAGAATAAAAATATCGGGTCGTTTTTGTTGCACTTTGCGCGCTGCAGAAACAGGACGCACCGAAAGATGGTGGAAAGTCTTTTTTTTTCTCTCCGATTACAATTTTTAAAGGTTTTTCAGTAAATTATATGGTACAATAAATAGTGCCATTGCAAAATACAACTCGTCCCGCAAAAAAACAAGCCCTTATACAGCGACGTCGATGGATAAATAAAGGAACTACAATTTTTTAGGGAGTAGGGGGGAAAAAAGGAAAAAAGCAAAAAAGCTCCGTCACTAAGGGGTTAAAAGTGGGGATGGAAAAAAGCACAATAAAAACAAAAGTAAAACTGCTTGGCCACTAAGGGGTTAAAATGAAAAAAAAAGTACATTTGACGCAATAGCGAATAATACTCACACAAGTTCTTCTGTTCTGCTTCTACTGCGTTCGTCCACGCATCCCCATAAACCTGCGCGGACAGTAGACGCCAGGATTGTTCCTTTCTGTTCTTGTCGAGGTATTCTGGGGAGTTACTGTCCCATAGGCTGGGGAAGTCCTGCATTGATTGCCACAAGTTTCCCCATGTCGATCATTATGGCTTGTGGCAGGCTGGTGTCTGCTGGCTGCTCTCTGGTAGATGAGGGGACTGAAAGGACAGATCTGCAGTTGAAATGTGCCTGTGAAGCTCTGTGCTGTGTGTTGGGACGCCTCCTACCATGCCTACTTCCTGTAGTCATAGCAACCAGTGACTCCATCCGCAGCTGCACTGCGGATGTACTGCGTGAAAAAACGCACCCATTCACTTGTATTGGAGGCTTCACGCGCATGATCCGACCAAAATTAGAACAGGTCGCAGATTTTTTCACGCGCGTGAAAAAATGCGATACACATCCGTCCGTCTGGGGACAACTGCGGATCCTCATAGGAGTATATTGGCTGCGGTCTGGGGCGGATTATGTGCCTAAAATCACGCGCTTGAAATTCTGCTCGTGTGCAGGCACCCTATAAGTGACGGACGGCAGAACCAGCAACTCTGTCACTATACCATGCTGTTCACAGCTAGCCACCCGTAAGAGACTGGACGGTTCCCTTTAGTGCTCAAATTTCTCTTTGCTTCTACAATCTGCACTATGACAAATTTGAGGCCATTTTTTCTATTGCAAAATATGAAGAAATTGAATCACTTCTTTATAAAATGCTCAATAACTATTAAAAGTGGAAATCCAGTAGAAATGTACAAGTGAGAAGATGGCATTGGTGACCTCTATGGTCACAAACCATCACTGATCGTCAGAATTAAAGGGCTCAATAGTGTAAACCTCTTCTGTGTTGCTTAGAGAAGCTTGTTACTGGTAATCTGATAACTCAGTATGCACATTGTCATTGACTGAATGGGACCTTTTCAGTAACAGAAATCACTGAACAGCGCCTAATAGGTTGAAGCGTTTTCCTTCATTTTTCTGTTCCGAGATCATTGACTTCTCACTTGACATAGGAGAAGATATGTATTCTTCATAATGCTGAAAGTGTGATATTTCTTCCACTCCACAGAAAGGAGCAGCAGAAGCAGGTGATGGAGGAGGTGGATCTGGCAGCAGTGGAGATGATAGTGATGATGAAGATGATAGTGATGATGACGACAGTGATGATGATGACGACAACGATGATGAGGAAGACGAAGATGAGCCAGATGAACCTCTGTCTTTGGAGTGGCCTGACACTAAGAGAAAGCAAATAACATACCTGTTTCTTCTTCCTATTGTATTTCCTCTGTGGTTGACTGTGCCTGATGTTAGGAGTCCAGTAAGTGACAATGAAAAGTGATTGTCTAAGGTTACAGGTAGAGGTCAGATTAGGCGATGTTCACATGTGTCATAGGCTCAATCTGGACAATTTATGCTGCGTTTAGATGGAACGTATTGTTCAGAAAATTGCTAAAACGAGGGAAAGTGAACAATAATCGTTCTATTTAAATGCGAGCCAATGACCGAATGAGGAATGAGAATCGTGCACTTTTCATTTGCTGTGTTATGCTTCCCATCGAAATGACAGAAACCACAATAGAGGCCAATAGACTTCATTGTAAGTCAATGGAGTCTGTTGAGCAAAAATAGTGTCCATTATATGATTTAATATGGCACTGCGTCATGGACAGCAAGCACAATAATTATATTATCACAAATCTATATGCTGTACAAACTAATTATGCATAATTTCTTAAAGGAGTATTAGTACCATTAAATTTAATATTTATTGTATGGATCATAAAAAATAAAAATGCTTCCCATTTAAATGATGTAGTGAAGTTATGACATTTGCTTACATAATATAGCAGTCTGTATGTCCACCTAATTATCTGAGAGCTGGTGGACGCACATGCTCAGTCTCTTCCCCACAGTCAGGTCTCTGTGTAGCAATCCTCTCTTCACTGTAGAGAAGCCAATACAAATAGCTTTCTCCGCCGCCTGTCAGGATGGAGCAGAGCCTCTGAAATACCTGGCAGTATAGCTGAGAAGGCCCCCTACAGGGAAGCAAAAATGGACTATAAAGGAACTACAAGAACAGCTGCCAAAAGGAGAAGGAGGCTGATTCTGTATAGCGATCCTCTCTTCACTTCAGAGTAGACAAGAAAAATAGCTTTCTCACTAGCCTGTCATGATGGAGTAGAGCCTCCACAGTACCTGGCAGTATAGCTAAGAAAACTCCTACAGGGAAGTAAAAAGGGACTATATTGCCAGCTGCCAGGGGAAGAAGGAGACCGATTCTGTCCAGAGCCCACCCCCAGCAACCTAGATTAGTAGCATCAATAAGGGGGACATTTAGAATAAAAAAACAATGAAAAAGGATTTTTAAATGATGTAAATTACTTTAAACAGATTTTAACAAGAAAACTTTCAAGTCCTTGGTATGAAAATGATTCATGGAATGGCCCCTTTAACTCTGTTGCAGAAATCAAGAAGGTTTTTCGTCCTGACATTTCTGGGCTCCATCATGTGGATTGCTATATTTTCATACCTCATGGTTTGGTGGGCACATCAGGTGAGGCTGACACACATTGAAATGATGAAATTTATATTATATTTAGTCCTGAATTCATTAATAGGATTCTGTTAAATGCAAATACCAGAAACTGTGTGAGGGTTGTAGCTTCTGTTATTTTACTAATGATGCTGACAGGCCCATTCAACAAGCTGGAAATTGGTTTAAAGGCTATGGAAACCTTTTATGCATGAAAAATCAATACATACATATCTTACTAAGTCCCTGCAGAAGAAAATGATGCACTTATTTGCGTTTTTGCGTTGATTTTTCCTCCTCATGTATGTAGAAAGACTCATAATCAGTTTGCAGGTTCTTCTACAGTCAAGTTTCTGGGTTGGGGATGATCCCAGCACTGATCAGCTAGTCTTCCTCATGAACATGCA
This sequence comes from Eleutherodactylus coqui, assembly GCF_035609145.1. NCBI lineage: Eukaryota > Metazoa > Chordata > Amphibia > Anura > Eleutherodactylidae > Eleutherodactylus > Eleutherodactylus coqui. The sequence goes on from NC_089838.1 coordinate 262,608,026, forward strand.
CAAGCTGAGCTCCCCTTCCCCTTTTCTCTTTCAGAGGCTGTGTAGCATCACCACACCCACTCAATACTACACAGCTATCTCATCCTCTCTCTGAGTAGCTGCTGATCCTGTTACCCCACACTGCTGATAAAAGCAGAATATTCACCTGAAGTGAATTATAACCCTCTGTAATAGTAGCTCTCTCTTCTAGATCTCCTCCACCATCCTCCAGCACTGTCATACAGCCATCTGTAATAGCTCAGTGGACAGACAATAAATGCAGGTTCACAACATAGGAAGAGACTAGGAAGGGGGTCAGTCAGTTCACTCTAACTCTAAGATTTCAGTCCTCCAGCCTGCAGTGTCTTGGAAAACAATGCAAGCATAGAAACCAAACAATCAGACATTTTTAATGAAAACAATCACAAAAAGTTTTCATTTCCAAAAAGACATTAATTTTAAAAAAATGCAAAGGTTTATATAGCCTTTAAGGATGAGATTGCGGAGATGTTAGAAATATGATTCTTTACTATTCTCAGTGTTATTAGCAGTCACCGAGTCTCACATAGTCCCAATATCAAATCAGAATTAAGCAGGCTCCTTTAGATTTCCTGACATCACATGGTCCCGTTTGTCACAATTCACTTAGGGTAAGTCCCTGCAGGAACGACTGCTGCGGATGTTACCTGCAGATTTGTCTAGGTAAAATGGACAGTGAAATATAGTAACAGGAAAGTGGATGACATTTTACAAATCTTATCTATTAGCTGCAGAAATTTTCCACATGACAATTAGGGTGGATTCAGATGACCATATATCGGCTTGGTTTTCACGCCGAGCCGATATACATTGTCCTTGTCTGCAGAGGGGGGGAGGATGGAAGAGCCAGGAGCAGGAACTGAGCTCCCGCCCCCTCTCCACCCCTTGCCACTATTTGCAATAGGAGGGGCGAGATGGAGGCGGAGCCAAGTCCCAGCGCTTAGCTCCGCCCCCACCCCTCCCATTGCAAATAGTGGCAAGGGGCGGGAGTTCCCATTGCAGACTTTTACTATGGGTTTCCCTTTTAATGTAGTGGGGTGAAAATCAGCAATAAAAACACAGCAAAATGTGCAATGAAATCCGTATGCTAGAAATGGAAACTTTGCTGTAGTTTAACTCTGAATTTAAGGCAGAAAACTCTGCCGCCAACTGACTTACCTTAGGACTGTGAGTGTCTCTGGTGTGGTGATGTAATGGGGAGTGGTAACAATGGATCTGGGAGGGCTAATCCAGGATCGGGGGAGATTTTTGAAGAAAAGACCCCATATAACTGCTCTGTACCTTGGACATTTGTAATTTAGTCCTATGTACAGTTTTCTTCAGCGATTAATTGCTTCCTTGACTCTATTTCTATGCACAGTGTAAACCCCAATGGTTGGATTTCCTTTAGGCAAGATGCCTGTGCTTATAGGTGACCCTGCAGGAAAGGGCATCTGCTCTTCCTCTTTAGGGCTGAATTTTAGTTCATGCAGTAATCTCTTTGACATACTGTACCTCAATTAGGGAATATGGTCCAGACTACAGGTTTGGTTTAGTGCAGTCGATGGTCAATGGCCAGTTCCAAGCAAGACAGTTCATTGGTCCGTTTATCTCCCATAGTAAATAATTGAAGACTACTGCACACACTGGTAGGTGGCAACATTGTCAGTGCCACCACTTCGAAGGGCCCCCATGAGTGTATGGAGGCTATGTGTTTTGCATGTAGGGTGCAAACTAGAGTGATATGTATGTAATTGGTACAAAAAGATAGCTCTATGTCATCATACAGTGTAGATTAGCGTAGGATCATTCACTATGGTAGCATCTAAACTGAAGTATAAACTATGTATTATTTTTGCCAGGTGGGGGAAACCATTGGCATTTCAGAGGAGATAATGGGCCTTACCATACTGGCTGCTGGCACCTCAATACCAGATCTCATCACCAGTGTGATTGTGGCAAGGAAGGGACTCGGAGACATGGCCGTCTCTAGCTCTGTAGGAAGCAACATCTTTGACATCACTGTAGGGTGAGTATCTAGAACGTCATATTCTAATCCCAGATGTGCTAAGATATTACTGAGTCTTCAGTATTCATTATGTCACATAACTTGTGCATTACGTATGCTTTAGAGGGGGTTGTCTCATCATGACGATCGCTTTTTGAAATGAACGTGACCCAGTGATCAGCTGATTGCCACTTCTGAAGTTCCTGGCCATCAGCTATCATCATGGACCATTAAAAAGTTGCTGATCATCGGAAAGTTGCAGCCAGGGCAAAGGAAATGTATTATATGATGCCCATTCAAATAAATAGTCATCTGTGTGGCTCACTACTCTGCCTCACAGAGTTGTCCCAAGTTGGTGGAACCTCCTCTATGACACCCATATTCCCTAATAGGGCATTGGAAAGGGGTTGTCTTAATAAGTCAACTATTTTAAAACTTTTTTGAATGCAGTTTATTTATAATTGTAAGCACCATGTAAACTCTGATTCTTCATGCACACGAGCGGATACCAATTGCTGGTTTCCGCTCGCAGATGAAAAATTGTAGCATGCTCCATTTCCCTACGGTGTCCGCACGGACGGGTTCCATTGAAGTCAATGGAAGCAGTCTGACTCGCTGCCCGTCCGTGGGAAAAGCAGCAATTTCCCCCCCAAAAAATGTACTGCACATGTCCGACGGCGAGCCGTGCGGACCATCTGCAGTACAGATGAAAATCAAGAAAGCAGCTACGCGCGGACGCCGCTGCTGCCAGGACTGAATTCCACTGCGGCAATCTGGCTCTGCCGTGTGCATGCGGCCTAAAGCTCACTTAGCACTCAGCACTATGAGGGCAAACAGTGACTGGTTCTTCCGTCATGCCAACGCCCCTGCCCACACAGCGCTGAGTGCTAAGCAATTTTTGATGAAAAACAGCATCTCACCCTCCATAGTCACCTGTTCTCTACTCCAGTCCTCAGGACACCACAACGGGTCATGTTTTTAGGATTTCCTTAGTATTGCGCAGTTGATATACGTGTATTTATTAACACAAATCATGACCTGTTAGGGCAAATTGAGAGCTGGAGTTGAAAAACACTAATCTATACCTTGGTGCAGGTCACAACACGTGGGCATCTACCCGGCTCCATACCAGGCTGGAATCACACATGCTGCTTTTGTGGCCATTTTTGATACAATTTTTTAAACAAAACACAGGACTGGCTGCAAGAGAGAAGAGAAGTATTAGGCTAGGGCTACACAGCGACAATGTCTCAGGACCAAAAATATGGCTGGCTTATCTGGCACTTGCTGTTACGAGACTGTTTTAGAACTGCAATTCGGCTAATAAACAACAGCCAAACCACCAACAGGTTGCAGATAAGTCACAGTTACATGTGACTGAGGGCTCTCTCAAACGGCCAAAGCGCGACCGAAAATCGCATGAACAAGAGGCAGCCGTGACCATATTCTTCCATTTATGCGCCTGTTCAGATAGCCCAGGTCGGGCAAGTATACGTCGAGCCCGGGATACCGTCGAGCAGGGAAGAGAGTTTAGCTTAGCTAGACTCCCTCCCCCTCTCCGGCTGTCTGCAATGGGAGCGGACGGGACAGGGCAGGAGCTAGTTTTCTAAACTCCTGCCCCCTCTCTGCACCTTGGCGGCTGTCTGCAATGAGAGGGGGCGGGAAGCAAGTGTGCTAATCTCCTACTCCCTCCCTTTGCAAACAGCCGGCAAGGGAAGGGGGGGGGGGGGAGTATAGTGGAGACGCTCCTAAACTCTCTCCAACCTCCCTTTTTCGGCAGCTCCCATAGGAGTCTATGGGACCAGCTGCCATTTTCCGGGCGGAAAATAGTTCCAGAACTATCTTTTCCCGCCGACCGAAATGCGCACCGAATGTGCCATCTTTGCCAGCTGATCGTTTTTACACACCTCATAAACACCCATCAGATGGGTAGCGTATATCGGCCGACCGATGTCTGTGGTGGAAATGTCACATGTGACTCGTGACCAAAATCCAACTGATTTGGATTTTGTGTGACTGTCGTGTCACATTAGGGGTGGCAGATCGTAACGTGACACCATTGATAATCATTATATGTAACAATGCAGTGTGACACTGTGGCAACTCATATGTGGTCTCACACATTGCCATCTTCTCATTTTCAGGTTACCCGTTCCCTGGTTCCTGTTCTCCGTATTTAATGGATTCAGTCCAGTAGCGGTGAGCAGCAATGGCTTGTTCTGCGCAATTGTCCTCCTCTTCCTGATGCTTCTCTTTGTCATATTCTCCATTGCTGCCTGCAAGTGGAAGATGAACAAGTTTCTAGGGTTCACCATGTTCGTATTATACTTTGTATTTGTGATCGTCAGTGTCATGCTGGAGGACAGGATCATTGTGTGCCCCATATCTATATAAGACACCCACTAATTATAGAGCCTCCACTGATCTGGCCTCATCCAATGTTCGTATATGTGGCGCACTCAGTCATAGAGCAAACCTGATCATAAATATATTTTCTTATTCCTATTTTTTATATATACATATTGCTTCTATACTTAGTGACCAGCACTGCACCAACCTAGACTATGCCTCCCGCCCTCCGCCTAGAAACCTCTAACCCATTCTTGTACATGGACCTTGCATGCACATTTCACTATTGCCACCATTAGAAATGCCTGCCAAGCAATATGTGAACCTTGAATAAGATCGCAGTTTATATTTATAAACATATTAAGTAAACTGAAATAAAACCAATCTGACTCCCAATGGTAACTGTGTCCGCATCGTTTCTACCAATGTCAATTATAGTGTTCATGGTGTGATGCCAATTGTGCAGGGTATATGTTGCCATGTGTTATCTATGGTGCACTGTTCAGCCGGGCTTACAGTACAGAAAACCACAGCATGGAAAGTAACATTGATTTCAGGGGCCCCATAGCAAATCTCAGAGCTGTGTCCCCCCTCCCCCTTCCGAAAAATATCAGTAACAGCATATATGTAACATGGTGGGATAGATACAGCATCTAATTTCTAGTATATCCCTGACTAAAGCAGTCACCATATAGTAGTCAGATACCAACTCACCACAGTGATTACAGTGCAGTTACCTCCAACGATCACAGGTGATGTCTTCTCTGATTGGCAACATTTGTTTTAACTTTTGTTCTTTAACTTGGCCCAGATGGCTATGAAGATGTCCTCCAGCCACAACTTGTCTTTTCACACTCTCTCAATCCTACTTTGTTGGAAGATGTCGGGCAGAGTATTCTTACTGTATATTATTGGCCGCTCTGTTGTCGAGGGCCTCTCCAGCATATCCCATACCGCAGTACTGGCTCTAGCCAGCAGATGGCGTCATTGTAAAATGGCAGAAAGAGAAAACCCCCTAGAAAACCTGAATCCAAAATTGGATTGCAAAGGGTTAAAAGTTCCAAGTGACATAGATCATGACTTACACATTTCAGACCATAAGTACACCAGTAGTCGTAGCTACTTTCAAGGATGCACTTGCCTTCTCAAACGCGTCCTTTTTTTTCTATATCATCTGGAACTTTTAATATGGATTAATAGGAAACAGTTAACTGTCAATTGTGACATATCTGCACTTTCATTCTCCGCCCTTACCTGAATGTATAAACCCAACCTTCGGCCTTACTCAATTTTAAGTATTTGATCAATATTTTTCATCAGTTTTTTAAAGCCAAGATTAGGAGTGGATTAGAGAATGAGAAGTATAAATTATACATTTTCGATGTGCAGCATCTACTCCCAGTTGTGGCTGATATGTGTCATATGTAGTCTAGTGGCACCATTAAAATGGGTTGTTCCATGAATAGAAGCTATTCCCTATGCACAAAATAGGCGATGAGTGTATGAATATTCATGGTCCGACTACCTAGACACCCAGCGATCACGACTATAGGGGGTCCAAAGCATGAATGAATGGAGTGTTGTAAAAAACAGGAGAATTCCTGTTGCATTGACTTCTATATTAAATTGTTGTTGAGGCATTTGCCAGGCAACTGTCCTCTCTGCTGCATTGTTGGACTGGATCAGCTAATCACTGGGTTCAGGAGGAGTTACTATTTGATGGCCTTCCTTTAGCGCCTTTCCACTGCAGCGCTGTTTCATCTTCATTCGTACATGAGGATTTTCAGATATTTTATTTTTCTGGCTTACATGAGGGCTTGTTTTTTTTGCGAAGACAAGTTGTATTTTCAATAGTACAATTTAATGTACTATAGAATGTATTGGAAAACCTTTAAAAAAATGCAAATTCGCTACTTATGGAAGGGTTTTGTTTCTAGAGCTTTCACAGTGCAGAAAAATGACCATCTATGACAGTCCGATTACAGCAATATCAAATCCATGTCTTTTTATGTGTTGTACTGATACAACACCTTTTTATAAGTTGTTTTCTGTAGACATTTTTGCCCTCCACAATGGAGGTGTGAAAACTCATTTCTTGTGGGGTGATCTGTAGTTTTTACTGGTACCAATTTGAGGTTTCTATGACTTTTTGATCACTTTTTATGCAAATTTATTTCCTGGGGAAGGGGTGTCAAAAGAGAAGTGCAATTCTGTCTTGATGTATTTTTTTTTATGATGTTCACTGTAAGGAATAAATGTTATTTTCATAAATTGAGCTTTTATGGGCACGGCGATACCAATATATATAATTTTTTTTATGTGATAGGCAGTGCTTAATATGAAAAAAATCCATTGCAGCCCTGAGAGCTTTCACAAAGATGCCATGACCAAATGGCATCTTGCAATCTCATAGCAGGGAGCTGTTTGGGAGACAGAGGGAGCCCCCTAGCTTTGTCATGCCATTTAAATGCAACATCTAATTGGATAAATGGCTGGGATAGGAGTTATCGGTATTCTCTGCCTTTGCAGCCAGGTATCAGATGCCCATGTATAGAGCAGGCTTGGCTTCATAGCCTGCACTACTTTGCATCCACTGTATGGCGGATGTTGGTAAGGTAGTTGACTATGTCGTTCATTCATTTGTGCTAGTGGCAAACATCTAGATCTGAATATTGTCTGTCTTATCAGTGCGATTCACCTCTTGGTAATCATGAAGCCAGGAAGGGGACATACTAGAGCCATGTTTGATGAAGTAAAGATGATGCATTCCAGCTTCTCTGCCCAAAAAAGGAACAGTCAGATATCGTAATGGAAATGAATTGAGTGATCAGCAGAAGATCTAAAATAGATGGAGAGAATATACAGAAGAGCTATATGCTAGCCAGTGTGAACCCCAAAAAGATAATGATAATAGCCAGATGGACATGGAACCAAATATTTTGGAAGAAAAAATAGCAATGGACTGAGACAACTGTCAAATAAGAAAGCCCCAGGAGTTGATAGGCTACCTGTGGAGTTTCTGAAACCAATACCCGTCAGTACCCTCACAGCTTTGTGCCAACAGACATGGTCCATATGGTAAATGTGGACTTGCAGCAGGTCATTGATCGGGAACTGCCTGATGTCCAAGCTGGTTTTAGAAAGGGCAGAGGTTCTAGAGATCACATCACCAACATCAGATGGATCATCGAAAAGACCCACGAATATCAGAAAGATCTATACACGTTTCATTGACTACAGCAAGGCTTTCGACTGCGTTAAATATGACAAGCTCTGGGCAGCTCTGCATGACCTTGGTGTCTCAGTTCACTTGATCAAGCCTATCAGATAAGTGTATGTCAATCAAGAAGCATTTTTTTTTTTCTTACGCCATTAGGAACTTTTAATATGGATTAATAGGAAACAGTTAACTGGCAATTGTGACATATCTGCGCTTTCATTCTCTACCATGGAAGGAAGGGGTCAAAACGCCTGTTCAAATTAGAAATATCGCCCTTGATAGTAAGTCTGTCCCAAGTAGCTAGGCAGGTAGTTGACAAAAAAGTGTGAGGAATAGAGCGGGGCCTATCTTTGGGGGATACCCATGGTAGTATATGAATATGGGGCCATGTCAATGTTGTCTCTAGGCTAACCCACTGCTTAGAATGTCTATAGAAGTGCCATACCAGTACCTCCACAGGCTTTGGATTGGATCAACATCCGAAAGTTGAGGCAACTGGTCAACGCTATCCCTCCTCACATATACACACAAACTTACGGAATTCCCCCCGAATCTAAACATTGTGATGGGATTTTAATGGGAAGCGTTTGAAATTAGAACCAGAAGCACAACACATCCATTTTTAGGACACTTATCCGTCCAAACCAGGACAGTTACTACTTAGAATAGCTGTTCAGGTCTCTTTTTGTCCGTTCCAACAGGAGAATATGGTTCAGTTGGTAAAGGGAAGATATATCTGCAGATGTATTCACCCCTAAATGTTCGAGAGGGGACGATCGCCATTTAAGTCGAACTGATTTGTCAGATGTAGAACCTCTCTAGCAGGTAGGGATACGTTTAGAACTTCGCTTTTACCGAGATTTTAAAATTGCTCAAGTGACCAAATCGTGAATTTATAAAGAATTACTGGGAAGGATATCCGAGGCTGAGATACATACATTAAGAGGTCATCCATGTATAATGCTACTTGACACGAGTGAGAGACCATCTGTAAACCATGTACATCAAGATTGTTCCGTAATGCCACTGCCAAGTGTTCCATCCCAATAGCATACAAGAGTGGGGACAAAGGGCATCCTTGTCTGGGACCGTTCCTAATGAGGAACAATTCAGACAGGAGACCGTTCATGTGAATCTGTGCTGAAGGATCGTCATATAAGGCTCAGAACCTAGGGCCAATGCCAAGATGTTCAAGGGGGGCCTAAGAAAGCCCCAAGTGTACACGATCAAAGGCCTTCTCTGCATCTACCGTAAGGAAGCAAAATGGGGTGTTCAAAGTTTTAGCTTTGCTTAACATGAGAAGGGTCTTATTGGTATCGTCCCTTGCCTCTCTCCCCTTTATGAAGCCCTCTTGGGCATTGTGGATGATGGCATGGTGAGTCGGTCCCAGTCTATTGGCCAGCACCTTTAAAAAGAGTTTAATATCTACGTTATCAGGGATGGGTCTTTCCCAGGTTTGGGGAGAACCTTAATGTGTGCCATAAGGGACTGGCCTATAAAAGGAGTGCAAGGAGATACTTGATTAAATGTGGTCTTCAGAAGAGGGGTGAGATTTCCTCTACTTTAAATATTTTAATAAACGTGGGGGTGAACCAGACCGGAGATTTCATCAATTAGTTTTAGCACCATAAACAAAACGATTATCGTTAAACCGTAACTGCATGTTTTTCAAACTTTTGACATGTCAAAAGTTTTGATCAGTGCAGGTCCTGCTGTAAAAACTCAACTGAGCACCGTGCTCCTTTAACTGTCTTTGTTGCTTGCCGGCTCCTCTCTGCAGCTGAAGACCGACTCATAGGGATCTATGGACCTCTATCAGTCAGTCGTCAGTGTTCGGGCGTCCACTGCAAACACCTCCTAGTGATTAACGGGGCTCTCAGCAGTGGGACCCCCAATGATCAAAACTTTTGCCATGTTAAAACTCTGAAAAAAGTGCAATTAGGCCCCCCCCCTCACAAAGGCGTTTTTGTACAGCGCTTAGCCCTGCGCTAAACGCTGTACAACGCTTCCATTCATTTCAACGAGGCTGCTTACACAAGCATGCTAATGCTGCGCTTTGACAGCAATGCATGTTCCATCTTTTGGCGTTTTCAGCCCTGCGTCGCCCATTGAAATGAATGGGACACTGTTTCAGCGCTGCTGAAATGGTGGCACAACTTAGTGCCGCGTTTTGGGCAACGTTAAACGCCAGTGCTAGCTGCACATCCAAAAAAAAAGGGGTTTCTTACCTGGCAGATGTCATCGGGGTCCCCTAGCACCACAGTGCAGGCTCCTGTCATCTTCTGCTACAGACAGAGATTGAATTCCCTGCCTCCAGCTGGAGATGGCCCTGATTGGCTGAGACGGATGTGAGTGGCAGCCCTTTGAGCCAATCACAGCCAGCGCTGAATGCACCAATTACAACCATTCATTCAGCGCTGGCTGTGATTGCTCTGATTGGCTGATTGACAGCCCACATAAACCAATCTCTTACTAGAGGTGGGGATTTCCAATTGCCATTGTTAGCAAAAGATCCCCTGCCAGCTTGACAAGTGCAGGGAAGGCTGCATGGAGGACCAGGGACCCCGATGACACCTTTGAAGTGAGTAGGCTTTTTTTTTTCAGCATCCTTGGCTGCCTTTTCAGCTGGCATAACGCATGCCAGTGCTGCTGAAACTGGGCAGAATCTGCAGTAAATGCAGTGTTGAAAAGCGTTGCGTTTCTGCAAACGCCTGTGTGAGGGAGGCCTTATTCTTTAAATTGTTTAGACGGTTAATCTGTACATTCATGGCCAGTTTAAAGAGGACCAATCAGCTATTCCAATGTCAGTTTTAGTAAATACTTGTATTCCCCATGAAATAATTTAGGAGCATCTTTGCTTATAACAGTATAATGTACTGTTCCTCTATTACTCCTACTGGAAACATATGAACAAATTAAGAGCTGAGCATTACCATTGCCCTTAATAGGGTGTGTGCCTATATAAAATGACCCGGACAGCACTGACTGGATAGTGTCAGGGTAAATAAGGGTGCTTCCACACAGGCGGAATTATCCCGCAAGGTGCCTTGCAAGCTGCGGTAACTTCTGAACAGCTTTATGCAGATTTTGATACAGAGTTGAAAATGGCTCAATTCTGCATCAAAATCTGTAATGAGACTTGCAGTTTTTAGTGCATAAATTGCAGCGGCGAATGAAGGTGCAGATTTTGATCTGTAACGCAGGCTAATTCCGGCCCATGCGTAAGCACCCTAAGGCGCTACAAGCATTGCACATGGTCACTCCTGACTGTCCTGCTCAAGTTAAAGAAGCAATAAGACACAAAATCTCCAAGTTTAAAAGACATTTAATTAAATAAAAGCAACACAACAAAAAGGTAACATGGTAACAGCCATGAACAGATCTTACATGTCCCCAGCAAACCAGCTTCATATATCCCGTATCTCTCGGTACACAAGTGGTTCCTGGCCGTGCCTGTAAACCAGAAGGGATGTGTGGACTCTGTACAGTGTTATATACAGCACAGGGGGCCGGGGCAGTAACAGTGCTACATCTGACATGACCTCTTATATGAAACAGTCCAGTAATAGTTGCTGAAAATGCCCGTATTCTCCACCAATAGCCGAAATGTCTGACCAATGTAAACGAGCCTCTTACCACAAAAATAAAGGAGGGTTTTCTATAATAAATTCATCTCTTCTCAGTATATTTCTGGCAATATTACAAATCTACAGAATGTACAGCTCCAGATAGTACCGTCAGACGGAAGGAATGAGATGAAGGACCGGAGAAGAGTTCCACTGAAGCCGACAATGGCGCGTCCTCCAGTATGAAGGCGACGTGTGCAGAAAAGGTAAACTGTGTATTAATCCCTTACACAGGAAAGGGGCTTTCTTATTCTTACAAACACAGACAGGCCATGTTTTAGAATTAAGCATTACATACCGTTATTAGAAAACAGTACTTATAGTGCAAAGCCTTATAATAGTCTCTAGCAGTGTTAATATTGGGAATGTAACAGCATTAAGTGCACTAGGATTAATTCATATCAGCAAGAGTTATATCTGAGTGTGTAAACCACAAGCCACCTGAGGGTTCTGGGAGAAGGTAGGTAACGAGACTGGGGTAGCAGTGGAGCCTTTGCCATTCCTATGGGGACACTGCTACATATTGCAAGGGCTTATAAGAGAAAACCGTAAGTAGGAAGAAGACACAACTCATCCCATTCAAGAAGGGAGGGGGGCCGTAAACCTCATTAATAGCACTGCATTCAACAGGTGTTATGTGGTCCCCTGAAGAGGAGATCCTTGGGGGGGGGTCCCATTTACTAGTCTAGGATACTGCATGCTGCTCTGATTGGCCAATGCTGCTCACATGAATACACTGGCCAATCCCATCAGCATGTAGTGTCTTAGACTAATGATGCATACTAATACACAGTGTGCATCAGGGAGTCAGAGAATTGGTGCGGCCATCATTTGGGGGGTCCCCATTCACTATACTCCAAAATAGGGCATAATGGTTGTATAAACCGGGTATGGTCGTGGCATTATATGCTTGTTCCGTCCGTTCTGCAACCAAGATCCCCATTAGTTTACCAACTTTCTCTGTAAAGTACCATAAGGAAGAATCCCAAAGTTACAGTAACACATGGAAAGAATAAAGGCGGACACACGTGGCATGTTGCACTACACTAGTTAGCTCCGGTGGGATCGCTGAGCCGCCGTCATAGCTAAACTTACTGCATCAAACGAATGGGTACGAGATTAGTGTTCTTTATTGCTGCTCCAATGCAGAAATCATCCTCCAGACGGCGACCTCCGAATGGATAGCTTTCTGAACTCATTTTCTCCACTGCAAAAAAAAAACATCACACGGCACCCAGAAGTCTTATAAATTAGGAGATGATCGCTACATAAGAGGTGGTGCCTACATTATGAGGCACGGTAACATATTGCCCAGAAAACACGTTGATCGCTCTCATGAGAAAATATAAAATGGACCAGTAAGGACTTACTAGGCATCTCTACCTACTGTACACGGAGATCGTATATACATTAACATTAGGTATAAATATTCTGTGTAAACTACAACACTCGGAATGATGGAAATCCCTCGCTTCCCTCTTTCCACAATGACCCTGAACTTCCAGCTCTGCATAGACGAGGTTATGTAGACGGCCTCTCGTCATCCCATTATACACACAGTCCTCCAAGCTAGCATGAAATTCTCCCATATTGCTTGTTCCCAACGCTGGATCGCCTACAACACAAGGGTATGTGCTGGGATCTGGCTCCGGTATCCAAGAAGTGGTGGCCGGTCAGAAGGCCCCTCAGAGGAACGGCTGCCCAAATGTCTTCCTGCATTCTGTGACGCCTGTACTTGGAGGGCGGTCACAGATCTGGGTGCACTTCACCTGCTCAGGGGTAAGGCGATCGTATGCCGCTTTGTATTCCCGGTCGAAAACATCTGTTTGCAAATGATAAAAATCAATTATTAATACAAGAGGACATACGTATATATTACGTACAAAGGACCCAACACTGCAGCCTTAGTCGGACGGGGGGTCCGGTTTTGGTATGTGAAAAATGGGACAATTTTAATCTGTGTTGCATCCACATCCGGTTTTTACTTCAGTGTCAACTTTTTTTTATTTCTTGTGCGCAAAAAAAGAAAAGGAAAGCAGACCTATTTTTTTCGAGTACTGATCAGTGAAAAATGGAGTGCACAGGTAGGTCTTCTGTGTGTTGAATTTTTTGCGCACCCATTGACTTGAACAGGTGACTGTTGTTTGAAAAGTTGCACAAGAATAGGACATTCTGCGATTTTTGTATGCAGTTAGTGTAAAAATATGCACGTCTTTATAGCCCCAATGTTCTTAAAGATGAGAGATATCCAGCAGCACTCAATTAATTCTCCCACATAGTGGGGGGGGGGGGGGGGTGTATAAATCACGATTCAATGCAAAGCCAAATGCAAGGGTTGTGGACTGTCAGCCCAAAAATCACTCAAATATATATTGTATGGAGCATGGCAGTACAAATTGTGCAGACGGCTTTCTAAGAAAAGAGCCTTTATTGTTCCATAGATAGACGTATAGGCAACGTTTCGACCATTTAGGTCTTTATCAAGCCGCTATCAGTAGAAACAGAGCAGTGGATCCATATTTGAATGTTCCCCATGTGCAGTCAGTTGCAAACATAGACAGCACACAGACATGAAAATCACCTGTGAGAATGAACCTCAACAGGACTTCAATGAAATGCAACATGTTCCTTCAATATTCTCATGACCATCAATTATGCACTGAGCAACTAGATATGTACCAATCAGCCATGACATTAAAATGATTGAAAGGTGATGTGGACAAAATTAACAGGTATTAGGCACCAATCCTCCGGAACGCACGACCCCAAACTATCCGGGCAATCCCTGACACAGAACTTCATGCGTGCTCTAAAAACGCATCTCTTCAGGGAGGCATACCATATCCCCTAAACCAAACCCCTCTGTACTCCACCTGATAACATGCTCCCTGTCCTACCGACTGCAATTCCTACTAGCCGTAATCAACTGCCCCCTGCAGCCATACTGACTAAGCCACTATATGGCTCAACCTGACCATTGTCTATGCGTATAGCATCCCTCACTCTCCACCTCTCCATACCGTGCACCTCTGTATCGCCCCATTACTTGTAGTATGTAAGCTCGTTGGAGCAGGACCCGCACCCCTACTGTTTCCATCAATCGATTACTTTATGTAACCGTGGTTTTTGTATTTTTGTCATTCTGTATCCCCGTTTTTGTAAGCGCTGCGGAATATGTTGGCGCTATATAAAGATTATTGTTAGGCAGCAGGTGAACAGGTAACTCTTGACGTTGGTATCCCGGCATTATGTGGATATTACTTTGACCTGTGCCACCTACCTAAATATTATACAGATCAAAGTAAAGTATGTCATGGCAGTGATATCAGCCAACGACAGCAGCTTCTTCCAGCAGAATAATGCATCCTACCACACTGCAGGAATTGTTTGGGAATGGTTTGAAGAACATTACATGGAGATCAAGGTGAGGACTTGGTCTCTAAACCAATCCAATTGTGCATCTGTGGGATGTGTTGAAAAAGCAAGTCGGGTTCAAGTGTCTGCAGTGCTCACCTGAGTGCCGTGTGCCTTCAGCTATCATTGTTGTACATCGGCTCCTCTTGGTAGCTGAAGACATCTATGTGTCTGTATTCAGCTGTTAAGAAGAGCTGACAAGCAACGACGACTGCCAAAGGGGCAGAGTGCTGAGGCGAGTGCTGCAGACCCTTCACTTCAGCAATCAGCAGGGGCCACAGCACTCAGTCCCCCACTAATTAAAACTTCTGATGTGCCACTCTCACAGGTCAAAGGTTTTTTAAAAGTGCAATTACACTTTAAGGGATCTTCTGCCAGGCACCACAGGACACTTTCATAGGTCTTGTAGAGTCCATGCCTCAACAGGTCAGAGCGTTTTTCAAGGCATGAGAGTGTCCATGTTTGCAATATTAGGCAAGTGGTTTAATGTTATGGCTGATTAGTGCATGTCCAATGTGTACCCAATTCAGCTTGAGGGTTACATTGAGTTAAAACGACCCACCGATCATGGAGAAACAAAGATGGCCACACCTGATGCACACTGTGTACATATCATTAGTCTAGGATACTACATACTGCTCTGATTGGCCAATGCTGCTCAGTCAGAGAAGCTGGTGCGGTCATCTTTGTTTCTGGACTGCAGAGTCCCTTTAAGGTTAATATTCAATAGAATCCACATACTAGAGTTGGTCAATAAATGCAGATACTGCTCACTGTTCAATAGGTTTTTCTGGAAAAGTTCACAATTCTGAAGTCTTGATGACGACTGGTTATTTTCTATCCCATTATGTAGAGATTGGAGGTCACTTTCACCCGGCAGCGCCACAGTGACTGTTCAAGTCACAACAGATGTAAAGATGAAGAGCATGAGTGACATCTAAAGGAAAGGTCCACCTAACTTAAGGCCCATTAAGACATAATGATTATCGCTCAAAAGCCATCTTGTGAGCGATAATCGTTGGGTGTAAATGTGCCCATCTTTCGGTTTTCTGCCGAGCAACGGTTTTCAGTTCTGCTTGAAAACAATTGTTCGGCAAAACAGGTGATAAGCAGGACCGCACGCTGTGCTCTGCCTGGCGAGCGCTGATTACAGCGGATTGCATTGTCTCAGCTGTTCTCAGCTGTCAGCCCCATGGCAGAACAAAGGGAATGTAATCAGGGAACAGCGGGTGGTCTGTTCCCTGAATACAGCTCCTGGTGGCTCCCATGCTATTAATTGGTACTAATAGACATTAGTACCAACTAGTAGTTTATGCAAAATGATCGCTCAAAAGCATCTTTTGAGTGATCATCTTTGCAGTATAAATTCACCTTAACCCCAGAGAGATCTGTTTGTAGATAACATTAATGGGGTCTCAATGAAAAAGAAGTACAGCACCCGAAATCCAATTTACATCTCTGAGCATCTTGAAGACGATGCATAAGATAAAGTGAAGTGTCCAATGCTGGACGTATAGGAGAATAATGAAGATCACAGGCCATTGAACCCTTACCTATGTCAATGTTCTCTCTCCCCAGAGCTACAAGAGACAGGAACAGAATCTCTCTGTACAAACTCCTACAAAAAGATAAAAAAGTGTAAAATCACTGTAAATAAATCACATGTACAAAATACTGCAAACATGACAGAATCCGTCACATTCAGATAAGATATCATCAAACTGATCATTTTAGAGCAGTAAAACTGCCACGTATGTCTTAGTCATTCCCTCTGAAATAATGCTAGAGCACTTATTATATCTCTGCAATGTTATTCCTCTGTAACTCCTCCTGGAAATAAATGAATAAATGATAACTAGAAGTTAAACGGTCAGTGTTTATTGGACAGTGCCAAGGTATGTAGGGACACAATGCAGTTGTCAATTTATTCATTCATTTCGAGGAGAAATAACACGGAAATTGCAGAATTATAAGAATATGGTCATTCCATGGAGAAGACAAGCATTTACTAAGACAGGTGTGTTAGTAAAGCAGATTCAGGGATAGTCCGTTGTTTAGAGGACCTGTCATCAGTGTGGAAGCACCCCCATATTGTTGGCCTAAGAACTGGCTTGTCATTTGGCTAGCAAATTAATGACAATAATGAAAGGATGACTTTTCGAGTACTGCAAGTTTAACGCATTCAGGGCTGATTGCACAACCAGGTTTAGGTAAGATGCCCGGCACCGTCACTTTTTGACCTAAATCTGAAGTTAGTTTGCAAAACTAAGTTCAACTGATCTGCAATCCAAGGCTCAACCTAGAGGAAATGTATTGTGAACAGTGATTGGTGACTGTTCTCAGATGGTTTTCCCAGCATTCATAGCGATTAGAGATGAAAGAGCATACTCGCTAAGGCAAACTACTCAAGCGAGTATTGCCTTATTCGAGTACCTGCCCGCTCGTCTCTAAAGATTCCACTGCGGCGCGGGTGAGCGATGAGTTGCGGGAGTGAGCAGGGGGGGAAGAGAGTGAGAGATCTCCCCTCCGTTCCTCCCTGCTCGGCAGCCAAATCTTTAGACGAGCGGGCAGGTACTCGAATAAGGCACTACTCGCTCGAGTAGTTTGCCTTAGCGAGTATGCTCACTCATTTCTAATAGCGATAGTAAAAATGTGGTCGCTACCAGCAGCAAACGTGGGTGTAATTTCAACATCCAGGAAAAGCCCATCAGGCTAGTCTGCCATCTTGGATTTTACCAGTTGAACTTCAATCAACGAGTTTAATCCGCCAAAATCAAGTGATCAAACTGATTAAAGATTTGAACCCCGATCACAGGCTAAACCGTGTCGGTGCATTGTTTTTCTACTTGATTGATCACCTATTCTTGATAGCCAATCAAAACGTTGATGCAATCAGCCCTCCATCAACTAAACAGCCCCTATAGACTGGATAATGGCCCTGCTAGGCAGTAATACAATGCATCAGTAGCTGCTGTACCTTTGTCGCGGATTCTTTGGACTATGCTGCAGGGACTCCAGTATCTGGCTCATTGGGCCGTAGACATTGTTGCTCTTAATGCTCCTCACCAGACCTTGGAGGAACTCCTGATTACACGACTCCTCCTGTTTATGTTGGGCAAGGGCCAGTGGATGCTCCTGGGCTGCAAAAAGCAATAAGACCGGTATAAAACATGTCACAAGGGCTATAGGCATGTAGAGGGTGTTGGCATTGCTGCACATATAAGTATACCCAAAGCTACTTTGCAAGATTAAAACCTGGGACAGATGTTAATTTGCAAGGTAAAAATTATATATGTAGCAGAGGACATAACAATCCCTAATAAACACGCAAACAAAACTACAAAGCCATTGCCTAAAAAGGGGTCCTAGCTGTGGTCAAATGGCTACAAGCTCATGCAGTTAGAACATGTATAGAAGGCCACAGCATATGCTGTGTATGCAATGGGCTTGGGAGCTGAACCAGCTCCATACAGAACACGATTAGCTCAGATCAATTCTGGCAGTGGCATTTAACACTTTCCAATCCATTGTCTGACGTCTTCAGACATTCTGATTGAAGGCTGTACAGCTCCGATGTCGGAAGACATCCGGCAGGGTATTCTTACTGTAGATTACTGGCCGCTCTGTTGTCAGGGGGCCTCTCCAGCATGTCACATACTGCAGTACTGGCTCGCGCCATTGTATAATGGCAGAAAGAGAAAATTCCCTAGGAAACACTGAATCCAAAATGGGATTGCAAAGGGTTAAAAGTCCCGGACGACCCAATAGTGGGGAGTACCATCCAAGTGTCATGGCAGCCTGGGGCTTTTCAAAGGCCCCCAGGACTACCATCATTGCTTGTCTAAAGCAAGTCTTTAATAGGAAGCCTGTTAAAATACAGTATAATGCAATACAACAGCATTGCATTTCACTGTAGAAGTGATCAAATGATCGCAAGTCCAAGTCCTTTATTGGGAATAAAATTAATAAAAGTTAAAATAAAAACTCTTTAATTACTACAAAAAGAAAAATTTAAAAAGTTTAACCCCCTCCCTTTCACTGTTAAAGCGTAAAAAAAGTAAAAAAGAAGAACTGCATCCATAAAAGGTCCAATTTCTGAATTGAAAAAAAAATACGCAATGACTCCAAAGCTGACAGACAGAACCCAACCAGAGCCACGTATTTTGCTTGCGCTCGCTGCAGTACATATTTCCATGTGGACAGTAGGTGCAGTTATGCCAAAAGGTCGTCCACCGACCTGAACCAGGTGGTCAGTGGTCCAACCACAGGCAGTTATCCTCTCTAATCCCCTCTATCTGCTGAATCGGAATGGGCTTACTCCCTCTCTCGAGTGGTATCTGACCATATCAAAGCTTCCACCGTCATCACAGACAGGCTGGACCACCCTTTCCGTTAACTGCCACCAAGCGTCTGATAATGATTTTGTCACACACGACCCTCCACAGGACAAGATCTCGGAAACCGGGCGAGGCCTCCTCACTCGAGGCATTCTTCCAGTTCTCCAGCCCTAGTCCCCCCGCCCAGTTTCTATGGGGGCATGCTCAGGGCTCTTTTCCAGACAACAGTCGTTACGAGGGAACTTTCTGGGTTGCATTTGCACTCTGACCTGCACGAGGAACAGGCCTCTCTGGTCGATAGTCTGATAGTGGCAGTGAAAGAGACCCTTCAGGTGAAGGATCAGCTGCCGACTTCATCTATTTACGCCATCTCTTTTCGGCACTCAAAACGTTCTCTGAAAGCCTTCCATTCCCATTCGGAAATCGAGGACGCTTTAGCCAGGGAATGGAACATCCCTGACAAATGCTTTACCAAACCTACGATATGATGCATCTTTTTCCGGAGGATTTGGTGAGGAGGTGGTCCTCTTCACCAGTAGTGGACCCCTCAGTGTCCCGTTTGTTAAGGCATACTATCTTGCCTATGGTTGATGCTACGTCCTTTAAGGACATAAGGGACAAAGAGCTTGAATCCAAGACTTTCTTTGAAGCTGTGGGTTCAGCACTTCGGCCAGGTTTTTTGCCTCTACCTCGGTCAGTAGGGCAACCCCTAAATACGCTAAGCAACTACATTGGGCATTCTTTCTGGCTCTTCTCAGGATTAATAAGACAACATTGGCTGGCAGATCAGTCAGGCAGGAAGTTTTTTGTGCGAAGCTTCTTTAGATTTGGCCAGGCTCTAGGCTCGCGCCTCAGCTGCTTTGGTAGCTTTACGCCGAACACTATAGCTCAAGTCTTGATCTGCAGATGCCACCGCTAAGCGGTCACTAGCTTGCCTTCCTTTCATTGGTTGGCATCTTTTTAGCGCTAGACTGGACGAGGCCACTGTAGAGGGGAGAGTTTGCATCTTCCACAGCATAAATCCAGCTGTACAAGATCTGCACAGATACAACTGCCTTTTTTTCATTCCATTCATTGCTCCAACCCCAGGTCCTCAAATAGCAATACATTTTTGCAGGACCACCATCGTAAGCCCTTTTTTAAATCACGACCTTCATGGCGTCCCCAACCCCAATCCTCCAAGTCTGCTTCTGCAAGATCTTCTGCATGAAGGGTGGCCCCCACCTGATCCATCAAGGGTGAGTGACTTTCCCTGTTCAGGTAAACCTGGCTTGGTCAAATCTCTGACACCTGGGTTCCAGAGGTCATTAGGTCATAGAATTTTCAGTTCCTCCCCCAGATTGCGTCTTCACTTCTAGAATCCCAGCTTTCTTTTAAAGGTCACCAATTTGAATCAAGTGAAAGCGGCTCTGTTCTATCAGGGAGTAATAGGGCCCGTTCCTCCATCAGAACTCTTCAAGAGTTTTTATTCTAACCGTTCGTAGTGCCCAAGGAGGATGGCACTGTCAGACCCATTCTAGACCAGAAGTTGAACCATTTTGTCAAGATCTGTCACTTCCGCATGGAGTTGTTGAGGTCAGTCATAGTGTCGAAGGAACAGGGGGAATTCCTGTCTTCCATGCACATCAACGACGTTTATCTTCATGTCCCAAAATGTTGAGCGCACCAATGTTTCCTCCGCTTTGCCAATTGCTCGGATCATTACCAGTTCATGGCTCTGCCATTCGAGTTGGCCACGATCCCCTGAGTTTTCACCAAGATTCTGGCTCTCATCCACTCGAAGGGGATAGTGGCCATTCCCTACCTAAACGACATTTTGGTAAAAGCTTCAGCTCGATCGGATACCATCTTAACGTGTGATCTTTCTGGGTTAGGTCATTAGATACGACACGGGCTCGGGTTTTGCTCCTGCCGGAAAAAGTGCATCTCCTTCAGACGAAGACGCACTCCAGTGACCTTTCACCAATGCATAAGAATTCTGGGACAGATGGTCTCATCCGTCCAGGCCATCTCATTTGGGCAGTTTCATGTGCAGCCTCTCCAGTAAACCATACACTCCCAGTGAGGATGGGAGAAGTGGGACACCCATTCTTGGAATTGATTTGGGTCCTAGTAATTGGACCCTCACTCATCTATCAGTTTTCACCAATCCAGTGGTTGGGTGCAAACCTGAAAATACATGCAGTAACTGGAATACTTCTTTATGGGTGTCCATAATAATAATCTTAGAACTATATATAACCATATAAGATGATGGAAAAATTTAACATGATCCACGTGAGCAAACCCGATCGCATAGACCCAAGGCTGGAATTGCTGTCTAATGCACCACATCAGAACAAGGGAAACATAGTATATAAGAAGAGGTGTTTCATTCAGAGGTTATAGATGCCTATGTCTGAATACTACTGAACTGTCTGCTACTGTATAAAGAACCACAGGCATAAACGGACGTATAATGTAAGTTGATGGAATACTTCTCCAATAGCCCTTAGCCTGTGTTCACACCAGTTCTTTTGGTTTTAGTTCTTTAGGTCTGTTTTAGGAGCTGAACAATGCTAAAAATGGAAGTGCCGGATCTTGTACATGGCAAGCCCAAATGGCACCTGACAGATCATATTCACTATAATGGGATCCTTCAGGCTCCCTCCAGCACTTACGCAGACAAAGTAGTGCAGCATGCTGTGCTACTTTTTTGACATTTTTTTTTCTGGATCTGCGCAGGAGATTCCGATGTAGATGTGAACATAGCATAAGTAAAGCAAACCATGTATGGCCACCCTCCATAGTATTCACTTTGCATTTTATACATAAGAACGGGGAGGCGCAATATAGTCAAAAAAAAAGACACAGACACACACACATTGCACATATCAGGCCTCAAACACGACAAACGGTGCAGGCTTTCAGGATCACACTCATCACTAATGAATATCCAGAAAACCTGCAGGGTGGAGATGGGAGGCTGATGAACAGTAGTGACTTATGGCAGGTAGAGCTCTACACCCCTGCAGACAGCAATCACAATGACAGAAAGCTTATTAGGAAGATCAGCTTTTTGTCATATAGTTTAAAGTGGAGCCCCATCTATGCAATACGAATGGTAATAACCACAGCAAATATATTTCACGCAGAGTAGATCTAACGTCTTCTTTATTTCTTCCCTTGAGACTTTACTTATTGGTCAGTGTTCCCTGATACTACTTGAAAACCATCAGTATGCAGGTTAGCCAGTGCAAACAGATCTCATTCTGGCTTTATTTTATTCTGTACATGACTTTTATGGACACCCAGGCTTGTCATCAAATACATATCAAGAATGTACATTGGAAAAACTAATTCAAGACACCTAGCAGATCTGCCAACAGCAGCTTACTGGTCACTTTCTGATTGCAACACTAGACTTTTTTCTACACCTTAAAGAGTAAAAGCAGAACAGTAAATGCAAACTCCCAAAATAAATGAATGAATGAAGATACAATGCATCCATTTAAAGGGCTTTTCCAGGAGTAAGCTATTGTGGCCTTTCCTCAGGATAGATCATCAATAGTTGATCAGCAAGGTCCGCTACTCAGGATCCTCACCAGTAACAGTTGCGCTTGGGTGAGCTGTTACTTTAGTCTATACCAAGTACAGCACCGTACATTGTATAGTGGCTGTGCCCGGTATTACAACTCGATCCCATTCACTGGATTAGGACTGAGCTGCTCTTAGGCCATGTAACCGATGGAAGTGAGGTCACAGATCTGAGGAAAGGCCACACACAGCGCTCACCTCAAGCTGATCAGTGGGGATCCCAAGCAGTGGACCCCCACTGATCTGATACTGATGGCCTATTTTAAGGATAGGGCATCAGTATTTTGCTCCGAGACAATCTAGCCAATGTTACCCCAAAGGCGGAGTTCCACTTTAAAACTACTGTTGAGTTTACATTAGTTAGATACTGCACAATGTGTCAGAAACACGAGATTATTAGGAGCCATGTGCATGGAGTGTCAGCTCATCTTGGGAAGGATAATTAACAAAATAGCCATGCAAAACTAGACATAGTTCACCAAAAAGCCCATCTAACACCTGAGACTCACTCTCATAAACTACAGTGCAGTTTTGACCTGTAGATAAGACAAGATTAAGAGTCATTATAATATCAAGGCAGAAGTAACACAGAAAAATCTGCATTCACACTGAGGTTTGGGAGATCCACCTCCTTGTCATAACTCACAAAAACTGAGAAGAAGGTTAAGAACCCTCCAAAAGAACACCAGTGTGAATACAGTCATTAATGCGGGCACATTGGCCATAAAACCTACTTAAACTGTTCCACAAGATGTACAGCGGCTGCCGGGGATCTTGGTGTAGTTTCAGATTGTCCCATAAGACTTGAATAAGGACGTGTTTGCTGTCTTCAGACATTGAGGTTCTAGGAATCTGTTGGGAGAGTCAAATGAAAGGAGAACAATAATGACCAAGGCCCAATAAGAAACAACGTGTTTCTTGCTCTCTAAGGTAAGGACCCTTTTATACAAACAGACTTTCTGCCCATTTAACAACCGCCAATCAACAAATAGCATGCCGATCGGCACTCGTTACTGTGGCAGACGACTGGTAGTATGGGGACAAACAATCCTTAATAGGACCTTTTGTCCTCATACAGACGGCATTGGTTGACTGAACGTTCCTGTCTAAATGGTGGAGGAGGGAAGTGCTGCCAACCAGCAAGCATATTTCTGCACACATGAAAGATCTAATTAACCGATGAACAAGCATTTGCTCGTCTGTCAGCTGATGATCGGGGAAACAGTCATTTGTACCTGATCAACACTAATAGAAAGGGCCTTAATACATTGTAGAAGCTGGAATGAAAATCACCTGGTTTTGCTCATTTTCAGATAAAGTATGGCAGGACGAATAACAAATGTCCCCTGACATGCCATATAAAAAAATGTATCTTACGCTGCCAAACATTACATACAGCAACCAGAAAGAGCTGCAGTGTAACGCAAGCAGAAGAAGAATATATCTAGCAGGTAAGTACTATGCCCATGAGGTAGTGGATCAGATATTATATATCAGACATTAATGGGAATTCCCCTTTAACATGACGCCCCCCATGTGTCACTGCTTAGATGCAGATCTCCGCTTACATTGGAATGTCTGTTGCAATGTTCTGAAGATAAGATTAATCCCGGCAAATTACTAGGAAGATCCAGTCTTCTAAAATACCACACCAAGTTCCAGAAAACAATGGGGTGGTGGTCCACAAAACCCGGAACAGCAATAGCTGGGTCCCCCTCATTCTCCAGCAGGCTTTCCAATTCTTTCAACACCACAAGGGGGCTGAGGTAAGGGACAGTGATGGGCTCAGGGTGCGACATCCTCCAGTCCAGAGGCTCCTGAAATCAGAGGATAGAGGGTGGACGTTAGTTGTAGAAGGTATGAACAGCATGACGGCATCTATGAAGGGTCATGGTAGCACAGGCACCGCTATCCTTAGGTTACGTTACATCAAATATTAGGGACAGTTAATACTTCCTCTTCATTCACTGAATTAGTAAAACACGGTTTCCCAACACTAGAACTAAAATGATGAAGCTTTCATTCACTGACACATCAGACAGCTCTATGGGATTTATCACTAAGCAAAATACGCTTATATACTTTTCATATTCCAACAATAGGACCGGATAGAGGCCCCATATAAAGAAGGGTATTTACCAAATCAAAGTCCACCTGGGCTGATCCATACAGAACCCTTCAAGGTACAATGGCCACAAGTTACAGAGGCGCATGTCTCTTAATAAATGTGGCATAAATATGTGCAATACTTTACACTTGTTTCTGTTGTAAATTATAGTAAATTTCCTGGGTTGTAGGTCGCTCCTATCCCTTCTGCTAAACCCTACTCATGTTTAACATGCCGAGGGTGGTGAAAAAAGGACAAAAAGTCACAAATTACTGCACAAGTGTGGCTTGCGCAAAAATATGCAACTTTTATATTCTACAATATTGGCACATGGCCCTTCTTAAATGGATACTGTCACTAGGTACATGCTGCCCGAACCACAGGCAGCATGAACCCAGGACAGGCATGCTCCTTACACCCATGCATGGTTTATTCTGAAACACTTTGAAGTTTGGCTCTGAGCTGAACTCGGAGCTACGGAGGCAGGCTGCGCCAGTCTCTATCCGTTTGCAGCAAGAGGGCCGACAGCTCTATCCCTATTCATAAAGGGAAGAAAGCTGTCACTCTACATGATGAGGCTGGAGAGAGGAAGGTGCCGTCCGCCTATTGAAGGCCCCGTCTACAGGTGAGGAGGAATATCGCTAGCGACATTCCGCCGCCCGGGAGAGAACTGACAGTTCTCTGCGGTGAGCCTATCTGAAGAATTGCAGCAAATCGCATCATGGTGTGATTTGAGTCCTGTGAGCGGAGAATCGCTATGATTCTCCGCTCGTGGACAGGGGGCTGCACTTTCCATAGTTAAGTCTATGGAAAGCGTGCACCGCGTTACTCGCGGACGGATTATCGCTGCGAGTAACGCAATGCAATATCGTCCGTGGACAGGAGCCTTTACTCAAAGCCAAACTTCAAAGTGTATTTATAAATACTAAACATTTTCAGAACACCACATACATGGGGGTAATGAGCATACCTGTCTTGGGCTCATACTGCCTGTGGTGTAGGCAGCATGAACATGGTGACAAGATCCTTTTAAATCCCCACCAAGGACTTTTCTCCAATACCACCCTTTTAATGGGCTTGTGTTAAGTAGGTCAAACTGAACAAATTTCCAACGGCCAAACAATGGGTTTTATGCCAGCCTAAAAACCTAGGCTAACGACAAGTGAACGATTAGTGCACGACTGCCCGCGCTTACATGTAACGATTATCGCTCACTTTCAGCCATTTGAACGGATTTTGAGTGATAATCAATGCGTGCAAAAGGGCCTTAAGATAGAGCAGGAAGCTGCAAACAAGGTGACATTTTAACCACAATGACGTGAGAGAGAATAAGAGTTGATGTGCTCATCATGTAGGATACTAGTTAGAGACCTGCATGTCCACACAGAACCATCATAGGTTCAACCATCTTCTCAATTTTCACATTAGATTAAAAATGAGGCATAAGGTGAGCCTGTGCTTCTATAGACAAAGCCTAAATGTACTTTTGGGGTCAACCTAAAATTTGTTAGAAGAGCGGGTGCCCAGACACTGTTACATGAGCATGTTAATGTAGGATTACAGGGTCACATACAGCGGATGTCTGAAAGTTAGTAGGCAGGCTGCCAGTCGAAACATGGCTCAGATTGCAAGATGGCTTCTCATCCAGAGGGCTGAACGTACTGATGCTTCTCACTACAGGGAGACTTGGAGATGTTGATTCACTGCCATCTTTCTTCCTCCTTCCCGTCGGGATCGGTATAATCCTGACATTGGACTCCTCAGATTTTGTTTTGCTACTAAAATAAAAACACAGAAAAGGTTTATATATCTAGTAATAATCCTTTGTGATTAAAGGGGTGTTATAGTTTCAGATAATAAAGGTCCTTCATCATCGATGGGGCCGCCAGAGAGAGAGAGCGCTTGTACTCCGCTATCTGTTAGCCCCACTGAAGATGAATGGAGCAGCAAGGCGCATGCGTGACCGCAGTTTCCATCAGTCTCCTTCTCACAGCAGGGGTGCAGTGAGCCAGCCGAGAGGAGGAGAGGGGGACACGGGACTCCCTATGACAATAGAACATGAAGTTCTTAGGAATAACATAAGAGTATCGAAAAGAGTCTCCGATTTAGATCCCTTAAATCACAGGTGTCAAACACAAGGCCCGCCGCCTCATTTTCTGTGTCCCGTCGGCTGTGCACAAAGTTCCCTCACCTCTGTGCTGCCGTCAGTAGGCGATCTTCTCTCGGCTTGTTCTGTCTAGTTCAGACAGTAATAGAGGAGTGCTGATAGACTGACAACGGCCGCGGAGGAGGGAAGAAGAGTGCGGAGAACATGATCTCTGCAGCGAGGAGAGCAACGCTAAGGAGGAGCAGCTGCAGAGTTAGAGCAGCTGCTCCTCCTTAGCGTGTGTGTGTGTGTGTCTGTACGTATATGTGTGCGTCTGTGTGTGTATGTATGTATATATATATATATATATTTATATATATTTATTAGTGTGCGCCACTGGGAGCTGTGGGGGACCTTATTATCAATCGGGCCACTATGGGGTTCGCTTTTACTATACTGTCTTACAATTAACAAGTAGAATCGGCCCTTTGAAGGCAACCATAAGGCTGATGTGGCCCTCGGTGAAAATGAGTTTGACACCCCTGCCTTAAATGATTAAAGAAATGACAAAACAAGTACTTTCCTAGTATACTGTGGTTATTGGATTCCCAACCTTTACAAGTAGGTACCATCCGATAATCCTCCAGGACTATGGTGAACGTATGAAAGTCTGCATGTTACCAGTGCATGGGAAATAGATGCTGGTGCCCGTACTGTTAACTGATAAGTGAAACTATGGGGCAACTCATAAAACTGCCCTGTGTTTTAAAGCTTAAAGGGATGGTTCACTGTTACACAGGGACTGTGGTACTCCTTCAAGCACAATATCCCTTTGTCTGCTGGCTGATCTTCACATCCCTGAATTTACAGAAGAATCTTCACTGCACTGGGATTGCATGATTCAGTGACATCTCAGAAGATGCTTAAAAGTAAATGCTCAATGTAAAATTGCTGTACAAAACAAAGTACCAACCTTGGAGTAAGAGAAAACGTAGGAGTGAGAATTTCAGACTTGGGTCTCTGAGATGGACCAGGAGGAATTGGCATGTACTCTGTAGATGGACTGGCTTTCAGAAAGTATCTAATACAGAAAGAATGGTGAGGGAATATGCATTGGCTAATATAACAACATACACATATTATCGATACTTCTCTGTTAGGCCCCCTGCACACGGGGCGGAAATTCTGCAGCGGGATTTTCCGCAGAATTTCCGCCCGTGCCCGCCTGCACAGAGTTGCATTGCACACAGCCACGGCATGTTCTGTTTCTGTGCGGGTCTCACAGAGGCCCGAACAGAAATGTCAGTAGTGACGGGCCAGCTCCGCTCTGCGCATGCGACGGCTGGCTGGCAGCTGGCGCATAGCAGAGACTAAAGACACCGGGACCGGGTGAGCCGCAGGCCTCTGCAGGGGGCCGCATCCCGCTGCGAGAATTCTCGCAGTGGGATCCAACCCGGCCGTCTGCAGGCAGCCTTAGGATGGCTATATGCTCATGTCCCTGCTCTCCCTTTTTTCCTCTTGCAAGATATATATAAAGGGTTTCCATCATGTCCCCCCTTCTCCCTTCTGTAACATATATAAAGGTTTCCATCATGTCCCCTCCTCTCCCTTCTATCCAAGCTATACAAATTACGTTATGTCTTTCATAATCAGTTTTGTTCTTGATTTTGGATTTCTACTAGATATACTCTGCTGCTGTGTTAGTCTTATATATTTCTATCCTTCAAACCAACTACAGGAGCCTTACCTGCCAGGGCGGCGCAAGTCTCGGATTTCAATATTTAGGAAGGGTAAGAAGGGACTGCCACAGAAAGGGCATGTTGTGTTAAGATTTGAGTCATCTGCTGTCCAACCTGCCATAATCTCTTCATCATGAACTAGACAATCACAAGTCAGACATCGCGAGCAGCTGGAGATTAGGACCTTCAGAGAAAAGTGCAAACTGTTTAAGACGTTCATGTAAAGTGGTAATTTTTACAAACACATTAGAATATGTATGTGTGTGCATATACTGTACATACATACATACACACACACACTCGAAGAGAGCATGCAGTGCCTAAACTGCATTCATTGAGAACAGCAAACAGAGTATGCAGTAATTAACTCTGCTCACCTCCATGGCGTAGTTCTGGAAGACAGTGGTACTGCTGGAATTGCACGAGGAATGAGGTTCGGTTTTGTAGTTTATTGTGATCCTAGAAGGGGAGCCTGTATTTAAGAAAAGACATGGGTTAGTATCATCAATTTCAAAACTTCCTCCCTAGAAGGTTTCCTGTTATTAAGGGGGTCATCACATAATTATCTTTATGCTAAAAGTCCTGCGAGGCTGTTAACAGCTGGTGTAGAGCAATATACAGCGCTTCTAACACACAAATTCCTTTTTCATAATTTTTTTACTTTTTCTGTGTCCCCTCTGTGCTGCGAGGAATGGGCTCTGGATAGAATAAGTCTCCTTCCCTCTCTGGCAGCTGACAATATAGTCCCTTCTTACAATGGCACATTAACAGGATGCATTATTCATTTTTATGAGCTACACAATAAATACGATATTTAATGGTGGGATAACCCCACTTTAATACTTACTACTGTTGTAGAGCTGCTTTGTGTTGCCCTCTTGGGAAGTGTTGCTCTCCAGACTGGTTCTACTCATCCCCACAGAGTAGTTGGTAGTGGTGAGGTCAGTGTCCCGTGAGGAGGGGATGCCTTCAAAGTCATCTTCATTGAGAGAGCCCGATTCTGCATCTCCGGCTCCACTTGAACACAGGCTCATACGGTCAGAGTTCTGATCCTACGGGATTTTGAAAGAAATAATAGAGTGAAACCTTTCTGAGATCCCCAACCATCGTTGCATTGAAGAGGAGTCTTCTAGGGGGAGGTCTTCTCAGAGAAGATGGCCAGTATATATAATATATGGTAGAACTGAAAATCTATCACAGAAACTCTGGTCTGCATAAGAGAGTAGTCCTCTCAAAGAGATGGTCTAAAAGGGGAGGATACAATGTAGTGTATTTAATTCTACATATCCACCCCAAATGGTAAAATAACCATTCATTCATACATCAGTCGTTATTAGGATATTAAAAATGTTGTTGTTAAAGGGGTATGTCAGCCAAAAACCATCAACCATCTATCATCTATCCACTAGGCATTTCAAAGATAATATTTTATAAATGTGCTTAGCTGGAATATCCTTTTAAGGCCGTCTGCACACGGGCATCCGCCTCCGGGTTTAGTGGCAAACAGTGCCCATAACATGCTATTAAAAAACACTTTCCTCTACACGAGCGGAAATCGCAGCGTGTTCTATTTTTGTGTGGATTCCGCGTGGACAGCTTCCATTGAAGAAAGGTCGCGGATTCCACATCATCATTAGGCGATGATGCGGGAAAAGCAGAAGTTTAAAAAAAAAAATCTGTACTGCACATGTCCAACAGCAGCTCACCGTGCGGAATTCGACCCGCTCATGTGCAGCCAGCCTAAGGTCCCCTGTCCACGGGCGTTGCAAAGTCCCGCGGTGAATCTCTGCCGCGGGAGCCGCCGCCTGGGAGCAGGAGCGGGCACAGATAGGCTGACCGCGGAGAATCGCGGCAATTTGCAGCATACTGAAAATTGCCGGCCGCGAGCGGAGAATCACAATGATTCTCTGCTTGTGGACACGGGGCCAGCGCATTGCTATGGAAAGCGCCAGACTGCGTGATTCGCCGGCGGTAAATCACGCCCGTGGACAGGGGACCTAGATCTCATTTATTTACAAATATGCTAGCATTTTATTCTTTTAGCTGCAACGCCCATTTTTGAAAGTGACAACCATATTGCTTGAATAGACTTTTTAGCAACTGATGGTAGAACAGTCACTTGTTATTAAGAGGACATGTTGACAAGAAAATAACGCACCATTGATTTCAATGGCAGCCATGCCTGCAGTTACAAGCGCTGGCCACTACACATAGGTCGGGCACAGAGGCTTCTGCTCCAAAACTCTGTGTATTTGCGGCGCTGACAGCATGCATTCGCTCAGCTGTTCAGTCGGGGTCCCGAGCGACGGACCCTGGTCGATCAACTATTGATGAACTATCCTGAGTATAGGTCATCAATAGTAATTCACTGGAAAACCCCTTTAAGACTTGCAATTCTTTTGACATTTTCCAAGCAATAAGAACATCGAGCAAAGGGGATAACTTCAGTAACATGCATAACAGACACATCTGAGTATTCGTTACCTTCCCAGGGCCGGTGTAGTTCGCAATCTTTGAGTACCATTTGGTGGCCTTCTCAGCAACTCCTTTGCCAGCAGAGAACATGCTGCTTTTCAGCACATCAAGCTTAGGAGTAAGAATTGTGTCGAAGTTAAAAGCTGTTGGGGACATCAATGCAACAGTGGAATCTGGAGGGTAGTCCGTTTTTGGACTTCCCAGTGAGGACGCAGGGGAGGACCAGAGCCTGCCACGTTGCTTCTCCTCACGTTTCACATGGTACGTTTTTGACTTTGTTAATCGCGGTGCCTGCGGAGGTGTTGAGGGAAGACTTGAGCGTCGGCAGAGGGGTATAGCTTTAGAGCTCTTATACTGATCAGAGGTGCTCCTTTGTAGGTCCATGCTTGGTGCCCTACTGGCCAATGGACTGCTCATGTTATTCATGTACATCTCAATCTCTTCAGCAAGGTCCCTTTTAGCAGATGGTGTTAGGAGGGTTTTGTCCGACACGTCCTCAGTTTCTTCTTCTTGCTCGGTCTCTGCTGCTAGCATTGACAGAGGGTCTAATCCTACTTTTACGTCTGTCTTCTCCGCGGGCTTGGCTGGGAACACTGATATTGATGAGCTAGTGCTGATGCTTCTCTCTAAAAGTTTCGCCCTTTGGTCATTTGTCTTTTGCGGCTTGCTTTCTACAATGTCATTGTCAAGATCTTCAAGGTCAAAAATGACTGGAGAGTCAGCCTTGTCTGTGTCCCCCTCTTCCCCCACTGGAGACTCATCATCACTCCACTCCTTGGTCATACTCACAAGTTCCTTCCTCGGAGATGCCCTTTTGATGTCCAAGGTCTTTGGGCGAGGAATACTGTTTTGGAGTGCTCCACTGAGAATCTTTGCATCGGCTCCCAGTTTGTGAAGCATTTTACCAGTTTTTTCTTCCTGTTCGGCGCCACCGATTAGCAGATCTGCGATATGTTCTTGCTTGTATGGTCCATTATTAGTTCCCCATTCTGATAGATCTTTCAAACCTGGCTCCATGGCACCCTTGCGCCTGCTATGTAAACTCCAGCTTTGGTATACTTCACTTTCCCTGGCATCTTCAAACGAGGAGGCAAATAGAAGTCCGGCTGCATTTCCTGAAATGGGAGCAAAAAAACTAGATAAATGAAAACCATAAACAACATATCTTGATAGGATTTCTCATTCCTCCATTCTAAGGTAAATAATTCATCCCTTGTACTTTTAATGGTATGCATTAGGATTAAAGTTTCCCTTCTAACACTCTGCTGATGAAGGGACACATACATGACAAGTCCCATGGAGCAGTGGTCAAGCATGTGTGCTATCAGTTCACTCATCTGTCGCTGTACTCTGCTTCTCTTCACCCCCATAGAGATGAAAGGAACAGGCAGCATGCATGCTGCTCCCCTCATATCCGGAAACACACGGGACACCTGTTCTAGTGATTGGTGGGCGTCCCAGCAGTCGTAACCTCCACCATTCAGACAAATATCCCCCACCATATGGGTAGGATTTAAAGGAATGGTTTCAAAATATCACCTTAAGGGCTGTCTCACATGAGCGTATAGTAATAGCAAAAATTACGTGAGCAGGTTTTGTGCACGTAATACGCTGTACCAATATCTCATAGGCAGCCATGTTGCCGCTCACAGGAATTGTGTAAGATATGTGTGCAATAAAAATCGCAGCATGCTCTACCTTGGTGCATATTACACACACATACACGCCAAAAACGTACTTAGCAATAGACGGCACACGGCCAGTAAGCAATGTCATTGCATACTGGCAGCATGCCGCACACTACAAGATACGTTCATGTGAGCCCGGCCTAAAGCTTGCACCTTACTGTCCCTATAAATAAAAGCATTATTACAGATATGTCCACTAGAGGGAGCAGCTACATGAACCTATAGAAAGCATTGTACGTCTATGTACAATATTACTCCTGTCTGTATGAAAATATGAAACATGTAGAGTTGTGAAGACTATACGGTATACTGTGCACCAGAAGAGTGCAGAACTGAAACGCTTCCTGGAAACAGATGTATAACTAATGGGCTGTCTCTAGATCACGTTTTAGTCACTGGTAAAGCCTTTATGTTTTTACACAAAAGCCGCATTAAAACGTATTGCTATAAATGATCAAGTGCATACTTTTGTTTACGGCTGACCTTCCTGATGTTTCTGTACATTTTTTTTGTTGCATGCCACGCTTTATTGTCCCACAAAAAAGTATACTTGAAGTGAATTTTTTTTTTGTCATTAGGAAATATGGAAACATCATACTTTATGCATGAGTACATAATACATGGCGATAGCTACTTGCCTGCACCGACTGTTTCAGCCATTTTTTCTGGTTTGACCTCCTTCCGAACTATACTGGATGTGGACTTGCCAGCTTGAGAAATGGGACTAAGCAGCTGAGGAAGCCCATCCCGGCTGCCCTTAGAACTCTCTGTCTCCGATACTTCAGTGGAAAAAAAATGAAATACATTAAGGAAATCGATACTTAGACAGCTTTAAGCATTTTAAATACGAGATGTCCATAAAAGGTTAAAAGACTTCAGACTTATGACTGATAGCACTTTCTTTCTGGATCGTCTTCCCACTTATCCATATCTAAGGACTGCAAAAGCAGCATTCAGCTTCCCTAACTCCAGTTTGCTAACAGTTTTCCAGTTTTCTTCTTTTAGAAGTATTTTCTAGATCAGTGTTTCCTAAACTCCACTCCTCATGAAAAAAGAACCCCTGTGGCAAAGTCTGAGGCACTGACAATATTTACATCACCTGTGCAACACTGAGGAAATCCTGAAAACATACCATGCAAGGCTTTAAAAAAAAAAAAAATGTCCATTCAGGTCAGCCTGTGTCAGGCCCCCCCCCCTCTGTTGATCCAGAGGAAGCCAATGACCTATTAAAAGGTCATAAGGTCTGGAATTTGGGAAACATTGGTCTTGAGCCATGTTCTTCAACTCCGGTACTATAATTCTTGTCAACACCTCAGGTCTTCTCTCTATAGAATACCCCCCAATCATGATTTGTTGGGTGTACCTGAGGAATGAATGGAGTTCAGAAATGCTGTCCTTATTTACAAAGCTGCTATTTCACAATAACTACAAAACTTGAAATGAAAGAAGTTATCCAGGATAGGCCAACAATATCTAATTGGAGGGGCTTCACCTCTTGGGCCCCCTGTCGATCAGCTGACTGAAGGGACTGTGGTGCTCGGCCGAGTACTGCAGCCTCTTCAATGTTTACATCTAGGCACAATCCTGTAAGCGCTCTGAATGCTGTATTAGTTGTAGCGGTCATTCTGAATGCTAAAATTCCCTTGGATGGGACAAGTCTGTAGTACTCGGAACGGCGGCGCTACATAATATCGAGTTTTGAACAAGAACAAGATTTTGCTCAATCTCAACATTGAAAAGGCTGCAGCCTTCCAACGAGCGCCGCAGCCCCTTCAATCAGCTAATTGCTGGGGTGGCAAAGTGCTGGATTCTCACCAACCAGATATTGATGGGCTGGACCACCAATTTCTAAAGGCTAGACAACGCTTTTAATACATGGTGTACTAAATCAGAACACAAATGCATCAGAGTGACAAAGCAACATGGATACCATCTTGACTTCTTTAGTTTAGAGCAGAGCAAATCTTAAACTCATTGAGTTGGCCAATAATTAGTAAAGGTAACATATGAACCTACATGAGCTGGAGTCGCTCCCTCTAGAGTCTTCCTGTTCTTCTTGTATATCATGCACCGCCCCTCTGCGGACCTCTTCCTTGGATAAGGAGCTGTATCCCAGATCAGACTGGCCACCTACAGATTCAAGTAACTCATTAGTAGTCGTCTCAATAGGTCAGGGGAAAACCAAAAGAAACGATCCTGGTCCTCCCACAAACCTGTGCTAGATCTGTCATCTGCAGGGTCAGTGCCGGTAACATCTGTACTGAACGATGGCTGATCTGTGGCATTCATATCAATAGAGCTGTCCATACTGCCATGACTCACTGCGTCCAGATCACTGCTATCTAAAGACGAATGGGAGAGAAGACAGAGAAAAACATTAAAACCTCGAACTTTCACTCCTGTGACATTACTAGATGTCCCCGTTGCATCCTTACTAGCGTTACAGTACTACGATATTACCTGACGGCGGAGCATGTGGTGCTGCAGAATGCTGCTTCTTCAAGGCTCTCTTAAACTGAGCCACTCCATGAAGAACATTCCTGACCTTTATCCACAGGAAATAACCTCCTCGGTTCCCAGAGGGCCACACACTTTCCAGAACAGCCTGTAAAATGGAGGTATTATTTCCTGCCATGCATAATGGATGGGATAGATAAACCTGATACTTAGTATATAGCAGAGGGAATATGTACAGATAAAATCAGATATTATATACGGTATTAAAAGATTATCACAAAAGTCAGGCTGGACTGATTTACAAGAGTTAAAAGGGTTGTCCAGTTCATCTTCAGTGGGACTGCTGGAGATAACAGGGCACTTACTTGTTGTTTGCTTTTTCCATCAATCCCATTGAAATGAATGGAGTGGCACTGCACACGCTTAACTGCAGCTCCCTTCCATCTCCTCCTCACTGCAAGGAGTGCAGTGAGCCAACAATATTAAGAAGAGGGGGACATGTGACCCCCAATCTTGGGATCAGTGGGGGTCTCAGTGGTGAGGTCTCCACCAATCAGACTTATGCTGCCTATCCTTTGGACAGGTGATAGAAGTCGATTTTTGAATAACCTCTTTGAACTAATAAACATTTTGAACAATAGGAGTAAGAGCCCCGCAAAAGCTTACAATTTATTATTGTGCACATTATCTGATTATTGTGACACTGCTGTGTGCAATATCCCTGTATTGTGACAGTGAAATTATTTGCACAGTCACCCAGAAATAGTGAAATAATTTGCAGTGTGCTATTTCTGGGTGACTGTGCTAATTTCTTTACGTGACATCACGCTGCTGCTTATCCCCGTGCTGTGACATCACGCTGCTGCTTATCCCCGTGCTGTGACATCACGCTGCTGCTTATCCCCGTGCTGTGACATCACGCTGCTGCTTATCCCCGTGCTGTGACATCACGCTGCTGCTTATCCCCGTGCTGTGACATCACGCTGCTGCTTATCCCCGTGCTGTGACATCACGGTGCTGCTTATCCCCGTGCTGTGACATCACGGTGCTGCTTATCCCCGTGCTGTGACATCACGGTGCTGCTTATCCCCGTGCTGTGACATCACGGTGCTGCTTATCCCCGTGCTGTGACATCACGGTGCTGCTTATCCCCGTGCTGTGACATCACGGTGCTGCTTATCCCCGTGCTGTGACATCACGGTGCTGCTTATCCCCGTGCTGTGACATCACGGTGCTGCTTATCCCCGTGCTGTGACATCACGGTGCTGCTTATCCCCGTGCTGTGACATCACGGTGCTGATTATCCCTGTGCTGTGACATCACGGTGCTGATTATCCCTGTGCTGTGACATCACGGTGCTGATTATCCCTGTGCTGTGACATCACGGTGCTGCTTATCCCTGTGCTGTGACATCACTATGTTGATTAGTGTATACATAGACTCAACTATGTTGAGGCTAAAGGAGAGAGCAGATAATGGAGGCACATACAGGATCCATTCCCAGGCATACTAGCCTACTTACCTTATTATAATATCCATAAGTGATGGCATTGGGCTGCACTCCAGCTTTCTTCATTTCAAATAAGACTTTAACTGCAAGGACCGGCTGCCCGTACTGACCACACAGCTGCATGAGAACACGATAACACACCTGGAACACACAAAGACAATCACGGCTGTATCAGTCTTTGCTGCTGCAGTTGATGCACAGTACCTGGTATTTCCTACACTTGGAAGTATGCAATCTGTGTAATGAAGTATTACAGAATGCATTACCTACTCAGTACAACCTGCAGATGTGTTATAGTTAATCACAGACATTTCTGCAAGTCAAAAATGTAATCAAATGTTTACCTCATCGGGAGATTCGATTTTCTTGGCCTGCATCTTCCGCAGGATGTCGTATGCGGTACGCAGAGCTCTCACTTTGGAATGGCAGACTTTGACATATGCAGGCAGGCATATAAACCACAGGCCATAGCAGTGCTTCAGCAGACATCTGGACCACATTTGGGGGATAGACGAGTACTGTTTCGCTATTTTATGAGCTGATTTGATCTCCTACAAAAGTAACACAGAAGAATTACCCTAAATTGAAGGACTGCCTAGTAGAAAACTATGGATGGCCTAACCTTAGCCTATGCCATCCACTGCAGATCAGCAGGAATTTAATGCCTGGGATCTCCGCTTGAGCAGTTGTTTTCTGGGCTAGTGAGCTTGTGCACTAATCTGATCTGCAGCGATCAGACAGCTCTCCATTCCCTCTGCAGTGGCCTGGCTTAGTATTGCAGACAACGTTCCCATTAAAGTGGATGGAAACTTTTATTGCAATACTATGCCAGGCTACTGCAGGGAAACCGAAGTTGCTTGCCTCCTGCGGAAACCAGCTCCATGCATGAGAGCACCCATCCGGCTGATCAGCAGAAATCCCGGGCGTTAGGCCCCGCTGATTACTATTAATGGCCTATAATAACAACTTACAACTGGACAACCCTTTTAACTCTTGTAAATCAGTCCAGCCTGACTTTTGTGATAACCTCCTTTTCACAAGTTAGTCTAACAGTAGAGGACTTCCCTTCCAGGCCACTAATAGTGATAGAGATTAGAGATGAGCGAACGTACTCGTTTCCAGTAATTACTCGATCGAGCACCGCGATTTTTGAGTACTTCAGTACTCGGGTGAAAAGATTCGGGGGGCGCCAGGGGGAGGCGTGGCGGCGCGGGGGGTAGCAGCAGGGAACAGGGGGGAGCTCTCTCCCTCTCCCCCCCACTCCCCGCTGCAACCCCCCCCCCCCCCCCACTCACCCACGGCGCCCCCCGAATCTTTTCGCCCGAGTACGGAAGTACTCGAAAATCGTGGCGCTCGGGCGAAAAAGGGGCGTGTCCGAGTACGCTCGCTCATCTCTATTAGAGATGTGCAGTGTAACAATTTGGCAGTACAATTTACAACTCTTCTGGTCAAACTTGAAAAGTGACAAGAAAATCAAGGCATGGTCTTCAAGGAGGCATAATATAAGTCAAATTCAGTAGGAAAAAAAAATGTAAATTTTTGACAGGAAGTGCAAATTTAATTTTTTTGCCTGCTTAATCATCTACAAAGTAGCAAAAAAGGGTCATTCGACCCCTACTGTATTGCTGTGTACTTTTACATGTTTCGTGTATGACTGGCAGCAGTATACATTACTGCATATAGATATTGACAACTACTTCTCGTTGCAGAGATTCCCTGGCTGACCTACCTGTTTAGTTCTCCTGAACATCGGAGAAGGACTGCAGGGTACTGCAACTTTAGTGGAAAGCCTATGGGTTTTTAAGAGCCCATCCGGAGTGTCAAATAGGTCCATTGTGAGAACAGGAAACCCGCTGTAGCTGAAGATCGGGAAACACATTA
This sequence comes from Eleutherodactylus coqui, assembly GCF_035609145.1. Taxonomy (NCBI): domain Eukaryota; kingdom Metazoa; phylum Chordata; class Amphibia; order Anura; family Eleutherodactylidae; genus Eleutherodactylus; species Eleutherodactylus coqui. The sequence goes on from NC_089838.1 coordinate 262,646,496, forward strand.
TGTTAGATGTTTTCATTATTAGATAACCTGCTATACGTAGATCTGAACTGCACGCTCACTTGAGAACGCAGGAACCATTGCTATGAAACTCCATGGGGCCTATCTTATTGCCTGTCAGAATGAGATATAATGTAATACTATGATATTGCATATAGAGTATTGTATTATAGTCTAGGAGCGATCAAACGATCGCAAGTTTAAGTCCCCCTAAGGAGAATTTTAAAAGAAGTGTAAAATGAGTTTAAAAAAAAGAAAAAAAGTTTTAATTATTAGAAAAAATAAAAAGGTATTTAAAGTTTTAAAAGAAAAACTTTTTTCATGTTTATAAGACAAAAAAAAGTTACGCATTATTTATACACAATGCCAGAATTATGCTTTTTTTGGGTCACCCCTCCATCAGTAAAAAAAACTCCCAGCTTATCCCACCCCTGAAATTCGCCTAAGTACCACCAATGCTTTTCTACTCTTGCACTGTTTTTCAGAACAGAGCATATATACATTTGTTACCGTTATCTCATGTGTTTTTAAACTTTTATGCAAAATATATCTTTATATTCCCCTGTGAGGGGTTATTGCGACGTTATGTGTTAAAGGTACCAATAAATACCTTTGAAACAAAAAATAGTCTTATGGAATGTCAGAAACCCAACAATTGGGATGTCAGCACCTAAGGCTCTGTTCACACCTGTACTGGGAGCTACATTTGAAGCCTCTAGCTCATATCCAGCAACATACCCAGACAAAATAAGATAGTAAGCTGCACTATTTATGTCCACATGCTGGAAGGCCCCCATTAGACTTAATGAGGTCTGTTCGGCACTATCCCGGTAAAGTATACTGTATGCCAAGCCCAACACTCCCAAGGAGAGAAACGCTGAAGTGAACACAGCGTAATCATAATGTATACATAATTCGGGTTTATAACACTACCTGTAGTTCTTCGGGTGTTCCTCCCCATTTGGTAAATGGGGGATTTCAGGCGGTGTAATAAACACAGTGTGCTCACTCCTGTGGGACTCATCCAGCTCAATGAGACGCATATCTCCAGACTTGTCTACATCCACCTGAAGGAAATATCAGCAAACAATGTGTATAGCTACTGTATGCCAATGATATAGGACAGCTTACGTGATAGGATTCGAGATGTCACTATGACTTTAAGCAAAGTATACATTAGTAGACGCTTCTCTCTAACCTTACACAGCAGATTAGTTGGCTTATTTTATGCCTTTTTTCCTCGCACAATTTTACTGTAATTTACCACATTTTAAGCCGCACCCCGTTGTGCGAAAAGCATCCAAAAACACATAATTTGGCACAAGACGTGTAAACCGCTTTTAAAATAAAAATAAAACTAGAATTGTGCTGCAATTAGTTTAATAAATATCCTCCCTGCATCTTGGAGTGAGAATTCAGGGACCCTTGTGTCATGTTCATGAAATAGGCAACTAGGGAGCACTTTGTACATTTTTTGTATATAGTTCTATCATAACCGTGTCAGATGAAAACTAAAAATGATTCAAGTCATAAAATGTATTCTCCCTTAATAATTTCATTAACTTTTAAAGGGGACATTTAACCCCTTGAGTGGCGGGTTTCCTACCACCCTGTCGTGCCCACCAGGGCAGGTTTTTTAAAATGGTCTAATCATTGAATTTCAACTAATTTTGCAGTTGCGTCTCAAGAGCCATAACTTTTTCATTTTTCCATTGACATGGCCATATGAGGGCTTGTTTTTTGCGGGACAAGTTGTGATTTTTTTAAACAGGGGAGGAAAAAAAGAAATGGGGAAAAAAGAAAAAAAGGGGCCATGTCATTAAGGGGTTAAATAATGTATTAACTTCCTTCTCTGGGTCATTATGACACTTGGATACCACATGTGTGATTGTATTTTTGATTTTTTACAAAGTAAAGGGAGACAAGTGTTTTTATAATTTTTTAACTTTTTTTTTTTTGTAAATTTTTATTTAATTATTTTTTTGTCCCTTTAGGGGACTTCCACAGGGACCCATCAGGACCCCCTGATCACATTCCGGGGGTCCGATGGTGACAGCCCTTTACATGCTGCAGTCACGTAGACTGCATCATGTAAAGGGTTAACACAGCAGAGATCGGAGGTTTTCTCTGATCTCTGCTGTAAGAGCAGGTACCTAGCTGTCCTCTGACAGCCAAGCACCAAGCTCTCCCTGCCACAGAGACCATCGGCTTGCTTCTGACAAGCCGATGATCTCTATGGCAACCTGTAAACAAAGCAGGAGATTGCTGGCATATTGGCAATATCTTCTGCTGGTTTTTCAAAGCCCTTGCTTTGTTCTCTGTGGGACTGTGCAGGCAGAGCACACTGTCACAGCTTGTGGCATTGTGCTCTGCAGCTCCCATAGTGATACATAGCCCGGAAATCTTCCGGGCTATGTCGCTATGAGCAGTGGAGCTCGTCCCGGAAAATTTCTGGGTGTGCCACTCAAGGGGTTAAGGGAGCCTGTCACCTGCCTAAAGCACCATAAGTTGAAGTCTGTGCGCCATACGAAAATCTGACTCATTTCAGAGTCCCGTGCTCTCCTATAAAAGTCTATGGGAGAGCACAAGCACAGGGCCCTGAAAAAAGTCATCATCCGGCTATGGAGTTCAGCATCAGGAACCAGGGAACGGGTGAGTATACAAAAAACATCTCCCGGCTCGCTGTCACCTCACCTAACAGTACCATAAGTTATTTTATGGTGCTCTAGGTAGGTGACAGGTTTCCTTAAATTGTCTAGTGTCAATTTGCACCATATTAAATGGAACTTTGAATTGGTCTTAAATTGGCTTAGAGGTTTGTTCAGGAAGGGAGAGAAGGGCAGGAAACCGAGCCATCTAATGAGCTCACTGACGGATCTGCTAATGAGAGGCATTCTGCAGCTTACTACATACTTCGATACACAGAAGCTGCAGAAGCCAAAACTGCTAAATGTTTAATAAAACCCAGGACAAAACTTCTCAAGCAAAAGCATGTGTAATTAAAGAGGTAGTCCGGGACCGTTTCACTGCAATGGTGTAAAATCTTTCTGTCCCTATCAAAACCTTTTTCAATATGATTCAGCTGCCTGCTCTCCACCGATCTGTGGATCACATGGCCTGGTCCCAGCCAATGTCACGATCATGTGCTGGGCTGCATCAATATTCCAGTCCTGTCCATCTCTCCCCACGTCCGGCTTGAAAATTAATGAGAGGGGCGGGCGGCCAGGAGCGGAAACACTAGTCAGTCTTAAACGTGTGCAGAATATGAAGCTAAAACTGTGCATGCCCAACTGGCGGACGTGATGGAAGAAGTCAAGGTCGTAAACAGACACAGTGCGGCGGGAGAAGGCAGCAGAATGACAGATGCAAAAATAAGTTAATGGACAGATATAATCAGGACAAATAGGACTGATGTGATCTGTTTTCGAATATTTATAGCAGCCTTGGAATAGTCCTTTAAGTAAAAAAAAAAAAAAGCCTCCAAAAGGTGTCCACAGCAATTAAATACGTCTGGTATGTATCACAACAATTAGTCACAGACTTCATGCTCTATGTCCTGATGGTAAAGGAAACCGAGTGCCATCACGTGATGGCCGCTCCACTGCCTCTTCCTTGGACTGCAGAAAACGAACAGGCAGCAGTGTTGTTAATAGCACTGTGTTAAGCGCCATTTACACAGGACGATAATTGTGTAAAATTGGTTCAAATGAACGAAAATGCGTGATAATCGTTACATCTAAATGCAAAGCCATAGTTTACTATTCGTTTGTCGCTCACTTTCAACTAGCATAAAAGTAGTGGCTGGATCGCTGACATCTCGCTGCGTCTAAACGCCCCCACAATGCCAATCCTGGAAATGCTATTTCTATTGGCAGGACGAGCTGATTGACATCTCTGACTATACTTATCCGATGGGAGAGAACCAGAGAACTGGCCAAAAACTCCAACCTGATGACCCCCACCTTCCCATAATGATCCGCCAGCAGGGTCTGTCGCCTGCTAAAGTACATCAGTTTCTGCCAAAAATAAATATCTTTCAGCCCTTCGTGTCCAAGTAAATGGCTCCAGCTAGTCACGCGGCTGTAAAGCTGATGGATCTCCTATCCCAGTGGCGCACGTCTGAGTCCAGGCTGGGGCCGCCAACATCCAGTTAACTAGCGCAGTCTTTTATTCTGCTCAATGCCAGGAAGGTCACTGAGGACACTGATCTATATTTCTGGAATATACTTTCTCGTGCTGTAATATCTTCTCTGATTAAACGCAAAAGATTAATTATCAACTATAAAGCTTTGTGAGATACTAACATTGCAATCAAGTGAGCGCTGGTAATGGGCGTCCAGGTCATAAAAACGTAGCATAAGAGATATATACCATGGCTGTACCGCTCTGATAAAGTACAAATAACTCCTCAAAGTGGTGCACAACCTGCGACGAATTCCACACTTCCATATTCTATTCTCTAATACAGACGTTCAGTACTATCCATTGTATAATCTGCATTAATTCCAGCTGAAAGGACAGAAGGTGACCCAGTTTTCAGGGAATCCAACATCATGGATTAATCTTCTTAAAACTACAGTGTCTGTAAGAATATAGCTCACTCCTACAACAAACGTTAGTTTACTCTCCGCAGCCCGTGGAAATAATGTTAGTTACACGTTACCATGAGAAGCCTGGAGTGAATACAGTATTACTGCATCTAGTTAAGTGGCCCTGTCGGGTCTGCAATGCTGCTCCATAGGAGGGCAACAGGATATGGGGGGATGCAGACCTCGGGGATGTTTACATGCTGCCAGGACTGATTAGAGAAGCCTGTGAGTCCTATCCCGCCACCCCCTCCTCTCGAAAACGCTGTTGACTACTTTTTCTGTACGCATTTGTATATATTGAGAGCTGTCAGTCCTCATCCTGTGTGGTTGGGCGAGCAGGAAAATGCTGAATCAAATCATGAGAAACTTTATACCAATTAGATCTCCCTCTCATATCTCCTATCCCGCCGCCAGACAGGGGAAGGCGAAAAAGCTGACAGATACACAAAATCTGTCTTAAAGGAGTGGTACCATGGCATAAAGTCCTTCCCTTAGCCCCGGCATAAAGTCCTTCCCCTAGCCCCGGCATAAAGTCCTTCCCCTAGCCCCGGCATAAAGTCCTTCCCCTAGCCCCGGCATAAAGTCCTTCCCCTAGCCCCGGCATAAAGTCCTTCCCCTAGCCCCGGCATAAAGTCCTTCCCCTAGCCCCGGCATAAAGTCCTTCCCCTAGCCCCGGCATAAAGTCCTTCCCCTAGCCCCGGCATAAAGTCCTTCCCCTAGCCCCGGCATAAAGTCCTTCCCCTAGCCCCGGCATAAAGTCCTTCCCCTAGCTCCGGCATAAAGTCCTTCCCCTAGCCCCGGCATAAAGTCCTTCCCCTAGCCCCGGCATAAAGTCCTTCCCCTAGCCCCGGCATAAAGTCCTTCCCCTAGCCCCGGCATAAAGTCCTTCCCCTATCCCTGGCATAAAGTCATCCCCTATCCAACTGTATGATTGGTAGGTGTCTGACTGCTGGGACATCCACCAATCTATATAATGGGGGCTTCCAAAGGTCCCCACATGAATAGAGCAAAGGACTCACTTGTGCACCAACGCTCCAGTCATTTCAATGACAGTGCTGAAAATGGCCAAGTACGAGTGGTTGGCAATTTCCATTGCTTTCATTGAAATGAATGGAATGGCATCACACTTGCACGTCCTCTGCTCCATTCATACGGGAACCCTCAAGACTCAGATTGGTGGGGATGCCAGCGGTCGGACCCCTAATGATCCTGTGGATAGAAGATAACTTTATATCTTGGTACAACTCCTTAAAGTTTTGCCAAGTTTTGACATTATGACTTACAACAGTATTTGCAAACCTGTGACTTTTGGGACCCTTAGGTGTAGCTCCACAGCAGCTGCCAGCTGTAGACGCTACTGTACATGAAAGAAAATCTGCAGAGCTTACAGTGGCAGCATAGTAAATTTACTAACCCTCATCCACAAGCTGCAAAAAATACAAAGTGTAAACTGACCTGCGGAGCGGATTTGAGATCGGCAGCATGTCAATTTTGCAGCAGATTTCACTCTTTGCATTACATCGGGTGAGCACTGCAGCAAATCTGCAGCAATATCTGCAACAAATTCGACATGGATTTGAAGCAGATTTTTAACCGTTTCCAATCCAATTTTGGATTCAGGGTTTCCGAAAAGGCTTTTTCTTTTTGCTGTTATACAACAGTGCCATCTGCTGGCTAAAGCCAGTGTGTGTGCGCCAGAGAGGCTCCGACAGTGGAGTGGCTGGCAATAGACGGTAAGAATACCCTGTCGGACGTCTTCTGACATTTGAAGCTTGTACAGCTCCAATCAGAATGTAGGAAGACGTCAGACAGTGGATTGGAAAGTGTTAATGCTGCAAAATCTGTAGTGGATTTTCCATTGCATAAAATCCGTCCTGTATGGAGGCACCCTTACTGGTCATGGGGGCGTCTTACTCTTGGTCATCACAGCACAAACTGTAACAATTACCAACTACAAAGCCAGTAATGACTAAATAACTAGTAACAAGAAAAGAATGTCATCAGATCCCAGTAACGATGCGCGGGGAAATCTGCTTCAATATGGTGACATAGCAGTATGGAGTTACTCTAATGATTAAAAGCGAGAAATGAAAGACAATTCTGAGACATAATTACAGACAGAGAGCTCAAACAGAAGCAACACGATGGGGCCTAGGTAGTTAACTCCAGACTGCCAGCTTCTATGTACTCATTAAGATGATCTGTAGGAATGAATTACATTGACCTAAATTTGATGTGAGCTCAATCTAAGCTACAATTACACGAACATTTGATTAAAGGAATAAAAGCAGGAACCTCCAACACCTATAAATTAGTGAAAACATTGATTCTGTGCAATCGAACCGCTAGACGAGGCGTGCGCAAGGACTTCTGGTCCGAGCCATACATTTTCAGGTTTTACCACTTTCAAGGGCTGCAATAAAACCTATTGAGGTATTGTCATCTCAGACATTTATGGAGTATCAATAGTATATATGTCGGATGGGTGGTGGTGTCATTCTGAGACCCGCTTATCAGAGAATGGAACTCCAAAGAGGAGGAATAGGCAGCCGCACATAAGTTAGACTATTGTATATTGTAGTTTTAGGAAGCTACAAAAGTAGCTAAGAGTTTTCCAACTCCCATAGATTACAACAGAGAGGCATCGATGATCAGCATAATTTCCAACTCATCTATTCTTTGGTGTGCCAAGCATTGGGGCCATAGGGATGGCTGTGGGTCGAAAAGAACAATATTGTGAGGCACAGATCATGCAGTTTTTATTGCTGGGTTAAGCTTTGTCAGTCACACACTGAAGTGAACGGCCGCTCAGAATCCTTCACTCTGGCCAATGGATGGGTTTCTATCTATCTTGGTTTAAACTCTTCTCTAAAGTTAGCCATTCCTTTAATCTACCATTCTGACTTGGGGTGCATTCACACAGGAGTGATAGTCATTCACTGAATGGAGATGGAACACGCTGACGATCTCTTCCGGACGCCTGGCTCCATTCCCAGTGAACCATGATCTGATTCCTTTTGTGGCTAATGCATATTGCCTGTCCAACCTAACATGGTATAGAGGTTGTGCTGTCTGCGCCCCACTATTTCTTCAGTGAACAGGAAGTCATTCACAGATGAACGACTTCCTGTTTACCCAGAAAGAAGTTGCTCATAGGTTGCTTTGTTTCAGTGAGCGGAAACAAAGCGACTAGCAACTAATGAGTGATTTCTTGCTCAGTACTCTTATCGGGTTCCACTTGTACTTAGGAGAACTACCGCCAGAAATCACTCCTTTGTGCAATTTTTTGGGATGATAGTTGTCCCGTGTAAAAGGATGCTTAGATGGAGAATACATTACAGCTTAGCTAAAACTAGTTTAAGATCTCAGATACCATCAGCGGTCTAGACGGCCCCCAACATTTCTGTAGAATGAGGAAAGGCCCTGTTACTAGCGAAGACAATCGCTTAAACTGCTGAAAGATTTAGCGATGGTTTTGCATAAAATTACAGGCACAGATAATCACTCCATTAGCAATTAAATCTCCTGCATTTTCCTCCAGGAGTTGTTTGCTCAGCTCAGCGTGTGTTTAGGCGATTAGTATTGTATAAACACTTTGCCCAGCTGAGCAAACATCTGGCAGCACATTCTATTACCCTCCTTGAGGCTGAGTAAACACTGTACTAATTGAATATACAAAGCAAAGACAAAACCATCACAAGCCACTGGAAACACAGAACAAACTGCATTCAAACTGAAAGAATTTCCAGCAATCAAATGATGGATTTTATGCCAGCTAATGATCATTGAACAAATACTGCACGACTGCCCGCGTTTCCATGTAACGCTTATTGCTCATTTTCAGCCGTTTGAATGAATTTTGAGCGATAATCGTTGTGGGTAAGAGGGCCTTAAAGCAAGCAGCTTTTTTTAAACAAAGAAAAAAAAGTCTACAACACATGAGAGGTGATGGATTCAAGCACAGTAATTGTATTGTGTACTAAACCCAACACATGACAATGAACGCGGACATCACTTACCTTGACACCTTTTTCTGCACAATTCCTTTCTGAGAAGAGCTTGTTAATGAGAGAGCAAAGCAATAAAGTATCAGAACATGGCCCTGTGCTGCAGCTTGCTAACATACGATAACACGTCTGGTTGTGTTCTCATCAGAAGGCTGAGTAGTACTGATGAGACAACCCACTAATGTCTTCGCAGGGTTTTGAGATCATTGTGGTATTACCGTGAAAATTGTTTAAAAAAATCTATCCCCTAAACCACAGCAAAGGGGAATAAGTAATGGGACTGACTGCTGGGACCCCCACCGACCAAGAGAGTCCCGAGAGTCACCAAATAAATGGAGCAAAGATTGCACAATATTCGAGATGAGCGAGTATACTCGCTAAGGCTAACTACTCGAGCGAGTAGTGCCTTAGCCGAGTATCTCCCCGCTCGTCTCTAAAGATTCGGGGGCCGGCAGGGGGCTGGGAGCGGCGGGGGAGAGAGGAACGGAGGGGAGATCTCTCTCTCTCCCCCACTCCCCCCCGCTCACCGCCGCAACTCACCTGTCACCCGCGCCGGCAGCCAAATCTTTACAGACGAGCGGGAGGATACTCGGCTAAGGCACTACTCGCTCGAGTAGTTAGCCTTAGCGAGTATACTCGCTTATCTCTACACAATATCTCTTCAGTCAATTTAACGTGACTGCTATAGATCGTCTAATTACCATTGACTATCTCAAGCAAGTCCCATTGAATTGACTGGAGTGGTACTGCACACGAGTGACCACTGCTCCATTCATACAGGGCTCCTGTTCTTGTCACTGGGGAGAGGGTCCAGTAGCCGGACCCCATTCTGTGGGCAGGGAAGAAGTTATTTTCGTGGGACAACCTCTAATTCTGAATTGAAAATGTAAGCAGAAAAGAATTTTAAAAAATCTGAACCCTTTCTATGGCTGCATTATATTCCCGTTTCTGTCATCAGGGAATCATTACATGAAAGGAACCAGTGATAAAACATATTAGTAACAAAACCAGCGTCTGCTAGCATGCTGTGCCGCCCAGTGGGGTTTTTCCACAAGAAGTGCTGCCGTATCTGTAGAATATGCAATCATTTTCTCATTGTGGGGTCCAATTGATCTACAGAATGAAGGGATCACAGCAGTACTTCGTTCTCAGGCTTGGCAGGGATTCCCAGTCATCACAATATTAAGGCATATCCTAGTGAAATGCCATACAGATTCGAATTAGAATACCAGGAATATAGCGGGTTATCAAACGGAATTTATCAAATACCTACCTTCTCCACGCAGTCATCAAAGAAGGCCAAGCTGGCATCCTTATCACTGACAAATGAGCACTCTTCAATAAAACGGATGAACATCTGAGTCTTAGTCATCATATTGTAGAACTTGTGGTGGGAACGGTCACGACTTTTTAAAAAGCCTAAAAGGAATAAAAAAAATTAAAAAAAGAGAACACAGCATTAATAATCGTTATACATCATATGTCAAGCATTTATCAAGACATTTCATCATGTGTAAGAATTTTTTTTTTCTTTAACCCCTTAACGCCACAGGGTGTAAGTGTACATCCTAGCTGCGGGGTACTTAATGCAACAGGATGTACACTTACGTCCTGTGGATAGCGTGAGATCAGAAGAGATCTTGTCTTACCCGGCAGCGGGAGCCAGCTATCACCGATAGCCGGCCTCATGCAGCAACAGTGGGGGTGTATAAGGACAGAGACCCCCGCTGTCAACCCCTTCCCTGCCGCGATCTATGTAGATCACGGCATGTAAAGGGTTCACAGAGGAGTGCATCATCTGACTCTCGCGATGTAATCGCAGAGAGCCCGACTGGTTGCCATGGCAACAGGACGCCAGCTACAGGCGTCCTGCATTGCCAGTGCCTATGATCGCTAATACAAGCGATAAGGCATTGCAGGACCTGCACTGCTTTATCATAGCAATCATTGGTGCGATTGTACAAGTCCCCTATAGGGATATAAAAAGTGTAAAAAAAAAATAAGCAAAAAAAGATGCAAATAATGTAAAAAGAAAAATGTAAAAAAATAAACAAGTAAAAAAAAAACAACCTTTATTTGTGCTTCTTCCCATATTAGCATATTTTTTTTCTTAACTTAAAATCCCACAGATTTGGTATCGCCATATCGGTAATGACGCATACAATAAATTAAACATGCGGATTTTATCCTGCACGGCAAAAAGTGTGAAAATAACCCCTAAAAAAACTGAGGCAAAATGCTTATTTTTTTTCATTTTGCCTCTTAAAATACACAATAAAACTGATCAAAAAAACCCCAAAACTACAACTCATGTCTCAAAAAATAAGCCCTTACAGAGCTCCGTCCATGGAAAAATAAAAAAGTTATAGGACTTTGAATGCAGCGATTTAGAAAAAAAAGTTACAATTTCAAAAAAAGGGGGTTTTATTACAGAAAAGTGGAAAAACCTAAAAAAAATAAATAAGAATTTTGGTATTGTTGTAATTGTACCACCCCGCAGAAAAAAATGTATTGTGTCATTTATGCTGCATGATTAATGCTGTAAAATAAAACCCCAAAAATCTATGGCAGAATTGATGCATTATCTCTCCCTGCTACCATAAAAAATGTATAAAGTTTTACAATATAGTCTATGTACCAATAAAAACTATAGTTCACCACGCAAAAACAAGCCCCTAGATGGCCGCGTCAACGGAAAAATAAAAGTTATGGCTTTTGAAAAATAGAGATGAAAATCCGTCAAAAAACGTTGTGTCCCTAAGCCGAAAATAGGCCATGTCTTAAGGGGTTAAAGAGCATCCGTTTCTTAGTTATGTCCAATTCTAGAGCTGCAAACCTGGAACAGATTATGTACTGATGTGTCCATCCTTAAATGAGCATTCCCATCCCATAGCTGAGATGGGAAACCACTGCTGTGACTAGTAACCACCCAGCCGGGGGCCACAGCGCACAGTGCTATGCTGTTTTCATAGTTCCCATTCATTTTAGTGAGAACTCGGAAACAGCGCTAAGCGCTCAGCTCTTTCCGACATGGTGGCCAGGTTTTCCCATCTCGGTGATGAAAAGCAGAGATGGGAATATTCCTTTAATTTTCAGCAAAATTTAAAGGACTCCAATTTCCTTCCAAATTCAATACATTACTGTGACATGCCAGTAAACCCCCCAAAAGGCTGTAATTCCTATCACGACCAGTGGGAGGCCACACAGACACATAATAGCATAGACATCCCCGAAGAGAGTATCGTGAAATCCCCCTTTTTTTTTTGCTACACCTTCAGCCAAGACGAAAGGTAAAGGAGGACACATCTAGATAGTTGCAAAGCCATATTCACCAATTCAGAATCTGAAAGAGCTCAGTGTTGACCCAGAAACCGATATATTTAACAAACGGCTGGTGCATGCTTCACGATATAAAAGTAGAGGATGACTGAAGATCTCAAAAAAAGAAAAGTAAAAAAAAAAAAAAAAGACTATTATGCAGGTACCTTGGAGCTCAAAAAGGGAGCTGGCATCTGTGGCGGTCTCGGAGGGGGCTTGTGTGATTGGTCGAAGGTAGGCTCTATAGCCCTTCAAAATGGATGCCATGAAGCATAAGAAGGCTTCTTGAATCTCCATGTCCAGCTGATGGAGTTTTTTTCTCGAATTGAAGTCAGAGTCATTCATCGCCAGTTCAAGCAGAGCATCGTCTCTAGGTCTTTGCTGTACTAAGAGGAAAAATGGAATTTTTTTTTTGATCCACTCATTTTAAATAAAATTGGTCTAACACAAACATTAATTCAAGAAACCCGCTAAAAAGAGACAATATGATGAATATAGCTTAGTGAGGATGCACAAAGCCTAAACATACATTTTAATATAGATATTTTTTTTTAAATGCAAAATTCTATCCGACCAAATAAATGGTCTAAACACCTAAATTGGTGAATAACTTGGGTAAGAACACAAAGTAGTGCATATAGGCCTCGCTCCTGGCCTACTAGCCATTAGCCCAAGGTGACAGTGAATTGGCCCTACTATAGGCATAGGTATCACTCCCCGAGCTAACTAGCCTCTTTCCATGGTGACATGACTCAGTATGTTCTCATGAATTGAAGTACTACTTTTTTGTTATGCATTTCCACATTAATTGTGAGGCTTCACCTATAATTATTGGAATTCCCTAAACACCCATTTGGTCTTTGTTTTTTTTCCCATCGATTCAACTTTTGATTGTTTGATCGTTTAGATATTTACCCCTCGATCAACTAACATTTAATCAGAAAATGCGTTGCGGCTGTTTTGGTAGCTATGTTTATTAAAAATCCATGAAGGTACTATTGGGCAAATATCCTGTATGAGGGTTATCCATGTCAGGGCAGGTGCTCTATGATATCATAGGGCTTAAAGGGACACCTATAGGGGCAGCTTATTTAAGACATTCCGGTTGTCTCCTACTTCCCCTATATGGGCCCTATACTCACTAATATGTGTTCTTGTCAGTTCATCAGGCGACAACAATCATATAATTTTATCCTACTTTAGATCAGTGATAGATTTGTTATTATGATTAATATTTTTGAGAGTAGTTGCCCTACAAAATTAAAACAAATAAAAGACAGACCAAAACATGATTTGTGCTATGATTTTCTATAGGCATTTATTCATGTTATTTATTTCTATTCTAGCTGATATTCTCAGCTTTGTCCACATTAACTTGGTCCAGGTATTTACGTGTTGTTTGCACGGAAACTTTTTAAAGTCATGGTTAATTTAGAAGAACTAAGGAATAAAATATGTATACACATAAAGGAGCGTTAGATTCTCCTCTGACTGCATGTACCGATGTCCCTCTGCAGAATGTGACACCCTTCCCACTCTTCTCACTTTTTACTCTTAAAGGTAACACCCCTTTTAATCAAATTTACTTTTGCACTTAGAAATGAATAATCAAGTTGTGACCCCTTTACTTTTGCTATTTAGGACCTAAAGAAGGGTCGTGCCAAATTTCACATTTCTACAACACCGGGAAGTTAGAGAATTAGATTAGGTACATTACAGAGGGGTGCACTTACTTTTGCAATTAGCATTGAATAATCAAGTTGTGACCCCTTTAGACCCCTATAGATATATGCAGATTATTTCTACACGATATCTGGAATATGTTTAAAGAGAGCTATGAACATACTTATAAAAAGGGGGAAAAAGTGTAAGTTTTAAACAATATGCTAGAATAAAATGTGCCAAACTTATAGCGGCCCACACCTCTTAATAAATTTGGTGCATCTTCAGCCTGTCTTGTGCGTTAGAAAGGCAAATCCATTTCAGCTATAAGCAGGCCTGGATGTGACTATAATTTACATCAATTTCTGATGTAAATGATGGTAAATTTGTCAGCCTGCTAATCCATGCCCCCTTTTCTTGTCACTTTTGAAAAGTGGTGAGGAAAGACGAAAACAACAAAAGGTTGCAATTTTTTGTGCAATTGTGGTGCTCACCAAAATATGTGACTTTTATACACAGAAAACCGTTGTACATCAGTTAATAAATTCCCACCGTGATTTGTAATATTTGTGTAGGATTGATTATAAGGAATAATTAAACCCTGGAGTGGGCACCGTTCTTCTTTGCCAGTGCCAAGTGCAGGGGTCAATTGTATTTATGATATGCAGCCTTCCTCCTCCTCCTCCTCCTCCCACCACCTTATAAATCTTCAGCAGTGGGAGAGAGGAGGAGGAAGGCTGCATATCATGAATATATCAGATGGCAGCACGGAAGAACTGCTTTCTGTAGTGACTTTCAGCACACTTTTACATTAAGGCCGCTCTCACACACATGTTCACAAAACGGCACGCCCAAAACTGTGCTGTTTTACCATGATTTCACTCAGCGTTTTCGAACGCATGTTACAGTGGCGCTGCGTTTGAAACACGTTAATCATGGTAAAGAACGGGCAGTCTAAGTAAGCACTGTTTCGTCTTCCGCTCTTTCTACGCAGGGGTCTCACATGAACGGATTTTAATTGTGGACTCTACAATTGCCATCCCTGAGGAAGATCCGTGGTAATACACGGGCAAAGACAGGCAAGCATTTTCGAATTTTCCGTCAAACTTGCGAGAACGAATCGCGTATTCCGCGTGAGAAGGAAAAAAATTGCAGCATGCTCTATTTTAGCGTGGATTCCACGTGAACAGTGCCGATTGAAGTCGATGGATCCGAGTGTTTCGTCACCAATACGCAATTAACATTGTGTATGAGTTGCGGAAATGCTCGCTACTTCATAGGAAAATAGATAGAAAAGTTGGTTGGAGAGCGAGAGGTCTTTTTTCCATGTGGACGATACACCATGCATGCGTGTGCAACCGCGTGGAAAACCACTTGCATCTGCGATCTTCTGTGACAATTCGCAACAATTTGCCGTGAATGTTCACAGATGAGGAGCTGGATGGGCCCTGACTCCTGCCCCGATGGGCCCTGAAAGCAGAAGCAGCACTGGCGGAGACATAAGTTCCTGTGTTGGCAAATGGCTAGCAGCGCATAAGTGAGAGGAACTGAAAAGAATCCCCGTCCCAAACCTTGCAATGGCAGTGTCACTCTGACAGAGATCCAGACCTGTCCAGCCTTGTATGCAGCGGTCTCTAAAGTCTGGACTGGCTATCAGCGTGAGTGCAGTGGAGAAGAGAGACAGCAGTGGCCAGGACTGTCTCTGTCAGTGGTGACCGACTGCAGACTGTATTACTGCACCCTGGAGGAGAATGAGGGCTGGATTGTGGGACACTAGAAGACAATGGGGGTTGAAGGGTGGAATCATATCTTTGGTGTAGGGAAAAAGTGGAGTTGGCCGGGGAAGAGCGTCTCCCAGTCCACTGATGGCAGGAGTATTTTATACTTTGCCGGTTCACTTTTTGGCATTGCATTAAATTTGTCGAAAATATGTGAAAAATTCATATACACACATTTTAGGGGGTAACACATAGGATCACATATACAGCATTATACACTTACACTCTGCCAGCTGCTGATACAGGTTGCTGAGTGTATTCAGGAGGTTCTTGCAGGCCTTTTTAGGAAGGATCTTCCAGCTGACGTTCCTCTTACACTCCGACCTGTAAAATTAGAATTACAGCCATAAACATTATTTCTAACCCATGTCCTAAAAGTGGTTATAAACCAATTATCGCAGACAGCTCGCCACTCATACACGCAGTTGGCCAAGTGCCAGTGTTCCACTAAGTGGAATACCTAGATGTAAATCATAAATGATGATGGTTATCTCAAAGCCAACTAACGGGCCACATGTAATAATACACTGAGAGGTGTTATCGCACCATGACTATAAAGACAACCGGAGTCGGCGGGTGTGATAGAAGTTCCAGAAGAAGAAAGTTATGTGGTGCGGGAGCTGCACAGTGCCACTTGATACATCTAGGCTCACCTGGATCTATCACTATAGCTTTACTATTCACATTCTAACACATTAAAAGCGGTTTCTATTTTCATGCAAATAAAGCGTAATCATTGTATAATGAACAGCTCTGTAAATATACACTAATGATTGCAGAGGGCAGAGACTGCGGCTGTACCCGAGCCCTGAACCCTAAAAGGTCCTTCTACCTTACAGAGCCTAAAAAGGGCAGATCAACATATTGCGCATGGTACCGTTCTTCACTTCCTTAGGTAACTAGCAGTACTGTGTGGTCAAAGTCCTTGAGGCGATCACCCGGTATTTTGACTTGTATTACACAGTACTGCTTTTACCTCATTTCTCAGTATTATATATTCAGTATTGGAAGTCACTAGATTATAAAATGAAGCCTCTAGTTATCAAATTGGTTGTTCTTCACCACCATTGAATGCTTAAATAATCCAAAATGACACTGTACTCATCCATCAGCCTAAAAAAAAAAAATCACTCTAGTCCACTCTCGCCAGAGGGTTTAGCGTATTGTAAATAACATGACAATCTCCTTTTGTTGTAGCGCAGCAAGTTCTAATCAAGGAAAACTTACTGAGAGATGGTGTTGGTATCTAGGTCAACACAGCTCACATCCGGAGGGGGCTCATACAAATCAAAGTAGCGAGAATCAATTCCCACAATGAAAGGACATGGGGCACTCAGCACGTCCGCCAGGGCCAAAGGGCAAAGAGGAATATACGGGCACGGCCAATGGAAGGGGAAAATCATCTATGGCAAAAAAAATGTTAGAGAAATCATTTGTTACTGGTTATTTTAGTGCTAAACATGCAGCAGTAAGACAAGGATAATGTAAATGGCAAAACTTCATAGTCAGGACTTCTCTGTGTGTTCTTAGAACTTAACTGCACTATAAAAGGTCTTTATTGGGAGTGAAAAACAATTAAAATATCCTACAATTTGCCCGTTTTCTAATCAAATCCTCTAATTCTACATGTTCTGATGCCTCCTTCTTCCCAGCTGTCAATGATTTCCTCCATCAGTGACTGCTCTGTTCATGCAGGTAATGGCAATAACCGGTGATCACAAGGATAACTGGGCTGCATGCGGAAAACGGTTTATTGGACTAGACTCCTTTTAAACTGAACGCTTATCGTTTGCTCGAGCGAACGAGCCAGTGACATCATCGCCAGCTCGTTCGCTCTCATGCGGATTTATCGCTGTTTTAGTTGCCAATTACACAGTCATGTGTAACTTACTTGTGACTTGTTCGGCCACACAACTTGTTTTACACCTACTGTTGCATGGTCAGATTTGCCATGCAGCCCTGGCTTAAGGGTGAGGTCAAGCGCTGAAAATTGCAAAAGCATGTGGTTTTTAGCAAACTGGCACGGTTTTGCAATGTGTGTTTCTGCAGATCTGCAACATCTGCATCAAATACTGCAAAGCAGTGCTTTAAAAGTATGGCTAGTATGCATGGCCCAACTCAAGAATTGTAGTACCCCATCAGAAATATTCTCCCTCGCTTTCCAGAGAAAGTATAGTAGTATCTGTATTATGGCCATCTGATTACAGCCTTCAGCTGGTGAATGACATGTGTCTGCTGTCCGAGAAGAACTGGTGAAACTTTCTTAATTCCCCGTACACAGCAACACATGCATGATTGTTTCAAGAGGGAAAATAAGTGGTATGTTGAATGAAACCGCAGATGTCCGGCAACAGTTGAACTACTCCTATCATGTTGCATCATCTATTTCTGCACAAAAAGAAGAGTTTAAGACAATCTATCACGATAAGAGAACTCATGCAATGAATGTGTATGTAGGCTTCATAGTAGTGTAAGAGCAGCCTGCTAGCAAAACACACAAAGCAGAACATAGAGCTAAAGTGGCTAAAGACAGCCCGCTCTCAATGCATCAAGCGTAAGTATCCCGTCTGGATGAGCATTCCCCGTCTCCAGGCTCATAGCACTGTGCCGCAGTTGCAGGTTTTAAGCAATGGATATTCTTCTGGCTCATTGGAACTGGCTGTGATTTACATGAACTCTCTGCAATATGCTCCGGCACGAGAAGTAGAATGGGAAAGCAGTGATAAGCTCCTCCGCCATATGCCTTATTCACGCACACTTTACAGGCTGGCTCAGAAATACGGCGCTTGGAATGAGTCCAGTAACGAGAGCCTGAGAGCAGCCAGTTAATGTGATGTAAATGAGGCCATGGAGCATCTCAATCTGCTTCTAACATTACCATGCAAGCGCTGCAAGAAATACCTGCGGGATCAGGAGCGGCAAAGCATAAGGGAGCTCCTACTAGAATAAGGCGCTGGAAAACCATGTAAGTAAAAGCAATACACAGAAGAGACATGTGAAGCGGGATCACTCACTGGAGGACAGCATTCTACAATCTGCTAACGATGTGTGAATGCATCCTGCAAGGCCGTTATAATGGCGCGATTATCACGCAAAATCCGGTCAAACAAACAAATGTACACAATAATCGGCGCGTCCAAATGCACTATGCGTTTACAGTTTGTTGGTCGCTCTCTATCAACCAGCATGAAAATCATCGCTGAGTGATAAAGCTCCCCGCTCAGCGCTTTACAAAGACTGTCAAGTGCTGAGTGAAAAGCCAACGGTTTTTCCGGACGAGCGCCAGCAACCTAGCGGTGATGGCAGCGCTCGTGCAGTCGTTTAAATGGGACCTAATGCTGTACTCTGGAGAGACTAGAGACAACGGACAGCATTCCCTTTCTGATGGACACCTTGTGAGGACCCAAAATACCAAATACAGGGTGGCCCAAAAAATGCATCCACACTTCAACATGACCATATCTGCATAAAAGCTTTATTACTAGATTTAGGCCGCCTGCACAAGAGAGGAAATTCCGCGGCGGGATTTCCCGCGGAATTTCCGCCGCTGGAAGCCTGCATAGGATTGCGTTAACAAACGCAATCCTATGCAGATGGCCGCGATTTGGCCGTGCGAAATATCGCGCGGCAAACAAATCGCGGCATGCTCTATGTCTGCGAGCCCCGCACAGAAATGTCACTCACCCGCCGCCAGCTCCGGTCTGCGCATGCGCCGGCTGCCCGGCAAGCCGGCACATCAAACAGCCGGAGTCGGCGGGCGCGGGTGAGTACGCAATGGTCCCTGCAGGCGCTCGGGTCGGGTCCCGCGGCGAGAATCGCCACCGGATCCGACCCGACTGTCTGCAGGCGGCCTTATATAGAGATATAGTAATGTTTGACTTCTGAAATCACATTAGGTTCTCATAGTCCTCCCCATTACCATGCAGACACTTCTGATTTTGGGGAACTACTGCATGAAGAACACTGGTGTCCGCAGGGATTGTTCTCCTTGTAGTGTAGCTGGTTTTCTGTGATATACCACATTCTTTAGGGTTTCCACAGGTAGACGTGGAGGGAAAATGAGGATGAAAATCAACAGCACCTGTTTGCCCCATCCAATGTCCTGGCAGAACGTCATCAATGTCATGGCTCCCGGCTCGGCGGTAGTACGCTAGGTTACTGGAGGTAAAATTGCTCATGGAGCGCATGAATGGCTAATAAAATGTATGTTTGAAGCCTGTCGTTGTACAGCCGACCACTGATTGTGTATTCAAAACATAATGGTCTAATTAAGCCCCTGGATGACAATCCACATCAGACATGAGCCCTGGTAAATTGACCGTTGTCCAAGTGAGGATTTTTTGGAGCCCAAGAAACATAAAATGACGATTTATTCTACCTTTCAGATTAAATGGTGCCACATCAGACAATACTCTCCACAAACTCCTCATCCTTATATACCAGGTGTTGAAACCACTCGCAGCACTGCATTCTTCAATCAGGGTCATCTTCATTCATGGCGTATAACAATCTCGGGATAGAAACTTTCTAATGTGCTTTCTTAAGAATGTCTTGTGTGCTTAATCCGCTAACTCCTATCTATTGTGCACACTGCTTGATGGGCTTTTGCGGCGAGTGCGAAAACTGTTGCAACACCGTATCCGAGGAAGGAGGACTTGCTGCTGTGCGACACACCTTACAGATCATACATGGTGCCATAGGTTTCTAGGTTACCACAAATGAGTGTAACCGTCAGGCGTGTTGGTGGTTCTGTTCCAAACTGACATCGCCGTTGCACTTCACACGCATTCTCAAATTTCCAATACCACTTCAAACATGGTCTTGAGTTGCTGAAAAGTTAAATGTGCCTCCCCCATCTTACGGGACTCTCCTGACAGCCACATGGCGGCTTTAGCAATAGGACAAGTACGGACATCTATAGAGCCAACATATATTGCCACTGTAATTCAGTTCGGATTTTTAAAAAAAGTCCATAGACAACCACTTTTGAAGTATGTATACATTTTTTGGACCACCCGGTATACTGATGTCCCACATACACATCTGCCACTATACATGCTATGTAGTAAGCAGGCGATGTTGTGTTTGATGACTTGGATTCACGGAAAGCCTCCAGGACAATAGGACTCCATGATAGAAATCATAAGGGGTCATCAGGATCTCTCCGCAGTAAAGCTTCAGATGAGGAATTATCTTCTGGCGGGTCCCTCTTAAGATGAACACAATTAACTCATCATGTTTCTTATGAATATGAAGTTTGTGAGTAATAAAAGTGACTTACAGAGACCAAAGCTTCAGTGACGCTGGTGAGAACAGACGGCCGTAAGGAATGGATAAGAATCTTGTGTTCCGTCACGGCAAAGACCAAGAGCGTGGCTGCGTTCTCAGGGCCCAGGTTCTGCAGGAGTGTAGAAAACTTCCCTCCGCTGCTAAGATAAGAGTTGGTTTAAAAGAGACACAACAGAAAGATACAAATATGTAACCACATCCCACAACACTGTTACTGGAGCACCACCGGCTCCCGTCTGATAAACCGTAAGGCCGCCTGCAGACGGGCAAGGCGGAAAATCGCTAGTGATATTCTGCCACGTGGGAGCAGGGGGAAAAAAATGACAGGTCTCTGTGGTGAGCCCATCTGATAGGCTCCCCGCGGAGAATCATGGCAAACAGCAGCATGCCACGATTTGAATCCCGCGAGCGGAGAATCGCTATGATTCTCCGCTCGTGTACGTTGGGCTGCGCTTTCCATAGTTAAGCCAATGAAAGCATTCACTGTATTACCCACGGCCGGAATATGAGCACTTTACCCAATCATTAAGGAAATGGTCAGGAGGTCTGGCACCATCAAGATGAAGGCACTTGCTTCTTGGTGAGTTTTTTCTCCTTGTGTGTCTTGAAGTCTAAAAAAATACAGTATATATACACACACGCAGGAGATTTGTTTTTTCATCTTAATTAAAGGGGTTGTCCACCTTTTTTTTTTTTACTACCAATGCCCTCTTTTTGAGATTGGTCATCAATAGTTGTTTGTTAGGGGTCCTTTGCTCAGGTTCTCAATCGCTTAGCAAATCGCCAAGCTGCTGAGAGTGTGAACAGAGCAGGAAGTAGATAGCTCTGTACCCACTGTAGTGGCCAGGGTTGGTAATGCAAGCACTGTTCCCACTGAATTCATCCAGTTCATATAGAAACATCGGTTCATATGTACATACCAGTACACAAGACGACATGAGATTTAACTTGGCAGTATCTCTTCTGCTCTATCCATTACTGTGTACCTGCACCATGTTCGACCCAGGTTAAATCAAAGTTTAAGCTATCGTATTGTATTTGTTTAAGACCCTTTAGCACTCAAGTGTGTCATAATTCTGCTACCAATGTTTTACCAAAATCTATAGGAGTATTAGTGGGACTAGGAATGCAACCAACACAGGTCTATGCAGCCGACAGAGTAATTAAATAGGAGCTCCACTGTCTCTGTAGTTTGCTAGTGAAGGTCGTGGGATCCTGCCAGGAATGGCAAGCTCCCAGAACCAAAAAAAGATAATTATTCAGCACTAATTAATTTTCCAGTAATGAAATGTAAATGTTCCGCTATTATGCAGCAGCAGACAAATGACAAATCACCGTACTTTCAATTTCTCCCTGGTGCACTAATGAACGTCAGCTTACGGTCCTGAGCTGGCCGTAGTGCTGTATTCCGTGCCACGCTGGAAGCAGAGAGACATCGCACTGCAGGGGAAGAGAGGTTGCTAAAGTAACCAAACTCCAACTGCGCCGGGAGGCTTACAAAACATGGCCGTCACATGACAGCACCCATCAGACTCAATTAGCTTTAGTGGTGCAGTATTATGCAATGCTAATCCACAGGAAGCCGGAGTCCTACCAGTGCACCTGTATGTGTCGGCGCTGGCACAGAGTCGGGTACTTGCCTCAGTGGAAGCGGAGAGGACACAGGTTGGCTCAGGATCAGGGTATCGTGCGGGGACAGCTATTCGAAAAGACAGCAAATTGTGTTTGATCAGCGGAGCAAAAGAGCTGGATTTACATGAGAAAAGAAACATACAGGGCGAGCGGCACAATAAACACTGTGTTATAATGATCATTGCAACACTGTGAAGTGCTGCAGCAAAAGCAGAGCATTCAAGTGCAAGTGAAAGGGGTTGTACGGGATCAGAAAAACATGTCTGCTGTCCTTCAAAAACAGCACCCTAGCTGTCCATTGCGGCTAAGCTGCATTGAAGTGAATGTACTACAATACCAGACACAACCTGTGGACAGGCGTGGCGCTGTTCTTGGGGGGAAGAAAGCAAGCAGATGTGTTTTTTCTAATTCTGTACATCCCCTTTACATGTAAATCTTTCAGAGATTCTACAACTTAAGTTATCCTTCCCAGAACATGATTAAAGGGGTTTAGAGGATAGGTCATCAATACTTGGTCATGTGCTCATTGTCAGTGCCGCTACACAAAGGGATACAGAATAAAAGCTGCTGCTCCGAGTCATGTATAGTGGCCAGTGTTTGCAACTGCTGGCACAGCTCTCATTAACATCAATGGGAGCTGCAACTGCAGTTACAAGCGCTGGCAACTACTCAAAAGTCGGAGCAGCAGCTTCATCTCCATACCCCTGTGGGTAGTACTGCTGACAGTGGGCGTCTGATCAGCTGATTGATAGCCTGCATGGTACACTAAATGTACTATGTGGCCTGACACCCATTGTACACTTTAGGTTTACGTTTAGTGCCCCCCTCAGTATAAGGGCTTATTCAGATGACAGTATTTCGGCCGGGGTTTTCACGCCCGATATACGGTGTCCCTCTCTGCAGGGGGAGGAGGCTGGAAGAGCCGGGAGCAGTGCACCGAGTTCCCGCCCCCTGCCACTATTTGCAATGGTAGGGGCGGAGCTAAGTTCTGGAACGGGGCGGAGAGGGGGCAGGAGCTCAGTGCACTGCTCCTGGCTCTTCCAGCCTCCTCCCCCTGCAGAGAGAGACGCCGTATATCTGCCAGGCGTAAAACCCGGCTGATATACGATTGTCTGAATAAGCCCTAAGGAAGATGTGTGAGTGGTTGTCCATCAGTAGCTTCACCTGTGTAATGCTCTATTTAGTATTTTGGCTGTCTGCATGTGGAGGGATGTGGCGCTCCTACTGGTAACTATATGGCCACTTTCTATGATTTTTTTTCTGTATATTCCCCTCCAGTCTCTTCTCTTTACACAATGACGGTAGATAAAACTAATTCTTCGTAATTTTTCTATGTATATATTTATCAGTGCCAACAGACATAGCTGCAAGGATTGCTGTAGATTTACCTGTACCAATATTCTCGGCCTTTGTGGAGAAGGGAAAGGAACTTTATGCATGAAGTGGGAGATATGTCTAGACGAGAGAAGAAGAAAAAAGTAAAATAAAGTCACAACATGAACTATTGAAAGCAAAGCCAAACTTTTACTTTTTGCTAATTAGAGAACATGTTGCAGAAACCGTTTATCTGACAAAAGTTAGATTAGTAAATAAAGTACAACAGTGATCCCCCACAGGTCACGAAGGAGGTCTGAAAGCCGATCTGCAGCGTCCATACAGTAAGTAACCGTCTGACACTACATGTCTGGCTGCTGAGAACAGAGCGGATTCATGTGAGCCGATGAAACAAGACAATGGCGGTGAATTATTTACAGCCTCCAGTAAGGATAACTTACTTCTCTATTGGGAGCACATGAGGTCCGGAGATGGAATAGCGATAGAGAAAAGTGAGAAATTTCTTGAATGCATCAAAGAAAGGCCAGTGAGACAGGAGGCAGATGCACTTGCTGACATGGATGCTTTTAGAGGCGTCCAGCTTTGCTTCTGCGTTGTTTGCCAGTCCTAATTGTACCTTCTGTTTTTCAGTCAACTGCTCATGAACATATGGCTCATAGAACTGTATGGCCGCGCCGTACACCTAGGGGCAATACAATCTGTGAAAATCTCAGAATAAAAGACGACAAACCCAAAGAACAAAGATGAAAAATGGCCATATTCTGGGGTCCATGTTACAGGACCGGACCCCACATGGTTCTACTGAGCTCACATCATTATAGACCTCTATCCAAGTTCAGTTCTGTCAGACGGTAGGACAACTGGGTCCTGCAGATGTACTAAGAGTCCTATATGACAACGGGGTATTCCCGTCCATAAACTGCAGCATGGAAACAGTAGAGTGGGCTGTTTTTATGCCGTTTCCACAATTTTCCAAAGGTGAATGGGAGTTACAGAAAAACAAAGCGTAGCAAAGCAAGCTATGCGGTGTCCGTAACTCATGCATTGTGTAAACGGTGTAGCATGCTGCGCTACTCTGTTTCTACAACCCCCATTCACTTTCATTTTTGGACACCCGCACGGGTATTTCTGGCATACAGCTCACTCCATACAGCCGGGCAGAGCAGCTCAAATCTCAATATTTCGACTTTTACGTCATATCCCGTAGATATGCCATGAAAGCCAAAGATAGGAATACCCATTTAAATGTAAGCCAAGTGTGATATGGGTGCATTTCTGCACCCGTATTAACTCCGCAACTACCAGCCACACCATGGGTCCAAAAGTCCCAAACTAACAGCATCACATAAACCTATTACTGTTAGTTCGGGTCAGCAGACCCAAGGTTGGGACGGGATTTGCAGCCGTAATAAGCGTGTAAACATGGGCGGTGTTCACACCTGTGAAGTGGGGGGTTATTTCATGCACACCTGGCCAGATGTGTGACAGATACTACAATCCCGGATAGACAGGGGCACTGCATGCAGTGGAACAAAACTTTGGGATCCCCAAACATGTTGTGGCAAATGACCAACCCTGTTCTGCTATATTAATAAACTTAGTAGTGCTACATGTATAGATCCTAAAGGATGCATCCATAGAGGTTATGGGGAGAGCGCATATAATAGAGACGGGAAGATAAAAAAGCTGTAAAGCAGAGAAATATACACATACGTGCCGTTACTCGTTACCACAAGCCCTAATGTCTTGTACCTTTTCAGCCGATGCCCCAGTTAAAACAAAGGTAGAAAAGACTGGAAGCGGATAATTACTGTTGGACGGCCAGCATTCTATTGTCGCCCCCATGGGCAGGCAGAAGAGAGGCACGGACTCTGGCAAAGGGAAGGACTCATAATCCTCCTCCGGATATCTGCATATTAACCCTGTACAAACAGAAATATGTTGATTACTCCATCAGAATTAAGGCTTTATAACGAACTCACAGCAATTAAGACTGTGGGGCGGGGATATACCCAACTGTTTGTCTATGCCAATATCTACTTATGTACAGTTTGGGAGAAGGAAAATTGCAAGACAAACTAAATATACAAGAATGCCGACAATAGCCCTGTCAGCTGTCGTTAAGGTCGGGCTCATACGAGCATATATCGAAGTGTGCGGGCTGTGAGATATATGCGTGACATTGCGTATACATTGTAGGCAACCCCTCGCCATGTAGTATATTGGTGTGTATGTGACCGTAATAAGCGGCAAGATAGAACATGCTTCGATTTTTATGTGTATATTGTATGCAATTCATGTGAGTAGAAACATGGCCGCCAATGCGATATTGGTACAGCGTATTATGTGTGCAAAACCACGCAATTACCAAACGCTCATGTGAGACGGCCCGTAGAGAAATCTGCAGAGGTGTTTATACACCTTCATAGGGACACATGGCAGACACTGCAGCACCTTGTGAAGTTGGTAGGGCAACCTATAAAGCAGCTAGGAATCCATAGGATTATACAAAATATATGTTTTACCTTTCAGGGAACCCATATTATGATTTTTAATAACAGTTACAAGAAAAACAGTAACTTAGAATGACTTAGAACTCTGCATTGATGACTAATAAAATGTATGATTTGTCTAACAGTGGACTGCTGGATACTCAGGTCATTTAGCTGTGCGCTGTAGCTCTTTTCAGTTTCAGATGTCTGTATAACAAGTGCTCTAAGGTGTTTTGAAAGCTGTTTTTATCGAGGTCTGGTTCCCTCTAAACAATCTTTCTTAAGAAGAACAGATTAGTCAGTAACCAGGCTTTGTGTGCCTTTATAGAAAGAGCAAAGCACCTGGGCAACCCAAATTCCAAATCGCATTTCCTTAACTGAAACAACTTTTGTCAATTATCTCTTGTAGAAATCATTAACACAAAGGTTCACATACTTTCTCTCCTTGCACTGTGGCTGTGTTATTAATTTAGTCAGATTATCCTTATTTACAATTGTGGCTTAGGTAATGAATCAGACTACATTTATTAGTAATGAATGTAGAAATCCAGCCAACCCCAAAGGGGGTCTTCATTTTTCTTGCAATTGTATATTGACTTTTGGAAACTATTATGGTCCCCATTTAAGCCACTATGGGGGTTGCCCTGAGCTTTCCCTAAAAGCCGATTTGTAGTCAATCAATGGTAAATCTCCCCCCTTATAGCTAGACACATAGGCTGCTCAGACCTCCAAGAAAGCTGGGTGACAACCCCGATAAAGAGTTGCAAAAGCAAATGTATCGCTTATCACAGTTTCCTAAAAAAAATACAATAAGTTAAAAGCAGCTGACCAGAATCTGAGTAATGCATAAAAATACATATTTTCCAGAAATAAAAAAAATCCTATATAATCTTGTATAATGTGAGCAGCATTCTAGAAGAAGTCACTGAGATTCCGGACGACTACTTCAGAAGCAATCCCAGCTAATACGAAGAGCGTTCACCGCGTCCCTGGGCTGATTACGCTCACTTACAGTAACAATAGGGAATTATCCCAGGATAGTAAAGGCTCTGACACCTACTTAGCTAACTGCATAATTAGTGCTTGGAGCTTCGAAAGCTCGTTTATGATCATCATCAACCAAATATTCTGTTGGCAAAGGTACAAAACCAAAATGAAGGGTTTCACATAAAGATAGGGGATCACAGATCCTTACCAGACATCTGGATTCTACTGTGGATCTCCAACTTTTTCTCACGGATTACCTCTAATTATTCAGTTACTCATCCAGCGTGTAGAGACATATGGTGTTTACACGCAATAGAGTGGCAGGAGGCATTTATCCGAACTTAGCAAGCATGGGAAAATTAAAGAGACTGAAAAGTAAGAGAAACTATTGGTTCGGAATTTCTGGGCTCCCCTTTTAAAACAGTGTTTTCGACACCTAGAGAGTTGCACCAAACTTATCATGCAGCATACTCCATTTTGAGTCTTAAATTATACTGTCTAATAAACTGAGGCATCCTATGATAAATCTACCCCATATTGCAAAGTGTGAGTAATACAAGTGCTCTCACTACTTTATGGTGTTTAATAAGGACTTAGGAGTTCCCCTTTAATAGTGGATGGATACTAACAAAATATACTGTACATGGCGCTACTACACCGACGCTCACAATGTGCAGTAAATGCGTTATCCCACAATCCAACATTTTCGTCAAAAGCCCGATACTTTCCTTACATCGTCAGCTTAAGAAACCTTGTTAGCTCACCGGCTTCTCATTATTTGTAAACGCTCCCTGCTAAGTGCTTCCCATAGGAGGTGAGGCGCTGAGTGAGAAGCGGCCGAGAAGCCCGTGATCCAGTGGCAAGTCTTTCTGTGCAAACACTCTGCACGAGCACGGCTGACCTTAGCGGTGACGTTGGCACTCGTGCAGTTGTTTAAATGACTGTCAGCCCATGTAAAAGGGCCATAATACTACTGTGCTCTCAAAGTGTTAATTGGAGCAGATTGCCCCTTTGTCCGCCCATTAGTCTTCATTTACACAGTGTAAAATGGGAGGGGGCTGGAGCTCTGCAAAACTTCTCACAGCCCTGATAGGATCAACTAAGTTCTACCAGTGAATATGAAAGGGTTAATCGGAAGAGATTAAAGCTATTCTCAAAAGGCCGTAATTCACTGTGTGCCGCCCAAGTACGAAGTGGCATTGTGCACCTGCTGCGTGCTGCCAATCCCTATGCACTATTTTGGCGTGTTTGGCGTAATACGCACAAAGGTAGAGCCCGCTACGATTTTTTTACAACTATCACTGAAAAATCGCTGGGTTGAGTATTTTTCGGCCAACAGTTGCCCCATGTAAAGCCACCCTAAGGGTCATTTTAGACAAGCCGATTCTTGTAAGAACGAGTGGGTGACGTCACCGCTAGCTCGTTTGCACTCGTGCAGCCTGCTTAGACAGTCAAATGTATCGTTGGCTCGTTCAAACGAGAATTGTTCAGTGCCTGTAAAAGTGAAAGAGAAGGACGGAACGAGCGCTGGTTAAAGCGAGCAATCAGCAAACGAGCCAACGATCATTTGTATGCCTGCAGAAACTGAACGACGAATGAGAAGTGAACAATTCTCGTTAGTCGTTGGCTCGCGTTTAGACTGAACGATTATCGTTAACTTTCACTCATTTGAACGATATACGTTCCATCTAAACGAAGTTTAACCCTTTATACTTTTATTAGGGCCGAGTGTCCATGGGCAGGACGCAATATTGCAAGTGATATTCCGCCGCGGGGGAGTACCAATGTCACCGCAATCTACCTATCTTAATGATAGGTTCATTGCGGAGAATCACGTAAAATCACGGCATGCCGCGATTTTTAGACACGAGCGATTTACCGGTCGTATACGTTGGCCTGCGTTCTCCGTAGTTATCCTATGGAATGCGTGTCATGCGTGCGATTTATCGCCACGGATCACGCTATGACAAATCATACGTGGACGCTCAGCCTTACACCGTGTGAAGAGTGGAGGCAGCTAAGAGCTCTCATGGCCCCGATAAGACCAGCTGAACTGCACCTGTGCACATGAAAGGGTTAACCTTCTGTCAGACGAAGGGGAGCCGAGCCCAGGGCCCTAGTACACGGAACGAATATCGTTCAAAAAAATTGTTGGACCGTGTCAATTTGAACGATATCGTTCAGTATAAACATGGCCAACAATTGAATGCTGGAGGACAATTCATTATTTAATACAGGCATAAAAATCATCGTTCGTTCGTTCTCAACTCGTTCCCCATAAACAGCGAATGACTGAACGATCAAGCGAACGTAAGATGAATGATTTCTCTGTATAAACTGGCTGCATGAGCGAACTCCATCATTGTTGGTTTGCGCAAAAGGTGACTTACTGAATGCAGGAGAGACAGCAGAGACAAAGCCCGCTCTGCCCAGGCCTGCCCTGTGTGCTGAAGACAGGGATGGAGATATAGAACATGCCGAGCAACCAATGCGATTTTGAGGGAACCCCTTTAATGGCTGAGCTGCACCTGGATTTGCAGGTTCAGCCCGGTAATGATCGTCAAAACGCGATGATAATAACTCCGATGACTACTTACCAGCTTTATAGGATACTGCGTTGGCTTTCACAACTGACTTCTTGTAACAGAGATACACTGCTGAACCCCACTGAAAGAGAGAAGAAGACACTAAATCACGTTAAAGAGACATCCACTGCGCGGCTCCTGGGCTGCACTCGCTTCCTAAATAAATCAGGCCTGGTCGTTACCATTTAGAGCAGCTGTCATCAGCGGCTTCTACAGGCGGCGCGACTAAATCTATTGTTAAACTAGGAAAGAGCCAATCTACAGTAATCTGTTACTTTCCATAAAAATGACATTACAGCAGATTTGTGGACAGAAATGTCCCTATTATTGGCCGCATGTGTAAGTGCTTGGAGGAATATAAAGCAGAGCCCGGATGCCATGTACAGAGGATACGCAGCTGTCCGACGTCTCCATCACCCACGCAATTACAACTCTGTGTTATGTCGTTCCTCTGTTATTCCTCCTAGAACCGCATGAATAAAGTGACGCTTGAGTGTTACCGATTGGGGTTGTCACTGCACAGACTGACATTGTCCAATCAGTACCACACTGAGGACACACCCCTTTGACTAGTGAACTGGTAGCACCCAGTTGTCAGTTTATTAATACATTTCAAAGAGGAACAACAGAGGAATGTATAACATAAAACATAAGAAAAACATAGTAACATGGTATGTAAGGCCGAAAAAAGACATATATCCACCCAGTTCAGCCTATTAACCCCTAATGTTGATCCAGAGGAAGGCCAAAAACCCCCAATGAGGTAGAAGCCAATTTTCCCTATTTAAGGGGAAAAAATCCTTCCTGACCCCATTCTGCCAATTGGAATAATCCCCGAATCAATAACCCTTCTGAGTAATCACTGACTCTAACCTGTAGTATCGTAACATTCAAGAAAGGCCTCAAAGCCCCTCTTATTCGCCTTTCATGAGTTTACCATCACCATGTCCTCAGGCAGAGAGTTCCATAGTCTCACTGCTTTTACCGTTAAGAACCCCCTTTTATTGTGCCCAGGAATTGTTATCTCATGTACACAGACAAGTCAGGAGAGCCGACTGGTCTGAGTTTCTCGTCCCAATATCGCGCTCGGCCATGTGAAAACTAGCCTAAGGATGCATTTACACAGGTGAGAGCTTTTCGGACAGTTATCACACTTGCAAACTCCCGAATTTTTATGTAATTTCAATGCGTTTTCCGAGAAAACTGCATCCGATCTCTGCACTTGTGACTTTCATGAGCGTGAGAAATGATTGAGAAAAATTGCATGCCGTTCCAATAGGAAAAATAGAAAACTCGCATTGCACATGCATTTACATGCGAGTTTAATTTTTTTTTCTGCTACCATAGGGAATAAATGAACAATTCTTGAACAGAATCAACCAAAAATAGGACATGCTGCAATTTTTAAATCTCATGAGAGAGAAAAAAAGTCGCCCATGTAAATACACCCATTTAAAATAAAGGGTTCTTTTCACATGCAATTTCTGTGCATCTTGCGGCCTGTCGTTCAGCCGATCGCCTCAGGTCTGGTTTAAAACACCCTGTGAACAATGGCCATAGCCGGGGAAAGCTCCAACGATAGGACACTCAACAAAAAGTGTGTAATGTTCCTTTAAATGTCCACCTGAAGTCTTACCATGCTGCTATTGAGGTTCTTCTCCACCTTGCAGAAGGTGTGTGGAGGAGTCTCGCCTTTGCTGGGGATGATTATACAAATATCGGTGACGGCCAAGGTATTCTGGGTCATGTTCTCTGAGGCTCTTCGGTAGGTGATGTAGGCCTTCTGTGAGGAGGTGCTACTACTGATGTTGGCAGGATGTCCGTACGGTGTAGTCTGGATGATGTGACAACCCTGTTTCAGCCTTTCTTTCCATTCATATAAGACCCTGGAAGAGAAAGCTTAGATTTTAGAGATGAGCGAACCTACTCGGCTCGGGTGTTTTTCGAGCACCGCTTTTTCCGAGTAACTGACTACTCGGACGAAAAGATTCGGGGGGGCGGCAACAGTGGGGAACGGGGGAGCTCTCTCTCTCCCCCCATCCCCTCTGCAACCCCCCACTCACCCCCGGCGCCCCCCGAATCTTTTCGTCCGAGTAGTGAGTTACTCAGAAAAAGAGGTGCTCGAGTTCAAAAACACCCAAACCGAGTAGATTCGCTCATCTCTATTAGATTTACTGCCCGGATGATAGATGGTACTGCCAATTTCCTCTGCAAATTCCTACAAATAATAAACCTAGCTGGTTGGCATCACGCCTTCAATGAGGTTGGCAGCATCACTTCCCTAAGGTTCTATAGATGGCGTCCTCTCCTCAGGCAGGACGGGTCTATTTTGTGTTGCACTCTTGTGCTACGGAGTGTAATTAGTTATTATGGTAAGTAACAAGCTAATTGGATTACTTCTACTGTACTGTTACTAATATAACAAAAATCCTAAAAAGGCCATGGACACCTCTGAGAGGCTATTTTTTCACTTAAATGTATGTATGAAGGGCTGACAATCATTTCTACAATAGGAATTCATTAAAAGTGTTGTCTTCTGCAGCTTCTACATATCACTGTACACAGACACTGCAGTTTACACCAAAGATTACCATCAGAGTTCAATTAGGCAGCCTGTTTATACAGCAGACACATCGTTGGCTCGGTCAAATGAGAAATCGTTCAGTCATTCACATTGGTTGTATTAGCGAATACGGGGACTGAATGAGCGCTGTTTAAACGGAACGATAAGTGAAGGAGCCAACGATGATTTTTATGCCTACATAACAAGGACGAAAGAAAGGTGGACGATCATTCGTAGTACGGTCATTGGTGCGAGTTTAGGCTGGACGATTATCGTTCACTTTCACTTCTTTAAACGATTTTTTGAATGGTAATCGTTCCATCTGAAAGGGCCTCGAGTCTCAATAGGAAATCCGTCCGTGAGACTCTCTCCTCTCATGTACTTTTTTTTTATCAGCTAACTTATGACCACAACATTTCTAGCAGGTTTAATAAAATGTTAAAAAATATTTAAGAAAAACTTACAAAAATGTAAAAAAAATGTAAAAAAAAAAACATTTAAAAGTTTAAACTTTTTCAATTTCTTTCATAAAAATGTAAACGACAAAAAACATAAATTAGTATCACTGCTTCTATAAAAGTCCAAACTTTTAAAATATCACATTACTTATTCCATACGATGAACTATAAAAAGGAAAAAAAAAAAAAAAAGTAGTATATACTGCTAAATAATTTAAAAAAAAACAAAAAACTAGTGTTCGCTCAGCAAAAAATATTGATCCACCGAAGGTTAACTTGCAATTTCTTACTACACAATCAACACAGTAAAAACAGACCATAAGAACGACACAAATGCATTTTCTTTACATTCTAGTTAAAAAAAAAAAAAAAAAAAGGTTTACGTTTTTCGGAGGAAAAATAAGTTATTTCTCTTGGAAGGCAAGGATGAAAAAAGAAACCATTGCCACCAACACAAGACATGGTTCTGTGTATATGCCCTAGTAGGTCGTAGGGATGTCATAGAGGGAAGGCGTCCACTTGGCACTCAACTCTATAAGGCTGGATGGAAAGTCACTCTATAAGAGCGGCTCCTGTGCTGGCAGACTTGAGGCTTTCCTGTATTACAAGGACAGCCATTCGTCTGAATGGCTGCCACGTAATACCATCGCTCACCTACAGCGGCCACTGCTGCAGAAATGCCTGGCCACCAGCTGATCACGGTGACACCAGATTACAGACAACCCCTTTAAAGCATATTTCTCTCAAAATCTGAAGCCATAAAAAAATAAAATCCAGATAAATTCCTGAATTGCACTCTTGGGTGAAATCCCTTATTATTCTATCCAGCCATTCAAAATTATCTTGCTCGACTACACAGTAAATATGCCAGTTATTGTTCAGAATTACAATGTGTCAGTGAAGATTAATGATGAAGGAAGTACGGTTGGCTGGGACCTTAGGAGGCGGTGATCATATCCTTGAATTTTGGATAACAAGAAAAGGAAGACCTCAGAAGTCTCAGACCCCAAGGTTGGATTTCAGAAGGACAGATTTTAATGGACTCTGAATAAGGGTAGGAAGGATCCAATGGCTGGATGTTCTTAAGGACAGAAATGTCCAAGAAGGTTGGGAAATATTACAACATAAGATTCTCAAAGGACAATCATTAACAATCCCTAAAAGAAGGAAGAATGGGAAGCATTTAAAAGGGGGTAAATGTTGTCCCTGTCTTCAAAAAAGGGAAGAAGGTGGACCCAGGAAACTACAGGCCTGTGAGCCTGACTTCTATGCCGGGAAAGATCTTTGAACAAATTATTAAACAGCATGCATGCAAGTACTTGGATAAGAATGGAGTAATTAACCAGAGCCAGCATGGGTTTGTAACAAACAAGTCATGCCAGACGAAACTAATTTATTTCTATGTTTGATCAGGTAAATGCAGTAGATATAGTTTATCTTGACTTTAGTAAAGCATTTGACAAAGTATCTCATAGCATACTTATTGAAAAAAATGACCAAATATGGGATCGAAAAGGCAACTGTGAGGTGGATTCAGAACTGGCTGAGTGATCGAAGAGTGGTCATAAATGGCTGCACATCCAAGTGGAAGAATGCATCAAGTGGGGTAACACAAGGCTCTGTCCTAGGCCCAGTGTTGTTCAACATTTTAAAAAATGATCTACAGTAGGGAATTGAGGAGAAATTGATCAAAATTTGCAGACGACACAAAGCTAGGACGGATAGCCAAAACTAGGGAAGAGAGAGGATTCAAAAAGATCTAGAAAAGCATGCACAGTGGGCAGCAACTAACAGAATGGTATTTAACAAGGAGAAATGCAAAGTCCTACATCTGGGCAAGAAAAATTAAAAAAAAGCACATACAGAATGGGAGGAATTAGGCTAAGCAGCACATGTGAAAAAGACTTGGGTATACTAATAGGTCATAGACTGAACATGAGTCAACAATGTGATGCAGCAGCCAAAAAGGCAAACACAATTCTGGGATGTATTAAGAGAAGCATAGAGTCTACATCACGTGAGGTCATTATCCCCCTCTACTCTTCCTTAGACAGACCTCATCTCGAATACTGTGTCCAGTTCTGGGCACCCCACTTTAAAAAAGACATAGACAAACTGGAGCAAGTTCAGAGAAGAGTTACCAAGATGGTGAGCGGTCTGCAAATCATGTCCTATGAGGAACGGTTAAAGGATATGGGAATGTTTAGCTTACAAGAAAGAAGGCTGAGAGGAGACTTAAAGGGGTTGTCCCACGCCGAAACGGGTTTTTTTTTTTTTCAATAGCCCCCCCCGTTCGGCGCGAGACAAACCCGATGCAGGGGTTTAAAAAAAAAAAAACAGATAGTACTTACCCGAATCCCCGCGCTCCGGTGACTTCTTACTTACCTTGCGAAGATGGCCGCCGGGATCTTCACCCACGGTGGACCGCAGGTCTTCTCCCATGGTGCACCGTGGGCTCTGTGCGTTCCATTGCCGATTCCAGCCTCCTGATTGGCTGGAATCGGCACACGTGACGGGGCTGAGCTACGAGGAGCAGCTCTCCGGCACGAGCGGCCCCATTCAGAAGGGAGAAGACCGGACTGCGCAACCGCGTCTGATCGGGAGATTAGATGCTGAAATTAGACGGCACCATGGAGACGAGGACGCTAGCAACGGAACATGAAGATGCTGCGCGAACTGGGAAGGAGGTAAGCGATTTTTTTTTTTTTAATTTACAAACGGTATTGATTTTAACGGGGCAGAATGCGGGGGTAGGTTGAAAAAAAAAAATTTGCATTTCGCCGCGGGACAACCCCTTTAAATAGGTGACCAAAGGATGACTTTAGAAAGATTATTTAGACGTACGCTTCACACAAACCGTTGTCTGTAATCGCTATTAGGTCACTTACTGCATTCCTATTAGCTACTGCAAATATCTATTTGTCTAAAAGAGCCTAAAGGCCGAACAGTGTATCACCTATCCACAGGACAGGTGATATGTGTCTGACCGGTGGGGGTCCAAATGCTTGGTCCCATGTGACTCATCAGCATGGGGCTTCCAAGTGCTCAAAAAATTGCAGCATGTTCTATATTGGCATGTATTACACCAAAATAGTACATGGTGATGGGTGGCCCAGTGTTCGAAGTTCATGTTCCACAACTTATAAAAACAGAGGATAAAAGAATAAGCGGGATGCATACTGAAGGGGATACAGCGTTTAATTGTTTACCAGGCAATGCGCTGTACTTTTGCTAGTGGCTGTGCCTGGTATTGCAGCTCAGTTCCATTCAACTAAAATAAAAACACAGATAGACCATCAATACTGTAGAAAATGGCCACTTAATAAAACCGTATTTACTGTCACAGTAGTGCGCCTGTGAGTCCTCCTGAAACAGAAATCCCACCGAATAAACCTCTTATTCTGTCTGGGATATCAGCCATGTTATGGTATCCACACATCGTAACAACAGAGGATTATCACCATATAATACTTCACTTCAAGCAGGCGATATAAGCTAATGCTCCCAGGTAATACATATTCTGTATCCATAACAGAATACATTGTAAGCAGACAGGCTGGGAAAGGACACTCAAGGACTCATGTGTCTTTCTGCCCACCCAGACACATTCCCCATAATCCTCTGTTTGTATTTTACACAAGAGAAAAGCCTGATATTGTATGGACTCACCCCAAATCTGTCAGAGGCGGCTTGTCTCTTCCTCTCCTATAACACAAGTATATCTGAGGGCCTCGGATGCTCCCATTATTGAGGTCAGCCGACATGCCGGTCGGAGTCGTGTCCATACATACATATCCCTGAGGCACCTCTTCCCCGAGGGATTTAATGATCACTGTAATATCTGTGATTGGTTCCTTTGGTTTAGCTATCTTATGGCAGGCATCGTTAAAGTGGATCTCCTCCTCAAGTGGTTTGGACGACTCTGTTAATCCTGCAACGACAAAGTAGTCGGCGACACGAGGGCCTTTGTCCTCCATCATCTTCCGAGTTGGGGCGAGACAGCTGAAATCACAAGAAACAATAGTAACGGTCAGGATGATGTTTAATGAGATTGTACAAAGGAATCGAGGATACTAAAAAGTTAAGTAGGGCTCCTTCCCGAAGCTGGCACCTTCCCCGTTGTTCCCCTGGTGTCAGCTGTCGTTCAGTGCCAAGTAGTCCGCCCACTATAGAATTAGAACGGGCGGACTACTTACTTAACAGTACCACTCATTGCATTGAGCGGTGGCTTCCAGCGCTGACTATGGGGGGAGGTAAGCACAACACTTACCTCCCCAGGCTCAGCAGGTCCCCTACATTTAACCCATAAGCTTAGCTAAAAGGGCTAAAGCAGCTGACAGATTTCCTTTACCAACTGAACCCATTTAAGTAACGCAGAATACCCCAATTAGGTATATGACACAATATGGCAGCCAAGTACATAACAGTAGAGTGAAGTGATGACAGAAACTCTTTATATCTGGCCACGGAGTGGACACTGCTGGGTAACTCCATAACTTTTATTACTGAAGAGCTTCAAAAGTGAATACAAATATAATACACAGTCCTAGCAGCTGGAGAGAAGTCAATAACTCATCAGTAATGGAGAATATGGGACGGAGGTTGATGAGAAAAGTAATTTAGCACACTGCTGATTTAAGAAACCAACTTCTGTTTTTCTTATTAGTAGGAAAATGTTAATGTCAGAGTTCTGAAAGAGTCCCCAAAATAAACTGTACTTCCCGGTTTATCAGACTTGTTCGCATTTATGAAGATTTGGGGGTTTTACTTCCCCATTGATGCGCTGGGCACAGTAAAATATCACTACATGCAAATAGAATTTTAAAAGAAGAAATACAAATTGTGCCAGCGACACAGAATGCTGACTGGACGTATAAGGCTGGGGCTACACGGCAACTTCTGAACTACTAAAATATGGCCAGTTTTTAGGTGGGAATGATCTTCAAAAAAGGCATCTCATGAAGATAACCCTTTATTACATTGCAGTCAGCCTAGTGATCAGCTGATCGCCACTGGCTCAATATTGGAAATCACAAGTGATCCTGTTATTGTCGGGGAACACATGTTTTTATATTTTAGTTCACACTTTGTGATAGACATGATGATTGGTTGGTGTAAAATGTCTATCGATTTGCACTAGACGTATTATGTGTGTTTTGTGACTTCAGCCTAATGTGGAACTCTGCTGCATAAGGAAAGAGTTAAATCACAGTGTTATGTTATTGCTTGAGTGTTTTCCCAGTCCTCCCCATCCCCCACACACAGAATCTTCTTGAACAAAGGGATATCTACTTTCACTTTCAGATTTGGACACATGTTAAAGACAAAGGCTTCTACTTGAGAGAGGTGGGGAGAAGGGGAGGCAGGGGGTTCTATATGATCCGACAAATGAGAATCCTATATGTTACTGATGTAACCTGTTGCACGCCCATTGTGTGTCTGTACAATAAAAGGCCCTGTCTGGCTGTTTCTGGGCAGAGAGCCATTTTGAGCATGAGACTGATACCTCGTGTTTGACTTGGTCAGTGTGCGCATACTGCTTCTACACAATTAGGAAGCTGCAAAATACCCCGAAACCTGCTGGAGAAAACTATAATCCAGTTCAGTGGCGTCTCCTGGGTGGACCGAGTTAAGAGATTTTGATTTCTTTCATTTTGGAAAAATACAGAGATCGGCGGATGGCACGCAGAACTCAGGGGCCCGAAAATCTACAGAACACGGTAAGATTGCTTTATGTAAATCTACCGATGTGATCTGGGTTCTGACTGCTTTTCTGCCTGTTCCTGATCCAGAGTGATAAATCAATGAAAGGCAGGTAATATAGTTCTTTCTTACTCGGAAAAGACCACCGTTTTAACCTGCTTAAGGGGTATTTTGTATGCTGTGGCTGCTATGTCTGAGACGGTTAAAAATTGTTTATGCAAGACCAAGAGATAAATTCTGTGAGGGTTAATGTGTCGGGAGGGCGGACTCGGCTGTTTAAGTCTGAGGGAACACGCCAGTGACACGTGCTCCTAGGTAATACTAGTGTGAGGTTAGGAAGATTTATGATACGTATACTTACCTTTTATGATTGAGCGTGTTATGTTCTCATATGTGAAAAGGTATTTACGGGTGAATATAGCCGTGGTGTGACGGCTGGCTCCAGAAACTCTTGGTCATTGAAAATAATCGTCAGTCTCTGTGTATAGCTAAATGTCCTGTCTAGGACGTGTACAGGAAGTGCTCTTCGGGATTGCTAGTAGACCTTGGGTTGATATAAAGGTGGATGAGATATATATATACCCTGAGCCGTTGTGGGTATTCTCCAGTAATCCCGTCTGTCTGCTATTATAGAAAGAATGTGCAGTGTTTATTATTGCGGGGAGGGGTGCTGATAAGAGAGTGAACTGAAAGCTTTTTTCAATTAACCCTTTCTGTTTCCTTTGTCTTTTCTGAGTGGGAAAGAGGTTATATTGGAAGGATTTGAAGAAAGCAGATTTTACAAAGGAACACTTCGAAGTTTCTGGACACAGTATAGAATAGAATAAGCAGGCAGAATAGAATGAGGGATCAGTACAGGATGTTTTGGAATATGCAAAACATATAGAAATGTTATACAAAGAGAAGGATCAGGAAAAGTTGCAGAAAGGAATGTTAGGTCATGGACAGATAAGCAGAAATGAGTATGGATAGGTAAGATAGACTGTAGAAAGTTTTCAGAAGATGAGCAGGAAGCCCAGCAGAAAGAAAGGTGTTTTTAGATTGCTAGGAGGAGGTATAACGTAGTTAAGAGATTGAAGAGGGGAAAGCATGTAGTGGGGTATGTGTATTGCTAATGAACAATGTAATGCCTTTGTGTTGACTACAGCCCCTCCCTGTAATGGCGGCCGCGCTTGCAATGTTTACAGCTCCACATAGTGTGACCCTGAAGTTACTTCCCCCCATGTGCTCACTTTCAGGGTGTGTGATGTTACTTCTGGTCCCTCCCCATCCGGGACAGGACCTGGCCCCGCCCCTTCCTCCTCCAGCGGCCATCTTGCCTCACCTGGAAGTGCTGCTACTCCTGGCCCCGCCCATTCCTCCAGCGGCCATTTTGCCTCACCTGGGAGATCTGTAGCCCCGCCCCTTTCTGCCTCTGGCAGCCATTTTGCTGCATTTGGGAGGCCTATATTCCCCAATGCCACTGTATCCAGTGCTAACATCATGATTGTCTGAAGTAAGGTTTTGTTTGACCAGCCTTTGTTACACTCCAAGATGTGGCCACTTTGGATGTGTGATAAGTTCAGGGAAACAAACCTTTGTGAAGATGCAGCTTGGGACATATTAGATGACTAAGCTGGTTTATAGTGCATGGAAGATTGGAGTTGATGCATGGGGGGCAGAGACCAGGAATACATGACAGGGGACGCTCTCTCATGTTCCCAGGGGCTCTGTTTTCCACTGCCCGCTTCTCCAATGGATGCTCAGACAGATGATGTTATGGAAGGCTCCTACAGATGGAATAATTTCCCTATAGTCACCCAGCAAACTTTTTCATGCAATTTGGTGAAGTAATTTTACTTTTTATGTGAAGAAAGAGGGACTGAATTGCCCAGAGTAGGATGTTAATTCATCCGTATTCTTTAGTTTTTCTTTAAGTCTTTTGTATATTCTAGTGTCAGTCTACACTGAAGCTATAATTATATTCCGACAGGAGAGTAAAAGCTAAACGCTGGCCATACCCTGAAATACTATTACACTGGGTGATGTAAAATTTGAATCGTGTGGCGCCCCCTTGTGTTAAAAAATGCTAACTGCGACCTGAAAGGAAAAAAAAATTTTTTTGTAAGGAGATTTTCGCTCAGACTTCGCTGCATATAATGTCACCTTGACCTACAAAGTGCTTGTTTTTGTGCCTCTTGGTTTACTAGTTTGAACGCAATTACTCTTTTTCCATTGAGTATTCCTGTTCAAAAGGGGGGAGGCAGAGGTGATCTGGGCCATAGATGATCTAGGTGTTGTAGATCAGCGATTGGGTTTAAAAAAAAAAAAAAAAAAAAATTATTTTGTGCTACAAGATTCTGAGCCATGTGAAATAGAACATCAGCACGATTATTTAGTACTAATACAGTAAGAAACTGCAGGTATGCAAACAGTTATCAGAACCTCTGTTGATAATGCATATGTTGAGCTTTTTGCAGATGGTACCAGGGTGAGGACTGATGACTCCACATCGGATATGCAGTGGTCACACAACAAGATGTCCTAGAAGCAGAAGCTCTGCCTCCGCATGTCACAGTACAAGAAGCGGAATTGAAGGCCCTCACTGAGGCGTGTAGAGTGGCGAGAGGTAAGACGGCAACCCTTTACACTGACTCCTGGTATGCATTTGGCATAGCTCATGATTACGGCCCAATATGGAAGGCCAGACAGTTTTTTTACCTTAGCAGGACAACCAATTGAGAATGGTGCAGCGGTACAGAGTCGCATGGAGGCCCTACTTCTACCTGACAAAGTTGAGAGTTCGCACCGATTCCTACACCGGAGAGGCGAGAGACGACACCCTCGCTGACAGCGCAGCAAAGGCAGCGGCCCTCAAGCCGTGGAAGAAAGAAGAAAGATACTGACGGCATGAGTCAGTGGTAAAAACTTTGGACATTGACAAAAATTTGGACTTTGATATGCTAAAGACTTTTACAGTTACAAGCCAGCAAGGAAGAAAAGAATAAATGGACTAATATGGGAGCAGCAGAAACAGGACAGCGTGTGGTGAACAGTCAACAGCACTTGCCCACCACAGTTCCTGTATCCCATGGTGGCCCAGCTGGTGGACGGAAAGACCCACCTAGTGAAGCAGCAATGACGACGACGCTTGAAAGAGGATGGGCGACTTCTGGGTTCTCCGTAGCTGCTGCATCATTTGTCCGGTTTAGCATGATCTATGCCATGGGTGAGACGGGGCAGAAGTAAATTTGCCACATCACACTTGCCTAGACCACTCTACCCATTTCAGGGATTGCAAATTGACTACGTTCAGCTCCCACTTGTTGGGAAGTATGAATACGTGCTTGTTGTTGTTGATGTCTTTGCAGGTTGGAGGCCGACCCTGTTACCAAGGTAAACAAGTAGGTAACCGCAAAGAAGCTCATGAACGAGGTAAACTGTGAATATGGGGTACCAGAAGTGATTCAGAGTCAGACAGAGGTATAAACTTCGCAGGTGAATGTAACATGTCATGTCTGCTCTGGGTGTATCCCAGGCCTTTTACATACTCTACCACCTTTAGTGTAGTGGAAAGGTGGAGAGACGTAGTGGCACGCTAAAAAGTAAGATACTTAAAAATGACGCCACTTTGGAAAGACTGTCATCCAATAGCCTTATACAGTGTTAGATATGAACCCAGGGGGGATTATACATTATCTCCCTACGAGATTGTTTGGGCTAGCCCCGAGGCTAGGTCGTTACTATCCTCAGTAGTTACAATTACAATCTGATGTGTTGACTGAGTATGTGATTTCTGTTGTTAAAGAACTAACCAAAGCCTATGCACAGGTGTTCTCTTCCAGACTCAGAGGCAGACACTGGGACACATATCTTGCAGCCTGGGGATTGGGTGTGCGTCAAGAAGTTCCCCAGGAAGCACCCTCTTGAGCCCCGATTTGATGGCCCCTACCAGGTGCTTCTGACTACTGCCACAGCTGTGAAACTAGCCGAAAGACTTACATGGATCCATGCTTCATACTGTAAGAAAGCTTCAGATCCGGGAGACCAGTCTTAGTTGTGCCAAAGACATTACTCTGGTTAGGGCTAGTGAGAGAGGAGGGTGGCAACTGGAATCCTTAGTCGGAAGAATATGGGGGTATGGTTACCTTCTAGTATAACTCGTCCAATGCTCAAGTAGCCGCATATTCCTTCGACTATTGTACTGTGGTCCCGTGTCTAGGCACAAGATCCCACCGCAGGCCAGATTTAGCTCAGTCCAGCTGGTTATATGACTTATATACCCGGGGAATACAATATGTTTGCGCCACTGATAACGTCTGGGGAGAAGACTGCCGTTATTGGGGATTAGTGGGATGGAACACAGGAATAGACTGGTCCTATAAACCGCGAAGTGCCTTAAATAAGAACGATAAGAGCGGGAAATCCCTAATTAGTCGTATAACCCTCCTTGAGAATAATGACAGCAGGTATTGGAAGGCTGAACTTAGTATGCTGCTTGGTTTTAATGCGGTTGTTACATTAACCATGGGAGATCCAAGCCCGGGGGACGGGGGAGACTTATAGTCTGGGGACATACCGGTACGGGAGGACAGATCCCTTAGGGAAGTTTAAAATAAGGGGTATGGTAGATGCAGCCGAATGGAAGCCTTCACTTAGTCCCGTGCCCATAATTAACCCCCTCCGCCGTAAGATAAAGACCTTGACGAACATGATGATCATAGCCGACCCTACCTTTGAGGACACCTTGACAGTAGCGACTGGCTACTCTGACCAGAATCTCTGGTTGGAGTTGATGAGGTACAATGCTAACAGGAGCAACAAGTCTAACTGTTGCGTGTGCGGTAGTGCCCGACTACACTCGGGGATGGTCCCCCTAAATCTCCCTGTAGATGCTGAAGAGTGGTTTATTAGTCTCTTCACGAACATTTCCGCTCATTACACTGTCCGTGTGAAATGGAAGAAGGAATACTCTATAACTACTTAAGTGTTTTGCACCGGAGAGAGTATTACTGACTACCCTGGAAACTACACCTGCCGGGCAATTAGGCAGGGTAGAGGGAGATTTTTGGGGAACTCACCAATATTTCCCTTGTTTAAAAAAGATGAAGAGCCAGTTCCGATAATGCCAACCACATACGCTACCAAAGAAAAGGAGAAATGTACTAGTACTGTGCCTGCCCCGATCTCCTAAGATGGATTGTCAGTGGAATTCCCATTTGCCAAGGGATAGTGCAGAAGACCTTAGGTTCCAGCGAGGGCACACCCTGTGGGGTGTTAACTTGTACAGATAGAGGGTATGGATGCCCGGAAATGAGCCCAGGGAATCCATGGCCTCCCTCTGAGGTGAGGTAGGGATCCCCCCCTCCTAGGAGTAGGGACTTACGGGCAGTGGGAAAACCCTGACGCAAGGGTGAGGCGACTTGGACGTGTTCACCATTAGGACTATCTCCAGGAGGGACATTGGTGTGGGTGAAGATTAGGGAGTCCCACGCCGTGCGTACCTGTGCACGCTACTAGTATTGTAACATTCTACTAGAGCGAGAAGAGAGAC
This sequence comes from Eleutherodactylus coqui, assembly GCF_035609145.1. Classification (NCBI taxonomy): domain Eukaryota; kingdom Metazoa; phylum Chordata; class Amphibia; order Anura; family Eleutherodactylidae; genus Eleutherodactylus; species Eleutherodactylus coqui. The sequence continues at coordinate 262,690,424 of NC_089838.1, forward strand.
CCCTGGTGGTAGTTTTGATCTACACGTATACATTGACGTCATAGGATAGCCAAGGGGGGTACCTGACAAGTTTTAAAAATTAGAGACCAAGTTAAAACTAGATTCGAGTCCATTTTCCTGATCATTAGGGTAAATAAATGTTGATTGGATTAATTATGTTTATTATAATTAGCAGTGGTTTATAAATTATACTAGAGACGCCTTATAGGGACTAGTCGACCAATAGGACCTACCTCGACTATGACTTTTTTAAAAATAGAGTGACCTTAGATATGACTTTAGCTAAAAAGGGGAGTGTCTGTAAAGATGATAGGGGAGACTTGTTGTACCTACATCCTAGACGACACGTGACCCGCGGGTAAAGACGCAGTTGCCATTAAGAGGCTGACCGCACTAATTAAAAAGAGCTAACTTTTGGGACCAGCACTCGCCATGGATGAGCGGGTGGTAAAGGATCCTGGCACAGACGGGCGTCGCTGTTGTATGTGAACTGATGGTTATCTTTTCTGTTCTAGTCTGCTGTGTTATCCCCTGTGTCAGAGAGACCTGTGAAACTGATGCTGGAAAAGCCGCTCCCACCATGAGTTTGCTGGATGCATCCCCAGAAGGAGTGGACAAGTCCTACACCCCCTTGAAGACTCTAAAACGAACCTTCAATGCGCTCCAGTTATAGGCTCACGCGCAGAGAACTGTGAAAATTAGATAGAGAGTTAGAGGATAGACATTTTAAGGGGGGATTGTGATAGACATGATGATTGGTTGGTGTAAAATGTCTATCGATTTGCACTAGACGTATTATGTGTGTTTTGTGACTTCAGCCTAATGTGGAACTCTGCTGCATAAGGAAAGAGTTAAATCACAGTGTTATGTTATTGCTTGAGTGTTTTCCCAGTCCTCCCCATCCCCCACACACAGAATCTTCTTGAACAAAGGGATATCTACTTTCACTTTCAGATTTGGACACATGTTAAAGACAAAGGCTTCTACTTGAGAGAGGTGGGGAGAAGGGGAGGCAGGGGGTTCTATATGATCCGACAAATGAGAATCCTATATGTTACTGATGTAACCTGTTGCACGCCCATTGTGTGTCTGTACAATAAAAGGCCCTGTCTGGCTGTTTCTGGGCAGAGAGCCATTTTGAGCATGAGACTGATACCTCGTGTTTGACTTGGTCAGTGTGCGCATACTGCTTCTACACAATTAGGAAGCTGCAAAATACCCCGAAACCTGCTGGAGAAAACTATAATCCAGTTCAACTTTTCCACTGTAGTTGGGACATCCATAGGAGCAGCATCCATAGGATCCCCAGTTATAAGGGAAAACAACCCCCTGTAGTGAGAGTAGTCGCTGAGAGCGCTGATCAGTGTCTTATAGTACCCTGCAGCTCTGCCGTGACAGAGGGCACTCGGCGATTGCATAGCCGAAGTAACACTTCCACTTTTTAGTACATCTCGTGCATTGAGCGCGATCTAGCTTGAAAAGGAGAAGGCAGAACCGGTTTTTAAAAAAAACAAAACGCTTCTCCCTTCTCCTTTGAGTCCTGGTCCTCGGCTGTGTCTGACAGCTGAGGACCCAGACTGCTCCTACAATCAAGCTTTAATTCTGTGCCTTACTTCTGCTATTGGCCGGGATTAAAGCCCAGGACTAAGCGTCGTGTATTTACCTGCACTTGGTCTTTGGAATCCCAAGTAGGAGACCATACTACTTCTATGCTGTCAATTTGCTCTTTTAAGGGGAGCTGGGATAGACCACTTTACATTATGCCATCTAGTACTCCGACTACTGTAAATGGTTTCCTATAGTACTGCCAAAAGTCTAATATTTATCAATGACATGTCCCGTTTCCCGCCATGGGTTCTCTAAACAACAGGGGGCAGCACCATTGACATTTCACATTTCTGCAGAAGTTGAAGCTCAATTATCAAAACTGTCTAACAGTAAGACTGTCCTTGTTCCTGGTTCAGAAGTGCTTGTAGGTCAGCGGCGGATACTTTCAACATCTTCTCTGATGACTCTGAGTTCATCAAGAACCAAGGTAGACGTCAGTATTCACAAGATTGCGAAATTACTGGGTTACACTTCAAGTGAAACACCCTATATATGGTCTCTCAGCAGAGCCAACAGGGTCACATAAGACTCAGCTGCAGTCTGAATGCTCTCCCACCACATCTCCTGAATACATCCATAGGCCCAATCACCCCGATAGAAGACAAAACTTGTATGGAATAGCGGCATTCCGCAAAAAAGTATACCGAGTATTGGTACTTTATTCTTTCCTAACCAGGAAGCCTACAGGCAATGTATTCCATGTCAGAGGCATCCAATGGCGGTTTACACTGATAAATCTTCTCATTGTACATCATCAACATACACTGCAAAAATATGACCCCTAACAAGATGAGCTAATTGTTCAGGTTCATGAGAGAAGGTCTCATTTCTTCTAGCCCTGGAATGAAGCTTTAGGGGGTGCGGGCAGACATGTAAATTATTAAAGTTGTGGCGTGATTAGATGAGCGGTCTTGCCACCTGAAGCCCTAAAAGTGGTTCCACCCTTGGTCTCGACACCTAAGCCCTTCTGACCAGACAGTTAGGAGGTGTTGGGACCTGTGGACACGTGAGGACACACGAGACGACTGAGCTCAGGACACCCTTGACATAGGGAGAATGGTCTGATCATTTGACAAGCATGAGCAGCTCCAACTGTTTCATTCCAGGCCCTTAGCTGAAGGACATTTGGTCTCACAGCACCAATTACAAGTACAGTCTTTGACACCCACTGTCGTCTCTGTTTCGTGAATGACAAAACTGGATGCTATGGAGTGGAACCGGTTGACTTCAGCAATGAATCCAAGTTTAGTTTGAGCACCTATCATGACCGTGTTCTTGTCTGGAGACCTCAGGCTGCCCTTGCTGCAGAATAGCACACTGCCCCCTGCTGGTGTAATGGTCTGGTGGTGGTACGAGGAACAATGACAGCTCAGCGATATGTTCAGGACATCCTGCAGCCACATGTGTTCCTCTCATGGTGGCTTCCAAGAGGCAAGAGGCATTTTCCAGTAGGATAATGCTCGGTCGTACACACAAGGGTGTCACAGGAATGTCTCCACAACATTGCGGTTCTAAGGCCTGCCCGGTTGCCAGATTTATCGCCAATAGATTATGTAAGGGACCATCTGGGACGCCAACTTTGACAGCCTACGAGTTTGCACGATCTAGGGGCTCAGTTACAGCAAATGTGGACCGATATGCCGCAGGATACCATACAGTACCCGTATAACTCCATGCCTGGCCATATCGCATCTTGAATCTAAGCTAGAGGCGGTACAACAGTATACTAGAGCCTCCATGCCCATCCCTATCACATCTTGTATCCAAGCTAGAGGTGGCCCAACAAAGTATTAGAGCCTCTATGCCTGCGCATATCACATCATGTATCTAAGCTAGAGGCGGTACAACAAGATATTAGAGCCTCCATACCCACCTATATCACATCATGTATCCAAGCTAGAGGTGGTACAACAGGGTACTAGAGCCTCCATGCTCGCCCATATCACATCATGTATCAAAGCTAGAGGTGGTACATCAGGGTACTAGAGCCTCCATGCCTACCCATATCACATAATATATCCAAGCTAGAGGCGGTACAACAGGGTACTAGAGCCTCCCTACAAGGGGTCAGTTTTCCGCGATAATTATCATTTGCTCGGATATTGTAATCACTTACTTATACCAACGTTACAATCACACGGAGAAAGTTTCCTTCCAGTCTGACAACAACTTCTAGGGGAGGGATCGTGTGATTTTTGACAATGAGAATATATCAAAAAGAAAATAAAATACATGAAGCAGACTGTACCGTATGTATCTGTAGAATGAAGCATGAAATGTTAAAAGAATCGTCCTCATTAAAATAACCTGAAAGTGCTGCCAGCTATACAAGGTAGTGATAAACAAGCAGGTGACAGCGCTTTCATGCGCTCCTCCACCAACCTGCCAGCGCTCCGCTTCCTAATGAGCACGGAACTTGGTCTTGTGCTTTTGATGTGCGAGACGGTTTCAGGATTTACAGCCTATAAAGGAAAAAGGATGGGAGTTCTACAGAGGAGCCTAGGGTGATAAACGGAGTCTTAGAGACTTGCCACTGACCACACACTGGTCAGGAAGGAGGACTATAATTTACAGAGCGCACTCCATCATTACTGCCATCACATTTCAGACAGCTGGAGAAGACGAGCCACTCGATAACTTCCAGGGGACTTTATAGCGCTTTGGTCCCAGATGCTTCATCCACAAACTCCTAAGTCTCTTCCATCCTTGGGAAAAATGTGGCTCCCAACCAACATTGAGGGAGGTTTATTAAGGCTGATGGAAGGACCTCCACTTTTGCTTTGCCACAGTTTTTGTTTTTTTTCCCCATTGTTTTTTATTAATTTTTTAGCAGGTAAATAATATAGTTGTAGCAAGAATGACTTTATCATACATTTATTGTCAAGTTCATGCAGACAGTATCTACATTTTTATATTCTTGTCCATTTTCAGCAAAGAAGGAATTACAGGTGTAGCGCGAGCTCCACACCTGGCTAACTAGAAGTTAGGGCATGCGTTTAGTAATTAAGCATCCGTTTAACATAGAAGAGAGAGAGAGAAAGAAAATCAACAGGAAAGGTCAGTTAATTTGGATAGCGGTGTATGCAAGGGTTCCACTTGTACAAGTACTTGTCAAGACAATCGTTTTTAAGGGCATATCGTTTCTCATAAAAATGGTGATATGGACTAGCTCTTCAATGGAGGGAGACCTAGTGGTCCTCCAGCTCCTAGACAACAGGAGCTTTGTGGAGAGGAGAATATGGAATGCCACTGTCCTCTCTAGAGCAGATACAAAATTGCTCTCCAACAGTGGGATAGCCCGTTTTGGGGGCTTAAAAGGGAGAATACCTCACTCCAAAAAGTAGACAACAACAGGAAGCTCCAAAAGATGTGGTAGAGCGTGCCAGCATGATCACATAGTCTCCAGCACTGGTCGCTTGCATTAGGAAAGGATTTAGCTAACCTCGCAGTGGTATAAAACCATCTAGTCAGTAATTTAAGATGTACCTCTGGTACGTTAGCGCTGAGAGTTGATTTATTGGCCCATTCAAAGGAAGACTGCTATTGGGCAACAGCGAACTGTTTCTCTAGATCCCTCTTCCAGTTGAGTAGGTGGGCTCTCTTTGTGTCACCCATGTCTCCCGAAAGGGCATTATAGCCCATTCTCATGAAGGAGCGAGAAGCTGGGAGGGAGTTATTGAGAGCCCTGTTTAACCCGCAAGGGATCGTTGCCCTCTGAAATTGAAAAGACTTCAGGAGAGAGCAGATTTGTAAATATTTAAGCAGGTCTTCCGGTGGAATGTTACATTTCTCAACTAGGACTGAAAAAGGGAGAAGCGTTTCACCCTGTAGCAGGTCATCAAGGCAGGCAACTCCCCTACCTGTCCACGTGTTCGTGTGTGAGTCTGGGATAAAGAACTCAAGAATTGCCAGCGGGATTTTGGTCATGGTGATGTCTAATTTTCTGAGCCAACCAGTTCTACGTTAGGAGATGGGCTCGAATAGGCGTGGACACCAAGTGTAGCTCCTGTAGAGCAGTCAGAGAGGGGAGAAGAAAACCCAATACAGAGGCTAACAGGAAGGTTTTTAGAGGATAATTCTTAATCATTTGCGTTTCTATTTGCATCCAACCAGAAACTGTGGCTCCATTCAATCAAGCTCCAGTTTGATTTATCTTGGTTGTGTGGAGGTAGGACCACAAACTGGGTACTCTCCTGGCCTCCCTGTCTCCTATTCAGTAAAAGGACAGAGGAGGCAACCCTCTGCTTTTTTCCCTTCCAAATAAAGTTAGACCAATGTTTTTGGAATTTTGAAATTTCTAAGCTGGGCACAAAGAGAGAGATTGTATGAAAATGATATAAGATTTTTATCCATAGTAACTTTTTGTATACCACAACCCCACTGAAGCATGAAGGTTCTCATTTTGAAAGAGTCTCCAGCTCCTTCTGAAGTTCAAGCAGCAGTGGGGAAAAATTAGTTGCGACCATATCTCATAGAGGGAAGCATAGCTTGATAGCCAAGTATGGAATTACTTTATCCTGCCACCGAAAGGGGAATTCTCTATCTCTGTGAATAACAAAAATCAGTGATTTGTCCATATTCAGTTTGTAGACTCGGCTGAAGCGAAGAATAGCACCGTAGACCTCCCTGAACGGCACTATTGGGACCGGAGGAATTAATAAGACATCGTCAGCAAATAAGCCAATTTTATGCTGTCTTAGGCCGGTAGGGATGCTTTAGATATCTAGGTTTGATCTAATTGATTTGGCAAACGGTTCCATAATTAAAGTGAACAGTGGGGGGCAAGGGGCTTTGCTCCGGTTTCGATAAATCTCCCCTTGTCCTTGCATTGGTGGAGGCTCACACAGGTGTAATTTCACTGCGTACTACAAACGCATAATCCGCGATGAGTGGAGTCAATGAAAGTACATGGATTTTCACTGATCCATCCACACTTGCGTATATTTCTTGTGTAAATTACGCACGTAAAAAAGAACGCAGCAGGTCCTATTTTACCACGTTTTATACGTGTACAGCCCTATTGTTTTCTATGGGCGAGTTCGGAACGCAGTGCATATGCCGTTACACTGCGTAAGTACAACGTTTTATTATGCATGTTTTCAGGAATCCTCGAAAGAAAATAATAATAAAAAAATAGATTAAGAATCCTGTGCAGAACAGCGTGCGTAAAATACGCTGTTCGTGTGCAGGCAAAAACGCGACAATACGCAGGGATATAAAGTAATATATCTGGAAATGCTTTAACCCTTTCCAATCCACTGTCTGACATCTTAAGACATTATGATTTAGGGCTGTACAGCTCCGATGTTGGAAGACGTCTGTCGGGGTTCTCTTACTGTATATTGCCAGCCTCTCTGCTGTCAGAGCCTATCCAACGTGTTACCTCATGCAGTACTGGCTTAAGCCAGCAGATAGCGCTGTTGTATAACAGCAGAAAAAGAGTAAGCCCGCTAGGAAAATCAGGATACAAATTGGATTGGAAAGGGTTAAAGGGTTCCCTCATCTCCAACATTTGCTAGTAGTGTTTGAAAACTTCTTAGACATAAGATATGGGGTACAATACAACCTACCAAGAAGCTTCCACAAACTTCACACCTCAACGTTTTATTAGGTAAATATGAACAAAGCTCGTGTAATTGCTTTATTACATAGTGGTAAGCCTTTAGAACACTCTTTAATGACTGGGTTAAACCTTTCGCATACTACTGTAGTACAAGATGCTTCCGGGAGCTTCAAGGAAGATAAACTATGTCTAACTTGTAAAATCAGAGGAAGGAAAACTTCTGTGATACGTGTTGGTCTGGATATAAAATCGGGTAATCAGACACGTCTATTAGTCTTTTTATTACATGGGCTATCCAATTAGAAAAATTACTCTCCAAAACCAAATATTGAATCAATTCTAATGGCAGATTGTCAAATCCAAGCAGCACAAATTTACCCTGAAGTGCTATTTTTTCCCCAAACCTTAAAGGCTTTATTCCACCCAAAACATTACTAATCCATGGTGAGATTCTAAGACCAGTGTTTAATAAGGAAACAGGCCTAAACTTTGGTGGTTGCTCTGAAGACTTTTTTACCCAATTTTGGTAAAGGTCATAACGAAAGCCTGTAGCATTTCTTGGGAGGAGACATGGCTGTCTTTTGATTTTTACGCATCGTTTTACCGTACAGTCGTGGGAGGCCGGACTTACTGTCAAGAGAGGATTCCTTCTCCAATATTATTATGCAGTTATTCAACTTTTTTTGCGTATACAGCTCCCATGCAGAACACTGTCTTCATGGTTACAAACAGATCCTGGGTCTAGTCTGATCCTGCAGTCATAAAAGCCATTGGTGCCGGTGTGACTAAAGTAGGTACTAAAGCAGTACCTGAAAAAAGTGTAAAACATATCAAAAGTAGTTGTGCCAAATGACCAAAGAAACTCTGCTGCATGTATCCGAGTAGCACATATACAACTACACTGAATGGACACCCATCTGGAAGCGCGTTGGACTTCCTTTAGCCTTCCGAATACCAGCAATTCATTGTGCCGTCTATCTACAGGTGTCAGGTGTGCCAAGAAAGCCTTCCCCATACCATTACTCCACCTCCATCAGTCTAAACAGTTGACACTTTCCGGGAAGGGTCCATCGATTCAAGCGGCTTGTGCAAAAGTCTGACCCGCCTATCAGCGCGTCAAAACACTTCTTGACATCCTCCTGTGATCCTTTTCATCTACGAGTTGTTTACATCCACTGGATCTCCTTTCGCAGGATGTCTTTCCTTGATCACGTCGTTCCTCGTATACTCTCAACATCATTTTACAAGTAAAAGCCCAAAAGGTTGGCAGAGTATGAAGTCCTGGCTCTGGCTAGTCTAGCACCGAAGGCCGGGCCTCGTTGGAAGTCGCTCAGATCACTTGATTTTTCAAATGGATTTACACTAAAACTGATTGATGGAGAATTCCAATCGTGAAAGGGCAGGGGTCTAAGTGGCCATTCTGTGTCTTTAAGGGACATAGCGTGTATCTCTGCCACAACCGAAGGCGGATTGCCAAGCGGTAGCTGGATAAGACAATGACGAGATCAGGTGCTGGTCGTCAATCAGCGGAGATCAGCCTGCAGTTGCAGTGATCCACACCGAGTCCGGACACTCTAATACACAATCCAATCAATCTATATATATAAGAGGATTGAGGATCAGCTGGAAGAAGTAAGCTTGTAATTAAATAGGTGCCAGTAAAGTCTGTGCGGCCCCAGAATGTGGAGTGGATTTCCTCCATCTGGTGCGCACATTCCAGTAATGACAAGACATGGGGATTATAGAGCCTGCACAGACTGTATATACGGAGGGGCCAATATCACTGCCAGCACAAAATGTTACGTCCAGGTCTTTCAGCCTTATTATAGAGTTTGTCCAGGGTCCGGACGCATTTCAACTGTGTTTATACATTTTTTCAAATAGGATACCTTTTACTGGCTAACAAAAACACATGATGTTACAGCGAGCTTTCGGGTTCTTATCGACCCTTCATCAGGCTAATGAAACTAGTTTGGATGGGGCACACACATAATTTTCCGCTCGCAAAGAAGAATCGCAGCATTCTCTATTTTGTGCGGAAAAATTGCACAGATGGGTTACTATCTTAACAGCCACATCCCAACTGACTCCAATACCGATTGTTTTCTAGTTCCCCATTAGTCCACACCGGCTCTGGTTACATATAAATCTCGTCCACATGGCTGGCTAATCCCTGGATTAACGGCCGCACGCGGATTTGCAGCGGCGAAATTCCGCACGGAATTTCCGCGGCAAATCCGCTCCGTGTGAACCCAGCCTTATAATATAAAAATTATATATATTGCACTGATTAGCAGTCTGCCTGTATTCTGCTTGTGCAGCAAGACAGCATACATACACCAAAACATCTCAGTGAGTAACTACGGCCCGAGGACCGAGCCCCCGCCGCAACTACGGCCCGAGGACCGAGCCCCCGCCGCAACTACGACCCGAGGACCGAGCCCCCGCCGCAACTACGACCCGAGGACCGAGCCCCCGCCGCAACTACGGCCCGAGGACCGAGCCCCCGCCATAACTACGGCCCGAGGACCGAGCCCCCGCCATAACTACGGCCCGAGGACCGAGCCCCCGCCATAACTACGGCCCGAGGACCGAGCCCCCGCCGCAACTACGGCCCGAGGACCGAGCCCCCGCCGCAACTACGACCCGAGGACCGAGCCCCCGCCGCAACTACGGCCCGAGGACCGAGCCCCCGCCATAACTACGGCCCGAGGACCGAGCCCCCGCCATAACTACGGCCCGAGGACCGAGCCCCCGCCATAACTACGGCCCGAGGACCGAGCCCCCGCCATAACTACGGCCCGAGGACCGAGCCCCCGCCATAACTACGGCCCGAGGACCGAGCCCCCGCCATAACTACGGCCCGAGGACCGAGCCCCCGCCATAACTACGGCCCGAGGACCGAGCCCCCGCCATAACTACGGCCCGAGGACCGAGCCCCCGCCATAACTACGGCCCGAGGACCGAGCCCCCGCCATAACTACGGCCCGAGGACCGAGCCCCCGCCATAACTACGGCCCGAGGACCGAGCCCCCGCCATAACTACGGCCCGAGGACCGAGCCCCCGCCATAACTACGGCCCGAGGACCGAGGCCCCGCCATAACTACGGCCCGAGGACCGAGGCCCCGCCATAACTACGGCCCGAGGACCGAGGCCCCGCCATAAATACAGCCCGAGAACTGAGCCCCGGCCATAAATACAGCCCGAAAACCGAGCCCACGCCATAAATACAGCCCGAAAACCGAGCCCATGCCATAAATACAGCCCGAGAACCGAGCCCACGCCATAAATACAGCCCGAGAACCACAACCAAGCTCATAATATAAATACAACACTAGAAACAAGATCATAACAAGTACAGCAACTGAATTTTGCACAGTACATAGGTACAATACCAGAACCAAGCTTATAATATAAAGAAAGCCCCAGAATCAAGCTCATAACATAAATACAGTAGTAGAAGTGATTGTGTTGCAGGGATGCCAATTGGCTGACAGTAGCACCTTCGGAACATCAGAGGACAGGAGACAGGGCCAGGATGAAGAAGGATGATTCATGTAGCTCCACAAGGCACTGCCACATAGAGGAAGAAAATCATCTTGTATAGTGGAGCTTAGGGGTGAAGGCGATTGCACCCCTACAAGCTGGTGGGCAGTGCCCTGTGTGGTTACATGGTACTGGTGTATCTTGATGCCACTGGCAGCTAGATGTGTGACAGGTGTCACCAGGAGTGAACGGCCCTGTCACGCCCCTAAGGTTACGATTGGCTGTCAAGATACAGCAGTCAAGGTCACCGGCAGAAGCGCAGACAGCAGCTGACTGAAAAGCCCATCTGCAGTGATGTGCTCCTCCGCTGAATGGACTCACCACTCCACAGCGCAAGCTACGCTGACACTCTGCTCCTCCGTTGTGGAAGTGCTCTGCTCGTCCGATGATCACAGTGAGCAGAGTCTGCGACGCTGTCACAGCGCTTCCAAGTTGCTACACCTCCCTTGCTGTCAGTGGCAGCGTGCGCAGCAGGACTAATAAAACCAGCAGAAAAAGAAAAGGAAAAGAAGCGCCAGAGAAAAAAAGTGATGGGACCCTCTTTTTGAAAAACTAAAGAGGAAAAAGGATGGTTTCGGTAAAATACCAAATCTCTCACCTCAGTGTAGACCTTTCATAGTTCTGTATTCGTAAAAAGAGTATCCTCTCTTCACAAGAGGAGAGCCGCTGGAAAATAGCTCAGGGATCCATCAAAGGAACCCCCATATGAAATGCAAAGAGATTTTTTATTAAGTAAAAATTCTTTCCTGCGCTCACAGAACTTTAAAGAAAAAACACACAATAGAAAAAATCCTTCTAGAGAAGGATTTTTACTTAAAGGGGTTGTCCCGCGAAAGCAAGTGGGGGTATACACTTCTGTATGGCCATATTAATGCACTTTGTAATGTACATCGTGCATTAAATATGAGCCAAACAGAAGTTATTCACTTACCTGCTCTGTTGCTAGCGTCCTCGTCTCCATGGTGCCGTCTAATTTCAGCGTCTAATCTCCCGATTAGACGCGCTTGCGCAGTCCGGTCTTCTCCCTTCTGAATGGGGCCGCTCGTGCCGGAGAGCTGCTCCTCGTAGCTCCGCCCCGTGTGCCGATTCCAGCCAATCAGGAGGCTGGAATCGGCAATGGAACGCACAGAGCCCACGGTGCACCATGGGAGAAGACCTGCGGTCCACCGTGGGTGAAGATCCCGGCGGCCATCTTCGCAAGGTAAGTAAGAAGTCACTGGAGCGCGGGGATTCGGGTAAGTACTATCCGTTTTTTTTTTTTAAAACCCCTGCATCGGGTTTGTCTCGCGCCGAACGGGGGGCTATTGAAAAAAAAAAAAAAAAAACGTTTCGGCGCGGGACAACCCCTTTAATGAAAAATCTCTTAATAAAACCAGCAGGGTCAACACGCCTGTGGCGGGAGCCGCCAAATGTGCGGCATGCTGCAAAGCTGGGAGACTGGTGGTAGGGAGAGGCAAAGCAGGGCTGCCAGCAATCACAGCTGCAGGGTCACGGAGCTCGGACACTGCCGCTGGGGAGAGGCACAGCAGGTGCGACATGAATTTAAGGTGCGTGGTCGCAACGCAGGGAGGTGGGAGACTGCAGCCAGGGAGAGGCACATGAGGACCCAGTATAAATGAAAGCTGCGGGGTGCAGACGCAAGGAAGCTGACGCTGGGAAATACTCACAGCAGGGATGGCAGCAGTGACAGGAGCCGGGAGGCCACATAATATGGACCCATTCTCCTGACCAGTCAATCACGTCATGGCCGTTGTTTGTGGGCGTGTAGCTTCCAATGGCGTCAAGATACACCAGTACCTGGTCACATATAGCTAAGGCCGGCCATGATCATTGTTAGCCATATTTACTCTCATTGACATTCTCCGTCACCCAGGGGGTCTCCCTCGCCATGAATCAAATGAGTGATCCCTACTCCCCCTCACTTTATCAGAGTATAAAGAAGGTTAGCTATTGTACTTCTGATAAATGTGGTCGTTTACAGTGTAAAAACCTTACATCGTGAAATATACGCTGTGTGAGCAGGAAACTTATTAGAACATTTGCAGCAAACCGGTTGCATTGATGTTCTATCTTCCTTCCATCTCCTCAAGAAAAACCTGGTTGTAAGAATAAGTCAAGACTTTTCTTCCTCCTTAAGTTCTAAAACAAATGCCTCTATCTCCCACACAATACTGTACTAGGCAGAAGTTCAAAAGCCCTTCACATAAGTACTAGCCTTCTACAGCTACTGAGATCTTTAATCCACATCTTGCTGGATGGTTCATTTCCTCTCGGCGACTTCGGCCTCACATCTTATTTTTTTTCTATGTCTGGAGATCCACTTCTATTTTCTCGACAAGAACATGCTTACACAGGAACTTATGCAGAAGTGTATGAGGGGGGGGGGGGACACGTGAACGACACTTGGGAAGGAAGAGAAGGAACACATGATCCCAAATGACTTCTGTCTGAGCTTTATTCTTGCACTCAAGTGTCCACCGAAATGAAACCCTCTCAGGAAGATGTGCAGTCCAGATGCGGGTCTGTTTGTGCATCTGCTTATGGGCTCAATTTCTAATTGGATGCCAAAGAGGAGGATATACTATAAACCATCTTACAAGGTCAAAAATAGCAACTACTGCCTGAGAAGTTTATAAATACTTTCTATGATGTGTAAATGATTGTCTTCCTTGGATATTTATGGATCAGACCACATTTAGTGCTATTATCATCTTTAGGGCTTCTGGATGGCATGACATAGCTTGCAACTCCAACCCACCACCCCCCAAAACACGGCGCCACTCTCTTCCACAGGCTGTGTCTGGTATTACAGCTCGGTCTCATTAATTGAGCTCCAGTACTAGGCAGCCCATGGGCAAATGATTGGCGAAGGTCTCAGCTTTCAGACCTGCACCAATCACACTTTTATGGCATAATCTATGTGAATAAGGTTTAGGTCCACACAATCACTTTAATCTATGTGATTATTGTAAAAGGATGAAGGAAAGAGGACAAATTATATAGTCAAGGCGGGTTATAAAAATAACTACAATGCTTGTATCACTCCAAGCCAGACACCAACAGCATAAATCAGCACTAGTCTGTATTTGCAGTCACAATGAAATTGCAACATTTCTGCAACACATTAGAGATTGTTGCAAGTCATCTTCTTTTGAAAATGTTGCAAGTCACTTAAGTCCGGCCTGCTGCCGTAGACGATCAGCTGATGGACGGTAGTCCCAAGCAGTGGACCGCCCCTTACCTGTCCATCAGTTTAAAAAAATGGGCAGAGGAGCCCTCTAAACCCCTGGTATCTTTCTCCTGAGATGATCATGTCATCTCAGTTGTGACCAGCTCAAAATTTACTTGAGGTTATGCTGTTTGAACCTAGTCAATGTCTCAGTCTGTATGATACCACTACACGCACCCTACCTAGAGGGAGACACAGAAATTCCTATCACAGTTACTGATGAGGATTGAAGGTTTCTGTCACACAGTTATAATAGAGGAGATCAAACCTCATCTTTCTGACTGTATACTTATAGTCTGCAGCTTATTTAGATGAATATAGAAGGTAATGGTAATTAAACTGTTCCCCTAGTAGGTAGAAATGGTACAGTCTCTATCAATGCTGCTCTGATGCATCATGGGATTGATGTGAAAGGAAAAAAAAGAGCTCACTCTCAAGATAAGTATCAGACAGGTGGCTGTGCTGTATGAAAGTGGCTGGAGACCTCCAGAGTGACAGGCGATCAGGTGAGGGGGCAGGGCTGGAAAAGTTTGTGTGCTCTTTTGCAACACTGACAGGGATGGAATATATGCGAGATGAAGAACAAAGAGGTTTCAGTCTTACATATTATTCCCTATGCTGACATCCAAATTCCATCCCCACGTAGCTTTCTATGGAGAATAAAAAACCCTGAAACCAGCATTGGATTCCCAAAAACGTAACATGAAACCAGCCTAAAACATAAGTACAGGCTGTAATCACCTGAGGGTGCAGAAGGGTACCCGATGGTACCAAACTCCTGGCATTAGGGCTCTCAGGATGTGAGTGCTGATGCCAGGGGAAAAGACGAAGACGCTGGGGCCTCAGACTGGCTGCAGTGGTCATCTGGTGTCTGCTGTAAACACAGACCAGGAGGGCTGTGGGAGCCATTGCACAGTTTAACTTTTACTATTGATGATTGACAAGTCATCAAAGAATGACTTATCTGCTGCTCAGATTCCCGGGGCCACTATGGCCAGCGAAGGAAGCAAGAAGTGCTGACCACAGCACAGCGGCCAATGTTGGTACTGCAGCGCAGCTCTCACTGAATTTAATGGGAGCTTGTAGTACCAACCCTGGCCACTGTGCTACAGTCCGCGCATTCAGCTTCCTCCACCGATCACAGCAACAGCAAAACCGGGAATCAGCTGATCGGCAGGTCCCTGACGATCATCTACTGATGATAGGTCAGTCATCAATAGTAAAAGTTAAAGGGGTTGTCTCGCGAAAGCAAGTGGGGTTATATACTTCTGTATGGCCATATTAATGAACTTTGTAATATACATCGTGCATTAAATATGAGCCATACAGAAGTTATTCACTTACCTGCTCCGTTGCTGGCGTCCCCGTCTCCATGGCTCCGTCTAATTTCAGCTTCTAATCGCCCGATTAGACGCGCTTGTGCAGAAGGGTCTTCTCCCTTCTGGTCGGTCCGGGCACGAGCGGTGTTCTGGCCCCGCCCCTTTCTACGCATCATCGCGTAGCTCCGCCCCGCCACGTGTGCCGATTCCAGCCAATCAGGAGGCTGGAATCGGCAATGGACCACACAGAGCCCATGGTGCACCATGGGAGAAGACCCGCGGTGCACCATGGGAGAAAACCGCGGTGCATCATTGGGAAAGGACCGGCGGCCATCTTTAAAAGAAGAAAAGAAGATGCTGCGCGAACTGGGAAGGAGGTAAGCGATTTTTTTTTTTTTAAATTACAAACGGTATTGATTTTTGAAAAAAAAAATATTTGCATTTCGCTGCGGGACAACCCCTTTAAAGATGCCCCAGAACACCCCTCTAAGGCCTCATGTCCACGGGGAAAATCAGGCCCGCTCCGGATTCTCCATGGAGAATCCGTAGCGGGTCCCTCCTGCCCCGCAGACATGAGCGCTGAAAATGAGAATAAATAAGAATAAACTTACCTCCCGCACGCTCCGGATCTCCTTTTCGCCGCGGCGTCATCTTCTCTCCGTCGCAGACGAATCTTCTTTCTTTGGCTCGGTGGATGCGCAGGATGACGTTGGTGACGTGCCCTGCGCATGTGCCGGCCCGAAGAAAAAAGATCCGGCCGCGACGTAGAGAAGATGGCGCCGCGGCGAAGAGAAGAACTGGAGCGGGTGAGTAAATCCCGATTTTTGTCTCCCGCGGAGCTGGACGGCTTCCATAGGCTTCAATAGAAGCCCGCGGGAGACCCGCATGAAAATGGAGCATGGTCCAGATTTTTTCATGCTCCATTTTTTTTAAAATCCCTTTTATTGACCATCCGCGGGTATTTATCTACCCGCGGGTGGTCAATGCATCCCTATGGGGTGCGGATCCGTGGGCAGGAGAAGAGTTAAAATCCGCTGCAGATTTTAATTCTTCTTTTGCCCGTGGACAGGAGGCCTAAGGGTTGCAGTACCATAAATGATTCAGCCAAATTTGTGGACAGTTCAAAGCTATGGTCCTCAAAGGGTTAAAGCTCTGTCCCCGTGGTGTTTGTAGTAGCCATGAATAAGAGTTAATATAAGAGGCCGCAGAGCATTTCAGGACTCCATGATATGCATTAGGAAAATACAAAACCAGTATGAATAAAAATAGAAGATGCTGCAGATATAAAATACAGCCGCACGGGGATACCGCAGCGACTCCGTATAAAGGAGCTCGCAAACAAGAACAGGAGAACAGGACTACACATGTGACTACAGCTAAACGTACACGGAGTACTGGTAATACCGTATCACTGACCAACTATGTACCCACATCGCTACACGACCAGAGGCGCCCAAAAATGTGACCAATCAGACCACAACAATAGACCTTTTCATGGCCGGACGGAGCATCCAGTAACTTCCATATTCCAGACCCCCCTAAAGATGCAGGAACGGAAGGGATTCATCCATCGATGACAGCCGCTTGGGTCTTTAATTCCTTTCATCTCAGAGAGATTTCAATGGTAAAAACGGCAATCAATCGGTAGGCGGCCAGACGGACGATATACAACATCATGGCGCTAAGCCAGGTTAGAACGGAAGGGGCAGAAAACATTAAACATGGCTTGGATACCGTAGGGGGATACATAAATGATAGTTATCTAACACTAACAATGGTGTATAAAGCTGAAGGGTATGTTCACACGGCGGAATTCACTTTCGGCCATGTTTCTTGGCACGGATCCGCACGCGGAATATGCCTCATCATCAATGAGCACAATGGGCGTGTGGGATTTTGCTGTGGAAACCAGTGTTTCCATGTCAATAAATGACATGCCACTTCTTGATGCAGAAACGCAATTTTCTATTTTGGAATTGCGCACATGGATTTTGTCCTATTGATGCAGATTCTCACCAAAAAATGCTGCAAAAAGGCGAGGACTTTGATACATTTGAGGCAGAATTTGCTGCAGAAAACGATGCAGTGAATTCCGCCATGTGAACATACTCTAAGGGGAAGGTCGTGCAGTGCGGTGCTATACGCAGGTGAGACTCCTCCCACCCCTGGTGACCAATGACTGGACTACTTCACTGCAAAATTGTTTGGCCATTAGTTTTTGCAGGTGGGTGAGTCTTCACCCTAATGGCCCATTTAATGCTAAAGGGGTTGTACCAGAATCACAAGCTATTCCCTATCCAGATGGGATTGGGAATAACTTGCTGATTGGTGGAGGTCTCACTGCTGAGACCCCTGCCAATCTCAGGAATACGGATAATAATAATCTTTATCTATATAGCGCCAACATATTCCGTAGTGCTTACCCCTCTGCCTGTCACTGGGGGGTTGCTTCACCCCCTTGCTGCAGGGACGTCAGAATGAATGGAGTGCTGGCCAAGCATACGCAGTTGGCGCTCCATTCATTTCAATGGTCTGACGGTAATACCCGAGGACTTGCTGCTTGGATATCTCCATTTTTCCATTGAAAATGAATGGCGCAGTAGTCTCCTCACTGCAGGGGGTGCAGAAAAAGCCCAAGTGAAGAGAAAGGGGAACACAGGACTCCCATTCCCAGGATCAGTGGGGGGGGGAGGGGTGTCAGTGTTGAGACCCCCCACTGAATAGCATTTTATTCCCTATCCTGTGGATAGACGCCAGATAACATATAATTCTGGTACAACCCCTTTAATGTCTTATGAAGACATCCTTTTTTACTTTAAACCGGTCCCAGCAATCAGCTGATGGCCAAGGGTCCAAGTTCAGAAACCCAGTCGATCAGCTGTTATTGCCTGCTGTCTATATACCCCTCTTGCAGCAGCGGCTACAGTGGAAACGTACTATGTGCCAACAATTCAAATGAACCCCTTCCCGCTCCAGGACGTACCGGTACGTCATGGCAGGCTGGTACTTCCCGCAACAGGACGTACCGGTACGTCCTGGGGATAGCGCGAGATTACATAAGATCCCGCGCTATCCCGCAGCGGGAGCCGGCTGTCGGTCACAGCCGGCGTCCCGCTGCAACAGCGGGGGGACATCGGAGATGCGCCCCCCGCTGTTAACCCCTTCCCTGCCGCGATCTAAGTAGATCGCGGCAGGGAAAGAGTTCACAGAGGGATCGCGCTACCTCTGTGTCTCCGGCCGGCTCTCGCGATGTCATCGCGAGAGCCCGGCCTGTCACCATAGCAACAGGACGCCAGACACTGGCGTCCTGTATTGCCTGTGCCTATAATCGCTGTACAAGCGATAAGGCATGGCAGAGCAGTAGCTCTGCCATGCCTTATGACAGCGATCATAGGCACGGTGCTGCAAGTCCCTCAGAGGGATTCAAATAGTGTAAAAAAAAGAAAAATGTAAAAAAAAAAAAAAAAGGTAAAAACCCCCTTTTTTTATGCTTTTTCTAATATTAGCATAAAAAAAAGGGAAAAAAAATTAAAACCCCACATATTGGGTATTGACACGTCCATAATGATGTGTACAAAAAGGTGAACATGCTTTTTATTTTGTACGACAAAAAGCGTTAAAAAAAAAACGCTAAAAAACAGAGGCAAAATGCTAATTTTGCCTCACAAAAAATGCAACAAAAGTGATCAAAAAAGCCGTACATTCCCCAAAATCGTACCAATAAAAACTACAGCTCGTCTCGCAAAAAATAAGCCCTCATAGAGCTCCATACATAGAAAAATAAAAAAGTTACAGGACTTTGAATGCAGCTAGAGAGAAAAAAAAAAGATTTCCAAAAAAAGGGGGTTTTATTGCAAAAAAAGTGTAAAAACCTAAAAAAAATAAGAATTTTGGTATCATTGTTACCGTACCGACCCGCAGAAAAAATTTAGTGTGTCATGTATGCTGCATGATTAACGCTGTAAAAAAAAGAAAAAGAAATTTATGGCAGAATTCATGCGTTTTCTCTCCCTGTTATCATAAAAAAAAAAGATTAAAAAAATTTTACGATATTGTCTATGTACCCAAAAGTGGCACCGATAAAAACTACAGCTCGCCACGCAAAAAACAAGCCCTTATACGGCCGCGTCGACGGAAAAATAAAAAAGTTATGGCTTTTGAAAAATGGAGATGGAAAAATACCAAAAAAATCACTTGGTCCTCAACGCCAAAATAGGCCGTGTCATTAAGGGGTTAAAGGCTGGATCTGCAAGAGCCACTCTTTGTAAATAGCTTACCCTGTTCAAGGGAGGGCTCCTTATTCCCCAACAAGGCATGTGGAAAGCGGTTGTTCTCATAAGAAAACCCCTAAAGTGGCATTAGCTTACTTTCCAACAAGTTGCTGCCTAAAGGGGTCTTCCCACAAAATACACCGATCACCTACACACAGCATAAGTAATTAGTGCATGGTCTCTGAGGGTCCAACCACTGGGATGCCCAGGGATCACAAAATAGCTCACCCCTAATCCCGTCATATGTGACCACCCTTCCATTTACTGCTATGGGACTGAGGGAGATAGCTGAACTCCGCTCTCCCCATAGAAAGTAAATGGAGTGGTGGTCAGGCGTGCGCACTGCAACTTCCCTCACTAGGGGAATTCAAGGTGCGCCATGTTTGTGATGCCTGAGGGAACCAATATACATTAAGTACCTATCCTACAGAAAGGGGATAAATGTATTTAATGGGAAAACTTTTATTCAAGAATAAAAACTTTTGAACTTATGGCAAAAAGTGTTACTTCACGGTAAACTTGAGCCGCTGATCCCTGATGGGCGCAGTGTGAAGACCCTAAATACAGGAGGCTATGGACGGAATATGTGGAACACATCCATATAGTGCAATGTACATACTCCACACACAGATCATCTACAAACAATACTTCCCGTGAGACAAGTATTCAGAGACCAAATTAATAGAAAACTAAGAATTCCAGAGCCACTAAATCTCATGAATGAACATATGGATGATGGACAACATATAACAGCCTTACCGGATAAGTGAAATCACTCCAACCGAAGATCCAGATCCCAAAACAGAAAATATCCCAACGCAAGTACAGAGAAAACAAGCCGCTAAGAGAAGGGTGAAGTTCAGTAAGGTAGAGGGATACGACCTCTACAAACAGAGCTCACAGGCTGAACCACTTGTGCAAACATCAGCGGTACGCTTACCCCCGGTGAACCGACACCTCCATGTGTAATGAGCGACAAAGGCAATAACCGCCCCCCTCCCAGACGGCGGCCGTTAGTACATAGCTGTCACACGGATGCCGACCGTGGAAATATAGAAATGATCAGTCTCCTCCGCTTAATAACTGGGAGCATTCTGATATCTTGTGCATCTATCACAGAATGCTGTCTGCCGCGGGGCTGGAGAGAGGAGTCACGGGTAAGGCGAGGTTCCCATCTGCGAGGGGCGCTGTTGCAGATTCTGTGATAAATGCGAATAGGCAATGCTACAAATTTTTTTCCTAATAAAATGACGGACCCCATTATAGTCAATGGAAGTCCATGTGGGGCCACTGGGGCCATCGCGCGGCGGGTGGGGGCACTGGGGCCATCGCGCGGCGGGTGGGGCACTGGGGCCATTTTTATTTTCCTATGGCAGAAGACATAAGCGGACTCAAATGGGAACTTAGCTTTATTTAAAATTGCAACTATGGAGATATACATCACCTCATCATCTATTTCCAACTACGTTTTGTCTCAACCTCCGATTAAATTAAAGGGGCACTAACTTTTCAGAAAACTTCTGCCCATACAATAGTCTGTGTACGTATTATCAATCTTGTAATTTACTTGCATTAAAACAGGTTTCCGTTTTACCACTGTAAGGCCCCCTGTCCACGGGCGTTGCGAAGTCCCGCAGCAGATCTCCGCCGCCAAATCTCCACCACGGAGAATCGCCCGCTGCGAGTGAAGAATCACAATGATTCTCCGCTCGTGGATAGGGGTGATGTGGCAGCCACTCTCTTCCACCACCTGTGCAGTCCACTGCCAGGAGTTCGGTATTGAACTTCTGTAGTAACAGGGGGGGGGGCTAGGGCATTTTCTTCGCTGTGCAAGAGGGCCTAACTTCACAGGCTGCAACTTTGGAAAACACTACTTCAGGTTAATACTCTGCGGATTTATGGCATGTCAGCAAGACCGTTTCTGTTATTCCTTTCCTTGACATAAGCCCAGACCCTCCATCAGACATCACGGCATCTGATGTGTTAGACACTGTATATTTGGTGCTGATTTTAGTGGCTTTGTGCGCTTGTCTCATATGGTTCCTTTATTTCAATACTCAAAAAAAAATTAATGTTTTAATCCTGCTATTTCACCCTTTTATTGTTTTTCTGATCCACTATTATGGGGAAATCCATTAAGAGCAGGAGTATCGAGCTCCAATTGCATCATCTTGAAAAGCTTCCAAAACAACCCGAAAACCCTCCTCTTCAGAAAAGCCTACAATCTTCAGAAGTGCCTAGCTCAAGGCCAGCAGCCGTAATCCGGGCCGCCATGTGGCCCACGACAAGGTCCGGACACAGTGTGACCAGCTCTCCAATTTCCAAGGAGGGCGCAGTCAGCGTTTGGGAGAGTGAGTAGCGCCAGCACAGGAATTGGGTGCCATCTTGGATTCTAAGATGCATACCTCCACAGCGCTCTGTTCAGCAGCTCACAGGTGGTGGGCCCAGCTCTGACTGCCCTAATCAAGGACCCTAGCCACCCTCCAAGGTAGGAAGCTCAGTGCTAAGGAGGTGGAAGGCGAGAATCCCATCATAGTGCATGTTAAGGACTACGTACATGTAGGGCTCATTCACACAGGCATATGCGGTTTCGGTTGGTGATATATGGAGCGTTTTCCTGGACTCCAACTGTGCATTATATACATATTTATTCACTACATATTTGGACCTTCTTGCATTTTTCTTTTCTGTGCAAATTCACAGCGTTTTTCATGTTTTTTCCAAAGCCCCACAAGAGGTCTCATAGGTTTCGAATGCCTGTGTGTTTAAATTCGCAGCAACTACTTACCATACATATTCACTGTGTATTTACGTAAGCACATTGACTTTAATGGGCAATTGTGGTCTGTAATACGGTCAAAAATAGGACATGCTGCAACTTCCTTACACATGCAGTGTAAGTTTCAGCTGTCCATATTACATGCATACTAAACATGCATGTAATACAGAGCACAAATACACCCATGTGAATGAACCCTTAAAAATGGCCCTTTGAAGGCAACCATAATGTTGATGTGGCCCTCAGTGAAAAAAGGTTTGACAGCCCTGATCTAGAGTAACCCTGCTGGCTGTAAGCCGCCGTGGCCAGGGGCCCTCCTCCCTCTCGTAGGCTGTAAGCCGCCGTGGCCAGGGGCCCTCCTCCCTCTCGTAGGCTGTAAGCCGCCGTGGCCAGGGGCCCTCCTCCCTCTCGTAGGCTGTAAGCCGCCGTGGCCAGGGGCCCTCCTCCCTCTCGTAGGCTGTAAGCCGCCGTGGCCAGGGGCCCGTCTCCCTCTCGTAGGCTGTAAGCCGCCGTGGCCAGGGGCCCGTCTCCCTCTCGTAGGCTGTAAGCCGCCGTGGCCAGGGGCCCGTCTCCCTCTCGTAGGCTGTAAGCCGCCGTGGCCAGGGGCCCGTCTCCCTCTCGTAGGCTGTAAGCCGCCGTGGCCAGGGGCCCGTCTCCCTCTCGTAGGCTGTAAGCCGCCGTGGCCAGGGGCCCGTCTCCCTCTCGTAGGCTGTAAGCCGCCGTGGCCAGGGGCCCGTCTCCCTCTCGTAGGCTGTAAGCCGCCGTGGCCAGGGGCCCGTCTCCCTCTCGTAGGCTGTAAGCCGCCGTGGCCAGGGGCCCGTCTCCCTCTCGTAGGCTGTAAGCCGCCGTGGCCAGGGGCCCGTCTCCCTCTCGTAGGCTGTAAGCCGCCGTGGCCAGGGGCCCGTCTCCCTCTCGTAGGCTGTAAGCCGCCGTGGCCAGGGGCCCGTCTCCCTCTCGTAGGCTGTAAGCCGCCGTGGCCAGGGGCCCGTCTCCCTCTCGTAGGCTGTAAGCCGCCGTGGCCAGGGGCCCGTCTCCCTCTCGTAGGCTGTAAGCCGCCGTGGCCAGGGGCCCGTCTCCCTCTCGTAGGCTGTAAGCCGCCGTGGCCAGGGGCCCGTCTCCCTCTCGTAGGCTGTAAGCCGCCGTGGCCAGGGGCCCGTCTCCCTCTCGTAGGCTGTAAGCCGCCGTGGCCAGGGGCCCTCCTCCCTCTTGTAGCCTGTAAGCCGCCGTGGCCAGGGGCCCTTCTCCCACTTGTAGCCTGTAAGCGGCCGCGGCCAGGGGCCCTTCTCCCTCTTGTAGCCTGTAAGCCGCCGTGGCTAAGGGGCCCTTCTCCCTCTTGTAGCCTGTAAGCCGCCGTGGCTAGGGGCCCTTTTCCCTCTTGTAGACTAAGCCACCGTGGCCAGGGGCCCTTCCCCCTCTTGTAGCCTGTAAGCCATGATGCAATCAGCAATACGCAACCCATTTACACAAATAATCAGTAAAAACAAAAAACTGTTTCATCCGTAATGGTGAACAGCACCAAGAGCAATTGGGTCTTCATACACCCTATGGGTCTTAATGGTCTCCGAGTGGAGATCTCAGGGATTGTGAAGAGTTGACCCATAGTTGATGGGTCATGTTCACCAAACTCCATAAAGGTTTATTTTCCATTTAGAAGCCTGGCCAGTAAATAAAAACTATCGGCACCAATTCCTGCCAACAAGAGCTCAATGCCCAAGCTGAGGAGATTACATTGTAAATGCTCCAACTGCCAGCATTCAATGGTATGACATTGGTCCTTAATATCTAATGTCCTTTGTCTCCTGTGTCTAAAATCTATATAAATGTAACAATCGGTATTCCGGGCTAGATGTCTTTAGACTTTACGTTCTTGTGTGATTACTATGAAGCATCACTACTAATCTTTCCTAGGTAGTACAACTCTTCTCGTATGACGTAGAGGGACGCAGGTGCAAATAGCATCTTCCCTACTATTATGTACCCATTTTTTGCTAGGAAACGGCCACAGCCCTCAAATGTGTTCCCTCCCTGCTGATATTCCCAATGCACAGTGATCTCAATCACCTAGCAATGATGTGACGGCTCTTATACTACACTGAAGAGCAGGCGCCCTGCAGGGTTACCCGCCCGAAGCATGCGATGATTGCACCAGGGGATGTGGATGTATGTTAGCTACTTCCAAACACCCAACTGCTCAGATGACAGGGTGCGCCATAAAGCTATGTTCCTATGAAGCAACAGTGGTGCAGCATTTCTGTTGCTTCACATTGCCCTATACGGCAGAGTGTTGGGACCTGATCTACACGGCGCAGTCTGCACCTGCACAGCAGGGGATCATTTTACTAACTAGGACAATTGCCATTTGCATATGCAATATCAATTCTCAGAGTTTCAAGAACGCTAAAAACAAAGTGTTGTGTGTGATCCACTAGGTTTTATTTATAGAGAAATCTTTGTGGTGAATCATTAGTAATTATATGATGACACCGCCATGGCTGCACTTCCCACTGTCACGTCTTGAAAGAAAATGGCCAGTATATCTGGAAGTACAACAAACGTAACAATCAAACTTTGGTAATTGCTCCAAGGTTGTACATCAGCACCTGGGATTCTGTTTTCATGGAGCAAGAAAGGGTAATCCCCGCAGCCAATCAATTCTGTCCCTGGATGGAACCAAACATTGCCGGGTGGACCCCATTTACTATAACGGAGTCCATCCAGCTGCCCGGTTTTTGCTGTTTGCAGCCAGATCTGCAATGAAGCGTCCAGCTGGGAGGTTCTGACGCAGATGTAATCGCACCCCTACACTGCAATTCAGTATTTTGTTGGGCGTACACTGCATGTCAGGAGGATTTCTGATGTGAGCCTATAACAGAACATATTTAAGTCTATAGGGATAGACTAGTTCGGACCTCTATGTTAAAAACAACACACATATAGAGTTGAGTATACTTAAAAGTGGGGGGGGGGGGGGGGGGGGGGGGGCGGCATCCTTGTATATGAAAGTACAGTTGCATATGCTGCTCTATACAGTTAAAAAAAATTATAATCATTGTATATTGGCCTAGCGGATGCCAAAGGACAGACGTTTGACATCTGTTGTGTGAATGCAGCCTAATGGGCTAATTCCGACATGCGTATACCGGTCGAGTTTTCACGCCCGGCCAATATATGGTGTCCCTCTCTGCAGGGGGAGGAGGCGTGCCGGGAGCAGTGCACTGTTTGCTAAGTTCTACCTGCCCCCTCCCATTGCAAACAGTGGCGAGGGGCGCCTCCTTCCCCTGCAGAGAGGGACAGCGAATATCGGCCGGGTGTGAAGACCCAGCTGATATACACATGTTGGAATAGGCCCTTATGGATATGTATGGCTTTCCAAAGACATAAATTGAAAAGATAGGACTTGCATGGAATGTGAACACAGACTTACTAATATATGGCCAGTTGTACATTTGTTTTTTTCATATTAATGACATCACAGAATAAATTTGTGGCCCTTTGCAACCCAACTAACTTCTACAATTACCTTTGTGTCCCTCACTTACCTGATATTAGGGCTTCAAAATGGACTTGTGTCAATGACTTATGATCCTAGATATCGGGACTCCCAGACAACTCATTACTACCAAGGACCACTTTGGTTGACCCGGATTCACATCTGCATCACGGCTTCCATTATAGATGGGAGTGACAATACAGTACCGGGTCCATTGCACGAATGCTGTATGATGGATCTATACAAGTCAGCGGTTACACAGCGCCATAATGCAGTCATACTAGTTTATAACATTTATCATGTATCTTCCCAGACATATATCATGCTCTGCAATGCTTTGAATAAATGTGCTAAATGTATCATTTACCAGCTATCTTTCTATATTACATGTGTGTATTTCTTAGACTTTCATAACAGGGACGTGCGACTCCTCCATATTTGCTCTCTGATCTCTCCTTGACATGTAGAACAAGTCCTGCATCCAAATCCCATGCGGCACATGAGGCTATGTATACGAGCGGCCGCCCTCCCCTCAGCCGCAGTGTATACCGTATAATAGGCCGCCTTCATGTTAGGTTACCTCGAGTGGGAGGAGAACTTCGCCCCTAATGAAATGTTGGGTAAATGTTCTCCTTTGTACTAGGATCGATAATACGGACCTGTAGAAGCTCCCTATAGACGCGGTCTACGCACACAGCTCTAATCTTAAATCCTTACCATATGACCGCAGCATATAAATGTGGGCCACGGCCTGCGTTACTCATGAGGCCGGTTTAACCTTTTATAGGAGCTCGTCAGTAAATTGTAGTCCTGCCGCTCGGCTTTCTAATCATTGGTTGTGACAAAAGAAATCGCTGCCGCTAGGAAGTTTGTTTGACACTATTAACATCTGACATTTAAAAAGAAAGTTCACTCTCCCTACCCAACATCCTGAAACAAAGCGAGGACACTTGGCGAGAGCCGGGGACATAATTACTAGGACGCATTAACGAGGCGCGATCGCTTCTAACATTTAGTGTTCGTTCTACGGGATAGAAAACGTTAAACAACTTTGCAATTTAGTATAAATCGAAAAAACTCAAGCCGTGACTCGTGCTGTAGAGCGTGGTAAGTGTTTTACTAATGGCTCATTCCCATGACCGTATGCGTAAAATCACCGGTCTGCGTGAGCCGGCTATCGCCGTGTATGGCAGCGTATCGCATGCACAGTGTGACCTACATGGAAACACACATTATCCACAATAATCTATGGGGAGATCGTATTGCTCATATCAGATTCACCTATCATTTCCAAAGAAAATGTAAGCTATGACCAGTTTTGCTAGATCTCTTTTTTTTCTGTTGTTAAAGGGCCACAACAGTACACATATTTCCATCCCTGCCCCCCCCCCCCCCCCTCACCTGATTACCTGTCATACTGGAGGTCTCCTCTGTGTATTCCAGTCACTTCCAAGAAATGCATTCCCCTGTCTGATGCTTGGCAGGCACCATCTAGGGGTGGAGATTTTCTGACTTTCAGTTTCACATTTATGCCACGATGCAGCTGGCCAGCATTAGCTGAGGCTACACCATTCTGCCTGCTGAGGGGAGAGTTTAAATTACCTTCTATATTCATCAAAATAAGCTACAGTCAGGAAGATGAGCTATGATCTCCTCTATGATAACTGTGTGACAGGAATTGTGTGATCATCAATAACTGTGAACAAAGTGTAAGTATTCCCCCTCAGGCAGTTTCTCTGGTAGGGTCCATATAATATCACACAGACAGACGCAGACTAGAAAATAAACACATAAACCCAGGAAGACTGCAGCTGGTTTAAACAGATCTATTGACAAGCTGAGGAAAAAGAGGCTGGAAGTATCAGACATAGAAATAACTAGCCAACATATATATACACTTGGGGGATATAGCTACATAAAGCAAGAGTAGACTTTTTTTGTTAAATACCGGAGTTGCCCTTTAAATCCCTCCTCTAGGTCCTTATGCACGCTGCTATATTACAAATCTGTGCAGTAATGTGATGCCCAGAGTAGTCGCTGGACCCATACTGTATCTTTGATGTCATAGGGAGGCACAATGAGTGTTTTCTCCCTGATTTTTATAGAATCTGGGATTAGAAAAAATATACAATGCTCCAACACATCCCTTATAATAGAATCTGTATTCCCTCGAAAAATTGCTTCCACATTGGAATATATTATCAATGCAAGCGATGTAAAGGAAATAGTGACAACTCAAAAAAAGGGCGCTAGGATGCCGTCAACTACAGGCCCCCTGAAAAAGAAGAAGAACCCTGACCTATTCCCAACCCTCGGAGCCAGATGGCCCCACAAGGGTCAGGGACCCTCAACCAGTGCTCTTAAAACCTACCACTGTGTGTAGATCAATGGCCTTCCAACTACTAACCCAACAAGAGAAGGTCCCGGAGCAGCTGCTGGAGAAAACCACCACTGAGCTCCTAAAGCTCCAATCACCAAAAACACTGGTTGGTAATACACAATGGGGGAGATTTATAAAAAGGTTTAAAAGGAAAACGGTCTTAGCTGCCCATAACAGATAATCACAGCGCATCGTTTTGTATTCTGCTCGTGTAGAACGAAGAGTTCTGTTTCAGGAGTTCAGGAGTGACTGACACATGACCTACTTTGTCTGAACCTCTGGAGATACACTTTAGGCATATTAAAGTATGAATATACAAAGCCACAAAGAAAAACACATACTAGATCCCCTCCACCCCAAATGTCTAACCGGATGCTGGAGGCCGTTGGACCTACGGAGCCATGTGCTGTCATTTGTATCTTGGATCGCTACAATGTTGCAAGGTTGTAGGAGTGCTATATTGTAACAGGAGGTTGTCTGGATCTAATAGTCATGTGCTTTGACATCTTTCCAAGGCCACGGTCTCACTTGCAGATTTTGGCATCAGTGTTGTAGACCAAAGAGTGGAACAGAAACACAGAATAGGTGCAAGTCTACTATTTGGGTTAGCTCCCACAGGTATAAATACTGCAGGATCTCTGCCTCATTTAATGTACAGGCCAAGTGGACCGGCATGTGGTGGGGACATTAACTCTGCAGCGCATCAATAATTGGTTGAGGATTTTCGCTGCAGATTTCAAGATTTGCAAAGTCTAAAGCAATTCCATACTGACATCTGCCGCAGGTTCTTTCCATTGCGGAAATCCCGCAACACGTCAGGTCGGGGAGAACACCCCATTACACTGCTTATCTGTGTAGGTTGCACTCCTGCAAAACTCTGCCATGCGATAAGAGGTGCTTTACCGACGGGTTAGTGGGATCATCCAGGACTAGAATATTGATGGCCCCTTTGATCAAAAATCAGATGGGTGGAGGCCCAACACCCCCACTGTTTTGGAAGGGATCACAGTACCTGGAGGTACTGCGGCCTTTTCTTCGGCCTATGATGTTGCGTTCGGGAGTCACATGGTTTTTCGGCAGCTTGATTCCATTCACGTGAATGGGATTGAGCTGCACTAGAGTCTGATATCAGCCTGTCATTAGGAAAAGTCATTACCGATATAAAAGCCCCCTTTAACCCTTTCCAATCCAATTTGTATCCTGGTTTTCCTAGGGGGGGGTTACTCTTTTTCTGCTGTTATACAACAGCGCTATATGCTGGCTAAAGCCAGTACTGCATGAGGTGACACGTTGGATAGGCTCCTACAGCAGAGAGGCTGGCAATATACAGTAAGAATACCCTGCCGGACGTCTTCCTACATCAGAGCTGTACAGCCTTGAATCATAATGTCTTTAGACCTCAGACAGTGGATTGGAAAGGGTTAATTTAGTGGCGTATTATAACCCTCCAAACAAGATTAACCTATGGAGGTCATCTGGGGTCTGATAAATGGAAAGAAGAATTCTAGTTTCAGGAAAGAAATAATATTCAATGTATAAATAAAAGTTACACGATTTCCCAAACACTATGTATCAATCCCTCAGTTCCCACGATCATTGCGCGGACTTGGCGGTGGGGTAGAGCTGTCCCCTATTATAACACGAGTATACGGAGGAGAACACCTCCTACATACAGCAGCTGCCGGAGCCGGGGAGACTTCTTCACACCTCTCCGCATGAGGCCTTGGCCCTGTCCCAGAGACCCCCTTTCACCTTTCCATGCCCCCCTTACTAATACTCATCACTGAGCTGATTAAGGAGAGCAGGTATTAATACGCAGTAGTTTTCCAGTAACAGAGTTGGCAGTTTTCCCATTTGAGAAATTAGAACAGTAATCCATAAGAAATGCATGAGGCTTCAAGGAAATGTGTCATGTGGGACAATGACTCTCAAAGACGCTGAGCGGGGGAAAGCCACCGACAGACGGGACTGTCCGAACATGGCGCCGCTCCTCTGCGGAAACCCCGCACGCGCCAACCATACAGGCAGTACGAGCCGCAGACCTTCTGCTAGAGGAATTGCTGCGGACATTCTGCAAAATTTGCTACGTCTATTTATGATGCGGAAACCGCATGTATCTGCTGCAGATGGTCTCCATAGAGATTAACCGGGAACACCCTGAGAAGACGCAGATTTGGCTTTTATCCTCATGCTGCTGGGCCCGCTAACAGGTTGACACTGACGTAGGCTGGCCTTACACCAAAGGTCCCTATAGAAGTCAATGAGGGGAGTGCCATGAGATACGTGAAACACTGCGGAATCCCGTGTGGGGGGGGGGGGGGGAAACCTGGAACTAATTAGCCATTCCAATCACTACGTCTTTGTCGGCCACTCACATTTAACATACCTTGCGGGGGAAAGAGATACAGTAAAATACACCCCCCGAACCTCGCGCCCTTCTCCACCCCCCCCCCCCAAACCTCACGCCCTTCTCCACTCCCCACCCCGAACCTCGCGCCCTCCGCCCCCCCCCCCCCCCCTTCGCACCGCCCCCCCAAGATTTTCAGTCTCCTCAGTATTTTGCATCAGTATTTGCAAGCCAAAATCCAAAGTCTACACCTTTCCTCCCGATGCATTTCCCGGAAGCAGAGCGCAAACCGAACACACAAGTGGCGCGCTGCTTCAGGCCGTGTTCACACATGCATTGTGTCCTCCGCAGCATCGCCGGCTCTGCTGGACCCCTAGCACTGGCTTCTGGAAGAGCATGCATCTAGGCAGGAAGAACAGCAATGCGCGATCCATCTTGTCGGCCTGACGGATCTTAGAATGCAGACGCGGCCGGAGGAAGACTTCACACTTTTTTAATCAACCTAAGCGACTGATGTGAAGTGACTGAAGACGCAGACATCACTTTGCATCAGTCTGACAATCCATCGCTCAGCGCCGATCCTGATGGAGTATAATGCACAGCGATGCATAGTGAGCACGTCCTAAGACCCGTATACATCAAAGGGGCGAGCCGTGACAAGGAGCCCTTCGGCAATCCTAGGTCCGCTATAGGCGACATCCTATGGGAGCAGCGGCCGGCCCTGATAGAACGTACTTGATGGAACATTAACCCAACACATTTCACCAACAGATATTCTGGATGA
The DNA here is from genome assembly GCF_035609145.1 of Eleutherodactylus coqui. Lineage (NCBI taxonomy): Eukaryota > Metazoa > Chordata > Amphibia > Anura > Eleutherodactylidae > Eleutherodactylus > Eleutherodactylus coqui. The sequence goes on from NC_089838.1 coordinate 262,721,741, forward strand.
GCGGCGGCCACTTACAGGTTTCCATCATCCAAGCTCTCGGAGGACATATTAGCAGCACTTAGTGGCCAGCAAATATTAACCACTTCCCTGCCAGGCTGACTTTACCAGTCTTTTCATGGCCATAAACATCAGATGGAGGATGCTGCATTCGGCCTCCTGTAGGCAGAGGTCGGGCGAGATAAGCGGCATCTCAACTCCCCCAATGCCTTTGTTAGCCGAGGATAAGCTGCTGCCAGAAGTGTCCGGCAGCGGCTTTCTCCAACCTCTACACTCGAATGAGCTGAGCATTCATGTGTGCGGGGGTGCAGGGAGAAATCACTGTTGGCCGAAGGAGCATTCACAGGAGTTCTCTAATGTGTACCCCCACCTATAAAGCTGCCTACGGGTTTTGGGGTACAGCTACTGATTGGATCCACATTTTTTCCCCTTCTTCATATTCAACTTTGTTCCCCCGGCTGAGCTGTTTTTAAAGTTGGCTCCGTCAATGTGTCAAGTGGGCCGTCCCCACCACTCCCTGTCAATGGGGGATGTCAGGCTTGACTGACAGTGCAGGGTCCCCCCAACACACTGACAGCGTGTGCGGGCGAATGGGGGAGCAGTATAAAAGTTTAGAGAGTCAGCGGCCATTGAATACCTGTGGATGTCACTTCTCCTGATTTGTGAATCACACGAGGGTAAAAACGAACAAATCGCAGCACGCTCCATTTTCTGCAGATTCCCGCACGGAAGGCTTTCACTGAAGTCAGTGGAAGCTGTCCGATTTGTGGCACCCCCACAGCTGACACTGCGGACATACTATGGATCCATGGGAAAGCAGATTAAAAAGAAAAAAAGCACTGTGCATGTAGTGCCCACATGCATCTGCCATGCAGAAGGAGGAAGACCTGTCCAGGACGGAGGAGACCCACACCGCATCTGCACAGGAAACAATCGTGGCTGCGGGCACGGGGAAATCCGCTGCAGGATTCTGCACTTGGAATCCACGCATGCCCATGGACCTGAGGCCTGAAGGTTAGGGCGCCTTCACATTTGCGCTGGCGATTCTGCATTCCTGTTCGGGGAGCAGGAATGGGAAATCCCTGCGGCCAAACGGTTCATTTCTAATCAGAACCGAACAGCGCCGGCCGCACCCCACTGACTATAATGGGGTCCGTTCACTTTCCGCCCAGCTGCTCAGTTTTGGGAAGGAAGAAGCGGCCCTGTATGAAGCTCTTCTTCTGGTATTTGCAGCCGGAGGTCCTGACGCAGATGTGAGTCCGGCCGGAGGCCATTGGCGAACTCTGCTGAGTGTCTGAAAGCCATAACCAGCAGCGGGTCCCAAACACAGAAGCTTTCCATCCTACTGCAGGTCCTGGCTTACAAATCCCGCCATGTGGCCAGGGGCCATCTTCATAAACCCATCGCCCCAAGGCCAGTTTCAGAGGAGCACACCCAGAATAAGACGTATGTCATCGCTGGTGAACCCGTCTTTACCATCCTTGGAACCAAAAACCAATGAACGCCAATATGGAAGCAGGAAGGACAAGAGTAACGCCTGCGCCGCAATACAACCATGTGACTCGATCCACGGATTTACATTAGCCCCCATTACAGTCCATAAACCGGACTGGCCGGGCGCACACAGACGGGTCAATAAGGGGCCTTCACATCGGCGATATCGCTGCGTTTTCGTAACGCATCAATAGGACTTTCTAATGTCAAAAATGCATCGCACAAAAGTCGCAGGTTGGCGCTTCGCAATTTTTGTGCCATGAATTTTTAACATTAGAAAGTTACATTAACAATCGTGTTTAAAAAAAAACAAAAAAAAAACGCTACGTTAAAATAACGTGTGGGGGCCCTACGGCTGTTTTCACACACAAGGTCAACAAAACACGGCGATTTGAATCTGTGATGTCACCGCCATTTTCTGGCGCAGGTTACAGTGTCGGACGGCGGTGTTTAACGCCCCCCATCATGGTGATGGGCGAGGAGGGGCGTTAATTGGAGTAAAATAGAGCGGACAGCGCTCAACAAATGCAGCACTAGAAGGCGCCACGTTGGAGCGCAGGTCTGCGAGGCCCCACTGGAATCCATGAGCGTTACACCAGGATTACTGCGGCGGTCAAATATGGTAATGGTGGTAAAAAAAACAGATGCGTGAGAGCGGCCGAAGGCGACACGGACGGGTTACAAGCTGCACTTTTTGTGGCGTCGCAGTACAGCGAGTCGTGCGTTTAATTTTTACTGAATGCAAACCCCCCAAAACAGGCGTTTGGGTTGGGAAGGCCGCGGCACTTACACCTCCCTCACACATCAACGCAGCAAAGTGCCGCCGTTTACTTTCATCTTCGGCCGCGGCGTTGACCGATACCGGTGAGAGGCGCTAAATGCCCAAAAATACAACAAACTCCCTTAGAAAATGTTAATGCTTTCAGGCGGCTGTGAGGCTCCACTGAAAACAATGACCGCGACATTTCCGCTCACGTGAGCCCAGCCTGAGGATTGGTCCAGTAGTAGTGATCCACAGGATGGCGGTAACACGTAAATAGGCCGCGCTCACACAGCCGCGAGCGTAAAACTGCCGTGCAGGGTTCTGCGGTGGCGAGTTGGCCAATCACCGTGTACGGCCGCGATATCGTACTGCTGTTGTGCGCGGTCATCCTGCGCTTTTTTTATTTTGTGAAGCAGTGTAAGCGATGTATTTTATAAATGGCGGTGAACATCCGCTCGCTCCGTCTCAGGCCGCGGCTCGCTAACCGGTTTGCATTACGGAATCCGCAGTCGGCAGACGCAGCAAGTACTGTTTGTAATACGCCACAGGAGAGCGCCTCGTCCTGCACGCGGGCGTACACTGCGATTTACGCTTAAGGAGGGGGAAAAAATAAATCGCAGCACGCTCCACTTTAGCGTAGATTCCCCGCGGACGGCGTCCAATGGCAGCCGCCCGGCCCTTACACAACTGACATTGCAGAAAGGTTGTGGATTCTGCATCACCGCCGAGCAAAAGCGCGGTCCGTCCGCGGTGCAGGTGATGGAACGACAGGTAGGTGCGTCCGCGGTGCAGGTGATGGAACGACAGGTAGGTGCGTCCGCGGTGCAGGTGATGGAACGACAGGTAGGTGCGTCCGCGGTGCAGGTGATGGAACGACAGGTAGGTGCGTCCGCGGTGCAGGTGATGGAACGACAGGTAGGTGCGTCCGCGGACAAGGCTGCCCTGCGCTGTGGCGTCTCACCCGTCGCCGACCTGCTGACCGCCCGCAGGGTGGAGGTCGTCGCACAGCGGGGATTTAGGGTGTTTTTCTCATCCCTCCCAAAACTAAGTTAATGAACACAATTAAACAGCACATTGTGTCCCCCGCAGCGCCGCCGGCCGCGGACACACAGCCTGATCATTATCATCGGCTGGGGCAAAAATAAATACAAAAAAAAAAAATTGCAATTAAAATTATAAAAAAAAAATTTAAAAATTACAATTTGAGTATTTTTCATTCAAAAACTGCAGCCCGCACGCAGCCGCGGATCCCGGATGAGGCAGCACCTGCCGCGGGTGTCCCCCGGGTCCCACAGCCCCCCGCACGGTGCAGGCTGACAGGCGGCCGTGCGGCGAGTGATGCGCGGTGACAGCACGGCACACGTCCCGTTATCCGCAGCTCCTCCCGCTGCACTAACAGGACTGTCATCACCCCTCCGCCTCACACACCAGACAGCCGTCTGGCCCCTCCCTCTTTCCCCGGCATGCCGGGCGCTCTCACCTTTTCCCGGGTCTTCTCCCGGTGATCAGCGTCTCCCGCCGTCTCCCCCCGCCATCTTGTGTTTGGACCAGTGATGGGAGGGGAAGCCGCGTCACGTGACGGGGAGCTGGAGACACGTGGCCCGAGTCCCCCGAGTGACGTCACCTCCCGGGCGGCGAGGCGGAGGGTGCGGGGATGTGGAGAGCGTCACACCGTGCGGGGAATGTCACCTGTATGGGGGGGCCGGGGGACAGCCACCTGTCACCTATATGTGGGGAGGGGCGTCTACATGTCACCTATTTGGGGGGGAGGGGCATCTACATGTCACCTATATGGGGAGGGGCATCTACATGTCACCTATATGAGGGGTCTGGGGGGACACCTACATGTCACCTGTATGGAGAGGAACCTACATGTCATCTATATAGGGGGGTGAGGGGCATCTACATGTCACCTGTATGGAGGGGAACCTACATGTCATCTATATAGGGGGGTGAGGGGCATCTACATGTCACCTGTATGGGGGGCTCGGGTGGACACCTCCCTGTCACCTGTAATGGGGGCGGGGGCACCTACATGTCACCTGTATGAGGGGGCCTGGAAGGGACACCTACATGTCATCCAAATAATGCCACGCAGTTCCCGTATACTGTCATATAACACCCTAATAATGCCACTCAGTGCCCGTATACTGTCATATAACACCCTAATAATGCCACGCAGTGCCCGTATACTGTCATATAACACCCTAATAATGCCATGCATTTCCCGTGTACTGTCATATAGCACCCTAATAATGCCACTCAGTGCCAGTATACTGTCATATAACACCCCAATAATGCCACACAGTGCCCATATACTGTCATATAACACCCCAATAATGCCACTCAGTGCCAGTATACTGTCATATAACACCCCTATAATGCCACTCAGTGCCCGTATAAATACTGTCGTATAACACCTCTATAATGCCACTCAGTGCCAGTATACTGTCATATAACACCCCTATAATGCCACTCAGTGCCCGTATACTGTCATATAACACCCCAATAATGCCACTCAGTGCCCGTATAAATACTGTCATACAGCACACAATTAATGATACGCAGCGCCCATATACTTAGTGTTACACAGCACCCCAATAATGCCACGCAATGCCCGTATAAATACTGTCGTATAACACCCCAATAATGCCACGCAGTGCCCATATACTGACATATAACACCCCAATAATGCCATGCAGGTCCCGTATACTGTCGTATAACACCCCAATAATGCCACTCAGTGCCCGTATACTGTCATATAACACCCCAATAATGCCACTCAGTTCCCGTATACTGTCATATAACACCCTAATAATGCCACGCAGTTCCCGTATACTGTCATATAGCACCCTAATAATGCCACTCAGTGCCAGTATACTGTCATATAACACCCCAATAATGCCACACAGTGCCCGTATACTGTCATATAACACCCCAATAATGCCACTCAGTGCCGTATACTGTCATATAACACCTCTATAATGCCACTCAGTGCCAGTATACTGTCATATAACACCCCTATAATGCCACTCAGTGCCCGTATACTGTTATATAACACCCCATTAATGCCACTCAGTGCCCGTATACTGTCATATAACACCTCAGTAATGCCACGCAGTGCCCGTATAAATACTGTCGTATAACACCCCAATAATGCCACGCAGTGCCCGTATACTGTCATATAACACCCCAATAATGCCATGCAGGTCCCGTATACTGTCGTATAACACCCCAATAATGCCACTCAGTGCCCGTATACTGTCATATAACACCCCAATAATGCCACTCAGTGCCCGTATACTGTCATATAACCCCCCAATGATGCCACGCAGTGCCCGTATACTGTCATATAACACCCCATTAATGCCACTTAGTGCCCGTATACTGTCATATAACACCTCAGTAATGCCACGCAGTGCCCGTATAAATACTGTCATACAGCACACAATTAATGATACGCAGCGCCCATATACATAGTGTTACACAGCACCCCAATAATGCCACTCGCTGCCCGTATTTCTTACACAACTCCCAAATAAAGGGACTTTTACACGGAGCAGCTATCATTGTGATGGCCGCTCAGAAAGTCGTTGAAGCGTACGAACGGCGGTCACTCGTTTGCTTTTACACAGAGTGATAATTGTTCGTTAGTTCTTTGCCCAGATATCGCTCATAGAGGGGATTGCCATGTGACTTTATATCAGACTACTTTACATCAACCAGTGACTACTTTTTTTGGTAAGCCGGAACGAAACAACTAGCAACTTCTCGCTCGTCACCCTGCCGGCGGCCATGTTTACACTGAACAACTCATTGAATTCCCTCTTTCAAGCCATTATTCAGCCAATAGTCATCCTGTGTGACGGTATCTTACTGCCACACAGCAGCCATGTAGCATGTTATACCGCACCCAAATAATGCCACACAGTGCCCATATAGAGTGGGGCACATAGGAATAATGCATAGTTCCACATTCCTGCCCATAATAGAGCCCCAGTAGCCGCTAAATGAACATTCATGGTAGGCGATGCCATTAATATCGCATGCATACGCTATCTTCATAGCATTCAGTTCATATACTTAGTATTGGAACGGCGCGCCGCTCTATATTAATAGCGTTGTGTTCTGAACATTCGTTTAACGGTGGCTGCATCTGTAATTAATGTCTGGATTCTCACTTGAATTATCCCCACTGTAATCCCACAGTCGGTCCGTCATGTACACTGCAGTACCTAGTAGTGCTCTCTATTATACGAGTCTTGGCACACAGTGCACTGACCGTTTGCTGGCTGACTGCAGGGGGATGCAAGTAAGTACCAAGGTAAAAATGACATATTTGGAATCCGTATCTTTTCACCTATTCAGACATTACAGCGGTTGGTCGATTGGTTGCAATGAACATTTCACGGTTACCATTGTACCTGCTGAATATATCATCCCCCTGAAAATAAGCCATACCCCTATATTCGGGGGCTTGAAATATAAGCCCTCTCCCAAAAAGAAGCCCTAGGTACACTAGGTTAAAAAAAAAGTAATACTCACCTAGCTGCCAGTGTCTGTGTCCCTCATGTTGGTCTCAGGCGCTGTGGCAGGCTGCAGTCCTCAGCGCTAACAAGATTCTCTTCTGGTGACGGGGCTTCGAATACCTCGCCTCTGGTAAGAGAGAGCTGCGATTGGATCAAGCGCTAGCCAATCAAAGCCGGCACTCGACCATTCACAGCCATTCAGTGAATGACATCACTGAATGGCTGTGATTGGTTTATTGAGCATCGGCTCTGATTGGCTGGCGCTCGATCCAATCACAGCGCTTACCAGAGGCGGGGTATTCAAAGCCCTATCACAAGAAGAGAATCTTGTCAGCGCTGAGAACTGCAGCCTGCCACAGCGCCGGAGACCAACGTGAGGGACACAGACAGCGGCGGCTAGGTGAGTATTTTTTTTACCTTATTGCTTATTCTCAGCCTATTACCCCCCAATGTTGATCCAGAGGAAGGCAAAAAAAGACCCTAGTTATAAGTGATGGACTCCAAAGTTAGCACCAAATGCAGTTGTCTTCTGCTGGGCATTTGGAGCCCAAAATTATGATTACGTTCCAGCCATGGTCATCCTTAGGTAAGTGCCACCTGTGCCACAAGCTTGTAGGGGAGGAGGCAACAGGCAGGTATAAATATACTATCAAAAAGCAGGCCGCTCCCAAGGGATTACAGTGCAGATATATAAAGATCTAGGAAAACAGGACTCACAGAGGGTAAACAGACGGTACCCAGAGGATGGGGGCCACCACAATACCATAGACCCTAATAGGATTGTCCACTTGGAAATCCATTTCAGGAAGGTGCTAATTAGAGATGAGCGAGCGTACTTGGTAAGGACAGATACTCGAGCGAGTATTGTCCTTACCGAGTACCTGCCTGCTCGCCCGCAAAGATTCGGGTGCCGGCGGGAGTGAGTGCTGTGTTGCAGGAGGAAGCGGGGGGGGGGGGGGAAAGAGAGAGAGATCTCCCCCTCCCCGCTGCCCCCCGCCGGCACCCGAATCTTTGCGGGCGAGCAGGCAGGTACTCAAAAAGGACGATACTCGCTCGAGTATCTGTTCTCACCGAGTACGCTCGCTCATCTCTAGTGCTAGGAATAACAAAAAATAAGCAGTCTGGAATCACACGGACTCAATTATAGATAATGGTAAGTAATCCACTTCCATCACAGAGGATGGAGTAGAAGCACTGTCACCCCCCTTTCATCCAGATCTCTCACACCAGACACCACAGTCTCGGGAAAAGGCACTCCAAGCAGCTCTGATGTAGTGAATACATGGAAGTTATTGGCAGGTATCACAGGATCGATGCTACATGTTTCGGAGGTACCTGTCTCACATAGCCAGGAGCTGTTGCCTTTTGACTGTGATTTCTGGTTTGAGAGATCTGGATTAAAAAAAGGGTGTGACGGTGTTTCTCCTCAGCGTTGGTTGTTTTTTATTGTCCCTGTGTACCAGGTAGCTGTCTGCTGGGGGTGATCAACCCCCTTAGGTCCACCTGGCCAGATGATTTTTTTTTCTTCATGCAGCAGTGTCTTGTGGGCCTACATGAATCGTGGCTTTGTCTCCTCCTCTCTGATGTTCCAAGGCGTCACTGTCAGCCCTTTGAAATATAATCACTTAGTTCTGTTACTGTATTAATGTTAGGAGCTTGGTTCAGCTACCGTATTTATATAATGAACTTGGTTCTGGTATTGTACCCATGTACGGAGGTTGGTTTATGCTGTGTGTTATAAGTTTGGTTCTGGTGCTGTAATATACTGAGCCGTACTGGTGTTGGAATACTGCTATCTACACAAGTGGGATATAGCTTATGCCTATCGATGCACCCTGTGCCAAGACAAAGTCTGCACCAGGTGGCATCTAACCTAAGACCAGCACTAGTCGCAGCCTAGAGGGTCCTCTGGTCGACTATTAAGATAGCGTTAGAGGTGTGTTGGGGGAGTTGTGGGTTTACTCTTCCACCATCACAACCCAAGATATCCGTATGTCCATGACTATACAAATACATCCAGGATTTCCACAGGCAGTGCACACATGCTAAAGACTAAGGCCAGGCTCACACGAACGGGTCGGATTCCGCCCAGATATCTGCAGTAGAAGACCTGCGTTTGACCGCTGAAGCGAATTGCGTATGGTGGCATTTGCATGCGGTTTTCCATGCAGATGTACATTTAAGGACCGCGTATTATCCGCACAGAAGAACGAACGCAAGCAGGGAATGACATCAGAAAGTAGCCCAACCCGTGGAAACATCCTCCTACTGTCCAGGCAACATTCTCTTGTGCTGTTATGAGATGTCCTGAGAGCCTTCAGAATGGGATACAGCTCTCCAGACTTGGCTGGTTTATACTACTTTCGTTGGAAGTAGTATAAAGCACTTAAAAAGAAAACCACTTTCTTCTGGAGGAAGAACCCAGAAGAAGAAGCGGAGGTTGCAGACAGCTGTCTGGATGGGTGTTGCTTCCCAGACTCCGTCCTGCATTGTTTGCCCACAAATTCCTGCTTTCTCTATACCATTTGTATCTGGTCCCCTAGCAATGTGTGTATGAATCCTCGTCCATATGTAATGTTAATTGCGTATGCCCTGCGGATCAAACACATCCATAGAGATCAATGGAGTTCATACGTGCAGAATCTGAGGTAAACTAGAGCATGTTGCAATTTTTCTACCGCTCGCTCAATCCACAACTCCTACCGACAAGTGTGAGCAAAAGTCAAAACTCAATGCATTTCCATGCCCACGTATCGTACGTGCGGACGGCGATCGTGGAAGCCACAATTCAAATCCGTTGGTGTGAGATCGGCCTAACAAGCTTAGTATAGTCCCAGGAATCGGAGGGTTTATGGCTTGTTCTAGCCATTGTAATAACATAAGATTCGACAATGAGATAATTACAGAATGTAAGTGCGGCATCTGATGCTTCACTGATGGAAATGGCGCTTTAGTGTCACTTGTTATAAAATGAATGTGCTAAAAGAAAAATATTTCAATGAACATGCTGCTACGATGAACAGGCGGCTCGGCTGAATTAAATTTCATACACAGCAAATGGTAGGAGGAAATTGGAACTTAGCAGGGGGCAATGCTAATATTCAAGTTGGCATGCTATGATTGAAAAGACCGCCGTGAACTTATTTGCCATTGAGTCAATTTATCAAATTAGCCCAAATAGCAATTACCTTACACAGACCCCTTAAAGCGACCCTCAGGTCCTCGGACAGAAATTTGTCCGGGGACTACAGGGAAGTTATATTATCTATTGCCAACCTTACTCGCAATTCTTCCCCCAGTTTCCTACTTCTTGGGTCCTTCTTTGGTGTTCCAAGATGGCTGCTTACATCAGAAGCACTGACCAATCAGAGCAGCCTGTTATGTCGTAGACTATAGAGATGAGCGAGTATACTCGCTAAGGCACATTACTCGAGCGAGTAGTGCCTAAGCCGAGTATCTTCCCGCTCGTCTCTAAAGATTCGGGGAGCGCCGGGGAGGAACGGAGGGGAGATCTCTCTCTCCCTCTCTATCCCCCCGCTCCCCGCCGCAACTCACCTGTCACCCACCGCCGGCCCCCGAATCTTTAGAGACGAGCAGGGAGATACTCGGCTAAAGCACTACTCGCTCGCGTAATGTGCCTTAGCGAGTATACTCGCTCATCTCTAGTAGACTACCATGAACTACTGGAGCTCAGTATGCATCTGGTAGTCTAAGAATCGTTGCAGCCTTTTTTGAAGAATGAAGAGCATCCTCAGGAACAGGCAGATCAGCAGCTGAACAGGTAGAAAGGACCACAATGGGTAACCTAATTTCCCCCATTGGTCCCTGGACAAACCTTTCCCAGGATAGGGGTTGCTTTGATACTAAGTATGCCTGGCACACTAAACAATGACAATGGACTGTACCATCCTTCGAGATGCCATCCTATAAAACTAAAGTTGGCCATACATTAGGGATTTCAGATGGCTGTTTTCTGAACAACTTGTTCATGGTTGGTCTGTGAAGGATGTTGATTTCGATTTTGGATGCCATAAATTAACCCTTTCCAATCCACTGTCTGACATCTTCAGACATTCTGATTGAAGGCTGTACAGCTCCGATGTCGGAAGACGTCTGGCAGGGTATTCTTACTGTATATTACTGGCCGCTCTCTTGTCGGGGGCCTCTCCAGCATGTCCCATACTGCAGTACTGGCTCTAGCCAGCAGATGGCACCATTGTATAATGGCAGAAAGAGAAAACCCCTCTAGGAAACCCTGAATCCAAAATTGGATTGCAAAGGGTTAAAAGGACAAATCATTTATAAATCTCTGTTGTTGCCTGTAGCCTGGTCTGGGCTTCCATTGATGAAATCCAGATCACTTGTTTAGCATGAACAACTTTCCAACTATAGTACCCAACAATGAAAAAATGCAGCCCTGCAGAACAACTTTTGTCCAGGCATCTGCTTTCATTCGGCGTCTGCTGTAGTCAATTGTAGCATAAAAAGGTGCTGGAATGTGTCATAAAATGGTCAAAATCTTTCCAGCTGTACAAAATTGTTAATGTACTGTATGGCAGCTTTATATACACCTTCTTGTCCATATAGCTCATGTCCCACATAGCAATTGGTTTTTGCAACAGTAATATACAAGAATAGCCAGTGTGTTCTTTCTCAACATCCCCATTACCAAGTTGTTCTCATAACCCTTGAGGCCCTTCCTTGAATTTACCCAATGAATTGTTTGTTTCCTTTGTCAATGTGTCTTATTTGCAATTATGCAGGCTGTCCACATAACATTGTATCCACAAAGCTCTAAGGACCCAGCAAAGTTACATGGAAATGTTAAATATTGTGTTTGCCACAATTCAGAGAGTACATACCAGAGTTTTAGGCACAGCAACAGTCAGGGGGGACCATTTATGGGGCAAAGTTAGAAAGAGCTTCACCAATCCTTGACTGCAAAGTTGGCCATCTACATGTAGAATAGCTCTCGGACGACAATATTTCACAACGACTGCAGCATAACATGCAACCTCAGCCAAGTACGTGTGCTTATTTTGAGCTTTTCTGACATATGCACAGGAGCATATGTGTGTTATGCAGTAGGCACCTTCCTGCAATGGACAGGATCAGTACTAGCTCCAATCTTGGCCATATAACCCCTTAGATGATTAGTGATCGCAGCATCTAAGAGGTTAGAGGGATCCCAAGGTGCAGATGGTTGCTGTGGCAGCTGGTGTCGTAACAATGGTCCTCCAGGCTGCCGTCTGAACCCTCTTATTACACCTAGAAGCAAGGTATAACAGGATAACACTGACAATACAAGCAACTGCTTGTTAAAATTCCACTATTGGGACAAAAAAGATGTAAAAAAAAGTTTAATAAAATAAAAAAAAACATTTTTAAAAGCATCTGGTAGCCCCTTGTTGACGAAGATGCATCCAAGTTTTCCTCCTCTCTCTTTTTTTTCCTTTCTTCTTTCTAGTTCTCTTTCTATACTTGTTCTCCTCTTGACATGTAATTCTTCTCTAATTTCTTAAGTATTTGTGTATCTTATCTGTTGATCTGGTTGCTTAAGCCCCTTTTACAAGAGATGATTATCTTGCAAATTGCTAGTTAGATTGCTTATTGTGCAGTGTAAACGTATGCAGTGAAAGACCGATCAGTTCTATTAGGCCAGCTACTCATACTTGCCTTCATCCTGCTATTTCTGGTAGACACGGGCATCACCCTGCTTCCTCTGTAGTATGATCTGCTGCACACTTCTCGTCAGCACTGCACAATTACCTTCCTATTTAGCTGAGCTGGGAACCCTCCCTCATTGCCCGAGTGTTGGTGTGTTTTGCTTTTGCTGCCAGCACAGGTCCTCTGCCTTGCTAGTGTGTCTGCACTGTTCCGTCCTTGTCCCTGCTCCGTTAACTACCCATGTGCTCTCTGTTGGCCCTGTCTCTGCTCCAGTCCCTGGCTGTATATCCTGCCTGTTTGCATGGTGCCTACACTGGTGCTTCTCACCCCCGAGAGTCAGCTGCCAACCACAGAGGACTCTTCCAAGAAGTAACAGCCTGCTCGGCTCTCCGCAGCGGAGGCAAGATCCCTGTACAGGGGTTAAAGGGTGCAGGATAACTCCCTCAGGTTTAGCCCTAATCAAACCTGCTTGTTGGCACAGTGGGTCCACACTCGCTATCCCTAACAAGTTCTTTCATGCAGACCATAAAATCGTTGGTCTGCCAGTACATCGTTCAGTTTAAACAGGTAAGCGTTCACCTATGAATGACAGCCTGTTTACTGTGAATGGAAACGGGTGGGCCAAAACAATCTCCTGCCTGATCCACCTCCATTCACTAAGTGATAATCACTCCAGGGTGAAAGCTGTCCCATATACAAGTTTGGTCTCTATATAGTTGACCTACCGGTAGTAATCCCATTGGCCAGTTTAAAAGAAGGTCATGAATTTCGATCTGGACTTTGGCACGTTTGTCTGAGGTCCTTTTGATTGTTTCATGATGAGAATTTGTGTTTTTGCATATGACTTTTGTATTCTTGTTATGTTTAAAATGCAATAAATATAAAAAAATTTGAAAAATGCATTGATTACTTAAAAAAAAAAAACAAAATTAACACAACTGGTATCTGCCGCATCTCTAAAAGTCTAAACTATGCCTAAGAAATTGAAATCAAATGGATATTTGGAGTGACCACCCTTTGCCCTCAATACAGCATTAGATCTTCTAGTACACTTGCACAGAGTCAGGGATATCACCGGAGTGGCCCTTTAAATAGAATGAAAGATTTGTTGCTCTCAGCAGCATTAGATGAATCAAGAACAAATCTAATCATAAACCAGTTGGTACTTTATGTAATCACCGTAAGATCTCCAAAGACAGTTTTACATATACATAAGCTAGTATTTGCGTATTTGAGAATATATTTTGTATACAAGAATAAACCCTTTCTGTAATCTTCATTTGGTTATATAAAAGTAACTTCTACCTAAATAACATAAAGACTACATTCATTTGAATGATTAAATGCCCAGCAAATGGTCAACCCAACAAAGTAATAGGATGGCCATATAAATTCTCCTTTACAACGTGCCAAGCCAATAGCAGAGGATGACTGTAGTGAAAAAACATGGGAGCAGCAACATGAATTCATTAACCTCCCTCTCAGGGTGACTACATTACAGGATAAGCCTGGCAACCGAAATTGTACCTTGACCACAGTGAACCAATGTCCTGGTGCTAGAAGACACGTAAAAGCTATGTACACCTCAACAATAGAGATGAGCGAACGTGCTCGTTTAGAGCAATTACTCGAAGGAGTATCGCTTTTTTCGAGTAACTGCCTAATCGGGCAAAAAGATTCAGGAAGTGAGCAGGGGGGAGAAGGAGAGAGCTCCCCCCTGTTCCCCACTGCACCCCGGCGCCCCCGAATCTTTTCTTCCATATAAAACTTTGTGAGTACACTTAGGGCATTGGTGCTATGTTATAATGGTCAGGATCTGAGATAACTCTGATCCCAGATGTCTGAACTCCTTAGAAGCTGGGATCAATAGCAACTGCAGCAACTAATGTATTAGGGGTTGGGGGCTTGCAATCGGGATTTCCATGGCAGCCAGGGGAAAAGCTTCCAGGTGTATCATCTAGTTAAACCTCTTGGACCCTGCCTCGGTTTTGCACTGATAAGTATAATTCGCTGTAGTACAGAAATGTAGAGTGAAGTATATTTGAGCAATAAAACAATGGATTGTCAAGTGGCCAGTAGGACTAAAAAAATGTGAAAAAAAATAAAGTTTAATAAAATGTTCTAAAAGTAAAGACAATTTAAAGTGAAGAAAAACACAAACATAATTTAATCTCTTTCAAAATGCTTTCTTATGTACAAAAAATAAATGTAAAAAGTTATACATAATTGGAACCATTAATAGTATAATGCTTAATTACCTGTACTATAAAGCAAAAAGAGCCTATCTGACCAAAAACATTGGTGATTAATATTCGGCTGCTGGACTTTGACCGCTGGGACACGGATTTCTTTTACCAAACTGCACAATGGCTCCTCCCACAGCAGTGACATCACCACAGGTCCTTCAGCCCACCGGATCTCTGTAGTGGCGGTAGGTCGGAGTCTTCTGTCAGGACTGCTGAGTTATGTCTGAGATATTAACTGCTTAGTTGTATTCTCATTTTATTTTTGTCCTCCCCTTCCAAGAGCCCTAACTGTGTTCTTTTGTCAGTCAGGCTCTGTTTTTTATATATGTTGTAGGATCTGCGATGATGTCGCCAGGGGCGGAGCGTTGATGTCACCAAGGGGTGGAGCATGAGAAGCACACACACACACACACACACACAAACATGCATACTCACAGTCAAGTGGTTATTAGTAGTTTGACTAGTAATTATTAGGAAATTATAGTACCAGTGTTTCTGGTGGTGCTATGCACCACACAGCTGTGCTACATGCTACATCCATCCTGATCCCCAGACATCACACACACACAGCTCTACTACATCCATCCTGTCCCCACACATCACACACACAGCTCTACTACATCCATCCTGACCCCACACATCACACACACAGCTCTACTACATCCATGTTGATGCGCAGACATTACACACACAGCTGTACTACATACATGCTGACATCCACACATGACACACACAGCTGTACTATATGCATCCTGATTACCACATATCACACACACAGCTGTGGTGCATCCACATCCTGATTTCCAGGCATAACTAGCACAGCAGACTCCTGTATACAGTGATCAGCCCCTGGTCATGTGATCACTGACCACCCACACAGGTGATACCATGATGGTGATCTCATCACAGGTCCTGGTAGCTGCTGTTGGCTAATCCAGTATACAGTATTTCTACCAAATTGCAGAATGGATCCTCCCACAGCAGTGACATCACCACAGGTCCTTTAGCCCGCAGGATCTCTGTGGTGGCGGTAAGTCATTGTCTCCTGTCAGCACAATGGAATAGAGCTTCTTACCAGATAGAATTCATATAAGGACTTTTATTCATAATCCACAATACAGAGACGCGACGTTTCGATAACCTGCTGTGATCTTTGTCAAACATATGCTTGACAAAGATCACAGCAGGGGATCGAAACGTCGCGTCTCTGTTTTGGGGATTACGAATAAAAGTCCTTATATGAATTCTATCTGGTAAGAAGCTCTATTCCATTGTGCTGCCTCTCTACCACCATTTGAATATATTTGTCTATGGTCGCTTGGAGTTCAGCGTCCGAGTAGGCGTGCACATACTGGTTATTTTTCTCCCTCAGCTAATTTTTTGCTGATATTTAAGTGCTGCAGTTCCTTCTTTTTTGAGTGTCTCCTGTCAGGACTGCTAAGTTGTGTCTGCAATAATAACGGCTTAGTTGTATTCTCATTTTGTTATTTTTGTCCTCCCCTTCCAAGAGCCCTAACTCTGTTCTTCTTCTGTCGGTCAAGCTCTGTGTTTTATATATGCTGTAGGACCTGCGATGACGTCACCAGGGCGCGGAGCATGAGAAGCACTCACACACATACATACTAACAGACAAGTGGTCGTTAGTAGTTTGATTTAGAGAGCTGAGCAATGCACTTTGCTATCTCCCCAAGTGCCATAGAAATGAATAGAGGATTGGTCATGCATGCACACCACTGCTCCATTCTGCCAGGAGACTCGGGGCTGTTCCATTCTCATGATTCCTATGGTTCTCAGCAGTCAAACTCCCATTGATCATACACTTATTACCTATTCTGTGGTCCTATGTAAACAGTAACAAAGAAAACTGCTGTGTATCTTGCAAAAAAATCCTTATGCAGCTCCACCAATAGAAAAATAAAAAAGTTTTGGCTCTCAAAAGGTGCCAACAAACAACAATAGATTTTTTTTAAGTGTTTCATTGTGCAAATTTAGGAAACATAAATAACCTGTAAAAAATTCCTATCTTTGTAACCCAAAAGTGCTGCTGAATCCAGAAGTGTGCTTTTTATACTCATCTGTCCCTACCTCCATATCGCTGTTCACTTGCAAAGCCACCACTTGTTCCATTGAGTGGACTTGTTTATCTTCATTCCATGTCCTCAGTGTGCGCACGGACACAGAATGAAGAGAGGGAGCCTGCTCAATGGACCTAATGGCATCATTGCAGGTGGAAAGCAGGTGAGTATAAAAACCACACTCCCAGACTCAGCGGCCCCTGTCCTATGAGCCCATAATCTTAGGTTATGGGGCTCACAAGACGTGACATGTTCCCTTTAAAGGGTTGAAAATTTCCTATCATTTTGTGTCTACAAGTTCTATACAGACCAATACATTTCCATTGTAACAGACTACAAATCAGGGTACAATCAAGCTTCTTTACACACATTTTATTGTCGGCAGATCTTTTCAATGTCTGAAGCTTATAAGGAATGTACAGTATATAACTGGGCTTAAATGTGACTGGGCAAGAGACTCACACTACTTTTCTATACCCAGAAAGGCTACCGTCAACTTTGGTCCAGGCATAATTGCTTGTGATCCCCTATGATACAAAACAGTCCCATTGTCCACTATGTTGTATGTACAGCATATGACCCAATCAAGATATCTACCGGTTAGGAAACTTAAGGTACTTCAAGTAAAAAAAATACCCTGTATTGTAAAACTTTATGAATAATCACAGGCCATCTCTCTAAATGTTAACACACTTCAATATACTTCACTGATAAAAATGGCGAAAGTCTATAACGAACAGGATTTTAATAATTAAATTTAAAGAAAAGTTTCTAAGAATAAAGTTATAGCCAAAGTTTGTAAAAGTTGTCTACTTCAAGTAAGAACATTGGTCTGGCTTTACCTGTTCATTGGAAGAATCGTCCCTTAAGGGTCCTCTGTTAGCACAGTAATCTCAGCCCAGCTTGCTTGGCGAAACAGCTCTGAATGAAATGTCTGTCACAGTTCTCTGACAGCCCAACTATGTGATGGGAAAACCCTGTGGTTTGCTGTACACGCACCGGGTCTTTGTAGCATGCTGAGATTAGAGTTGGGAGGTGGAGGAAGTCTTCAAGTGCACACAGACATGCCACTCTCCACTCATGTTCTTGGCACATTGTCCAGGTCCATGCTGAGCTGGTTCCTGTCCAGGTCTGAGGAATGTTCTTCTTGGAAAACAAAAGGGAACAGCTGCTAAAACTCTTAGCCGGGTGCTGGGAGGAAGGAGGCAGAGGTTCAAACAGCTGAAGAATTTTACATTGATGGATCTTTATTACCACCGAGAAAAAGGACATGGCTAAGATGTCAACCAGATCTGCCTGAAGAGCCAACAGAAAGTTCACTCCTTGTATATATATAGAGCATTGAGCTGTAGAAAGGACATTAAGGTACAGTTACTACTGGTAATACAGCATCTTGTACCCTCTAATGGTCCTTTTAGATGAGCCCAATATTGTTCAAAAGAGCGAGTTACGTCATCCCTAGCTCGTTCGCACTTGTGCAGACTGTTTAGACTGGCAGATACATCGTTGACTCTTTCATATGAGAATCGTTCAGTCTTTCCAATTTTCAGAACAAGTGAATACAGTGACTGAACAAGTGCTGTTTAAACCAAACAATAAGTGAACGAGCCAATATAAAATGAATGACAGACGAAAGGTGAATGATTATCATTAATCGTTCGGTCGATGGCTGCATTTAGGCCAACGGATTATCATTCACTTTCGCTCGTTTGAACGATTTTTTGGAACAATCGTTCCATCTAAAAGCACCCTAAGCCAAATGAAAGGACATATCAGTATCTTAATGACACATAACCTACCTTCAGTTGTATAGTTGAAAGTGACAAAAAGTAAACAGCCCCATTATCCTCATGAAGACCATTCCATGATATAACTAAATATTCCCCAATCTTGGCTTTGTAGACATTTTTTAAAAAAACTTCATATTAATTTCCAGCCAAGTCAGTCTATATTTGTCATTTGCACTGGGCACACTGGATATTTTTGGTTTCGTTCACATGACTTCTCTTTTTATAGCATTCATGCTAGATGACAGGATCTATGAAAAAAGTTTAGTCAGTAGAGCAAAGTGTGATTGTTCTCAGTAAGAGAAACCAAGTAATCTTGTAGATATGATAACTTTTAATGGCTAACAAAAATACATGATGTTACAGCAAGCTTTCGAACCTCTCAGGATCCTTCCTCAGGTATAATGAAACAGATCTGGATGGGGCATATATATAGTTGTACATATATAAAACAGAACAGAACAATGGAAGTGGGATGGCAGGGATAAGGGCGATGTGAATGAGGCCTTAAAATGGATCTGTCAAGTTTCTGCTTTATTAGTAGACAGAACAGCGCTGTGTACTGTCAAAAAGCATCAGAAACCTGACTTTAAAAGGATTAGCGCTGGGTTTACATGTAAAGATAAATTGAAGGAAAGCAAGTGACGAGTGAGTTTAAAGCAACTCGTGAGCGCTCACACTATTGCCCTTTACACATGCCCATAATTGTGCATTTTTGTTCGTTTTTGGGGGGGATCACTTATGGGATCATTTGTCTGCCTCCGAAGTGTGTACACTGAAATACATAGCAGCGGGGAGTATAGTGTTCGTGAGGGTATTAACAGGTGTATAGGACCTTATGCTGGAGAGAACGGGCTGGATTTTCAAATTTGGAATGCACATGTAGAGTTTCCTCATTGGTTCACGTGATGTTCACTGATTAGATAATGTATATATTTCGCTGAGTGGTTGCGCTATTGTGATCAGAAACTATAACTAAACGAATACTCAAAAAAATACACCCTATTGCATTCACCTGGAAGAACGTGGGAAGGAAACTCAAAGGACACACTAGTACATTGCCGAAACATTATGTGAACTGATCAGTAAACTTTACACAAACACATCAGTAAACTGTGCATGGGTTGTCTGTTAGGTTTGTGCTTCTGGGACCTGTGGTTCTACAGGGTTCCAAGAGCACAGCTTCACAGGAGAGGGATAATTGAGCTGGTTGGGTGTGGAGTTCTTCCTGCCAGCCAATCTCCACGGGTCTGCTGCATATATATATATATATATATATATATATATATATGAACAGTATCTTGTCCAGTGTCTGTGCAGGTGGACAGACATTAGGTGTGGATAGTCCTGTTCTTTGTGTGTTCTGTCTTGCATGCTAGCCCTAGTGTGAACTGGGTCCTGTCCTGCTAGATCGTGTATCATCTCTGGGTTAGTGAGGCCTTTAGGTTCCAGTGCGAGGCCGCCCTTATCGGGGTGATCGCCCTGCTTGCAGGCAGGTTTCTGGTGGATGTTGTTTTGTTAGAGTATAGACCCGCAAGACAACAGGAACCTTGAAGTGGCTTGCGGGCTTAAGTGATCTGGCCAATCCATGAACTAATACCTCATACCTTTATAGCAAATCCATCTGTTATGTGTGCAGGTATGCAAGGTGAGTATTTTGGTCATTTGTCAGATCTTATGTTATGTCTGTCCGTGAGTTCTGTATGAAGTTCACTGTCCCTTTGGAGTTCTAGCCAGCACGTCCTGTTTGAACATGATACCACTGCGCTCAGCAGAAATGACACTGCCCAAGTAAAAAAAAAATCACCCCATTCTGTGCTTCTCTTCACTGTACACGCTCATCGTCGAATGACTTGACTACTCTTACGTCCAATCAGGCCGAGTAGGATCCGAAAACCTGAAAGACTCATGGGCTGTGAAGAAACAGTCTGCAACTGCACATAACCAATGGTAAACAATAAAGAAAACAGACTTCAGGGAAACACTGTCCCTATAAACCCTTTACCCAGGTAAGGGACCTACCTATACGCAGATAAAACGCCCTAAGACGCCCGAACCTGACCACATACCTAGACGACTAGCTGACCCTACGTGGAAGAGGAAAAAACCACAGAGAGCAAGATACCAACAATAGTAACATCCTTACTTAGCTTAGTGAAGAATCTCGAGATCCAACACCAAACTATAACCACAGTCAGAGGGAGACTGAATAAAAACAGCAATGAGCTAAGTGCAAGGCCAGGTTAAATAGTCCTCCCAAATACCCACAAGTAAAACCAAGCAAGTCTCACCTAAAGCCAATCCCACCAGATCCAGAAGATAAAGAGAACGAAACACAAGACCTGAACCAGATTACCAGAAAGGAACAGATCCCAGAACCGCCGCAACAACTCCTTTCTGTTTATACCACTCAATTGTCTGCTGAGGAACAATATATTCTATCTCGGTATATAAGTTGCAGTGAACGACAAACAAGCAAATCCTCGTTCATCATTTGCTCACTGGACGGGTTCACACTGCACGATTATTCTTCATATTCGCTTGATGTAAGAATTACTCACATGATAATTAGCCCATATAAATGGCCCAAAACGTACATATGCCTAAAACTGCCATAAATGGAACACTTTTTAGTGTGGCACTAATAGAAAGGTTGGCGTCTATGACATGGAAATGTCGTGCAGGTAACTATGTGGAAGAATAGAAGGAAGAAATATTACTTACACCAAAATGTTTTGGGAGAAGGCGGATGGGCACCTTGTTATCGTAGTGATGCTGGCATGTTGGATATATGTTTTCTACCACTGTCAGAGCTTGTTCTGTTTGGAACCGCCATAGCTGATTTCTGCTTAAAAAAAAAAATAAAGGAAATTAGTGCAGTAAGCTGCCTTATTTTGTCCTGTCAATTCTGGATTGCTGGCCGTAAAGCTAACGGAACTGATTATAATCAATGGAGGCCTTTCAGTTTGTTGTAAGACGAATCAGTTTGGCCAGGCGGTGCCGTTTTCCTGCCCCATTCGGAGCCTCGAACGCTGATAAGAACGAGCTCTTAATGTGCTTTCTAAATGACAACTGCTGCCTGTTGGGATTTAGTAGAACTGCTTACCTATAAGTGAAGATAGATCGGTCGGAACAATCCTGCCTTCTAACGAGCCTCGCTGCACAACTATAAATAGCTTCATTACTTATTTATAGCCTGCCATGGTGATCGGTAATGTTGGACTAGTGCAAGAAGAAGAAAGTTATTGACAGCTGATTGATGATAGTGGAGCACAGATGTAGTTGAGCTACGGTTTGGGCTGGCACAGCTCTACTTTATTAACGAAGAAGTAAAGGCGAATCTACAGTAGTTACCACCGTGCGCAAAGAATATAGCCCCAAAGCGTTAAACAAGGAAGGCAGATCTGCTCCATTTGGCAAATCTTATTCCAGCAAGTTCCTGTAAAGTCTATACATAAACAGTTTATTCTAGCGGAAAGCTATAAAAATAGTGTTTATCAGATTATGATATTTAACGGTTAATTTGTACAGATATCAGCCAACAGTCGCAACTGAAAATGAATACTTATATGTTAGTAGTTGATTTAGATTTCCATATCTGCATCAACTATTCATAGATTTTTTCCATGATGACAAAGTTGCTAAATGTCTCGACTCCTGAGATCATTAGAGTTGACATTCAGATACACATCATAATGTGCATACTGATCAAAATGCAACTGTTCTCTATGAAAAGGTAATAGAATACATTCAGGCTGACAGGATCCATGATGGATGTGATTGATCTGTTATGATCCATCCTGATTTGTTATGATTCTTTTCACGATCCATTATGATCTACTTTGAGTTATAATGGGTTCATTATACAGTATTACAGGTTTTTTAATTGAATAGAATAGTGCGGTCTGCTGCTCTCTACTAACAGGCCAAGAGCAACGGAAACCTGGAGGAAGCAAACTAGTGTGAATGAGTACATAATATATATAGTACTGTGCAAAAGTTTTAGGCAGGCGTGGAAAACATGCTGCAGAGTAAGGGCTCATTCCCTCAGGCGTATGGGTAAAATGCAGTGGGTCTACCTGTAGCGTTTTACACATTAACAGCCATACGCACTGCCGACAGAGACCGCATATAGACTGCGAGTGCACTGCGAATAGCCATGCACAGAGTGAGGTGCGTATGAAAACGCTGCTATATGCAATGCATTGCATATGGATAGCGTATCATGCGCTGCCCATACTAGGTATAGGGCTCATTCTGCATGCGTATGCAGTGAACTAGAGCATGATACGAAGTGTCTACATGCTGGTATGCATGGAACAATGAAAGTCCATTGACTTTCATTGACTCCATTCATCGCATATTACGTGCATAATACGCAGTGACAATACACACGTGTGAACGAGCCCTAAGAATGCTTTCAATATAGAAGCGTTATTGGCGCTATTTGTATAGCGCCAACTTACGCTTTCAGGTAATTTGTTTATTACCCCCCAGGAAGCTGGGTACTCATTTTACCGACTTCGGAAGGATGGAAGGCTGAGTCAACCTTGAGCCGGTTAGCTGAACCAATCGGGGATTGTACTCACAACCTTCAGGTTGCGAGTGAGAGCTTAGGACCGCATGCTGCTGCCTTAACACTCTGCGCCACACATTATTTTTGTTCATTAATAAAATGCAAAGTGAGGAACGAAAGAGAAATCTAAATCAAATCAATATTTGGTGTGACCAGCCTTTGCCTTCAAAACAGCAACAATTCTTCTAAGTACAGTTGTACAACGTCTGGGATTTTGAAGGATTTTAGTCTGGAGTATGAGTAACTAATTATATATGAAACAGTTGATAATGATCATCATTTTCATATGTAGGTTGATTAACAAAAACAAACACAACTGTGTAGGATGTGAGGAACAGACAAAGTCTGCTTAAAAGGTGAGGTTGTGGAAGACAGTTTCATATCACAGGTAATACACCATGGTAAGACTGAGCATAGCAACAAGACACAAAGTAGTTATTCTGCATCAGAAAGGTCTCGTTTAACCTGCAAAGATTTTAAAACAGACTGGGGTTTCAAGTCGTTTGAAGAAGCACAAAGAAATGGGCAATGCTGAGGACCGTAGATGCAGCAGTCCGCCAAGGGAACAGTGCAGCAGATGAAGGACACATCATATTTACTTTGCTTTAGAATCAGGTGGGGTCCAGCAGTGCAGCTGATTGCCATGGATGGAGCTTCTCTAATCCCCTACAATCAGTTATAAAAAACTGTGGCTGGTAGAGATGAGCGAGCGTACTCGGTTCGGGTGTTTTTGCACTCGAGCAGCGCTTTTTCCGAGTAACTGACTACTCGGACGAAAAGATTCGGGGGGGGGGGGGGGCGCCGGGGGTGAGCGGGGGGTTGCAGAGGGGAGTGGGGGGGGGGGAGAGAGAGAGCTCCCCCCTGTTCCCCACTGCTACCCCCCGCTCCACCACACCGCCCCCGGCACCCCCCGAATCTTTTCGTCCGAGTAGTCAGTTACTCGGAAAAAGCGCTGCTCGAGTGCAAAAACACCCGAACCGAGTACGCTCGCTCATCTCTAGTGGCTGGCCATTCATTTCCCTGCAGTGCCCATTACATGGTCGCCATTTAAATGGCTGTGTCTTGTGGCTAGCCATGTAATACATAGACTGGGCACCAGAGACTCTTCTGAGTATTAGGTAGGGTAGGGAATCCCTCTATGACATCCATATTCCCTAGTAGACTATATGGACAGTGGCTTTCTTCCTGACACAACACTTTAAAATAATTTCTAGATGCTAAATCAATACTTAAAGGGATTATCCAGTCCCTAAAAAACTTTGTGAAACTTGCTCAGGGTGGTGGGGAAAAAAATTTAAGTAGCCATATTCCCATTCCTGTTCTGCCAAAACTAGGGAAATTTAACGACTGCAGTCAACCATCAGATCACTGTAGCTGGAGATTAGCCACAGAGGTTACATGTCCATCATGGGATGTCATCACTGCAGGAGCAGGAAATGGAGAGCAGCAGAGGATCAGGACCCCCGAAGCAGGAGCATCAGGGGGTTGCACGAGGCAAGTATGGCTTGTTTTGTGTTTTTCCACTTCCCTCAGCAGGTTTCCCAAAAATATGGCTAACTCTTTTAACATGCGCTAATACAATTGTATACATTAACATGTGCATCAGTCAACTATAAGATAAAGTGAAATAGTATTTTGGTTCCTTTAGGGGGAAATTTCAATCAAGGGTAGGCAAGAGGAAGTTTTTCCTGAACACAACTTTGTATAACTCTAAATCTAATAAACAACAAACTCTGCAGAAGTCCAGTGGAGTAACGAGGTAATTATGGGTAGGTCATCTAATTGGTACCCTCCTCTAAACGCCAGAACAGAGAGACCTACTAAGAGAGCAACATGTAGCAATATCCATTTAGTAAACAGGCAGCCCGAGTAATTTCATTGTGCTCCAAGTAAGGCTGCTTTTGCATCTGTGATGGAACCTCCGGTTGGAAGTTCTGTTGCAGAACCAGCTCAAAATGGGGGGGGGGGGGTGCTGCGGGGGGACCATGCATGTAGCAGCGAACAGACCCCATTATAGTCAATGAGATCTGTTAGGATCAGAAAAAAGAGAAGAGAGAGAGAAGATGAAGAAGAGGAGAGAGAGAAGATAAAGAAAAGAGAAGAGGGGAAAGAGAAGAAGAAGAGGAGAGAGAAAGAGAAGAAGAAGATGAAAAGAGAAAAAGAGAAGAGGGGAAAGAAAGAAGAAGAGTAGAAGAAAGAGAGGAAAAGAAGAGGATAGAGAAGAAAAAGAAAAGAGGAGAGAGAGGACGAGAAGAGGAGAGAAAAGAGAGAAGAGGAAAGGAGAGAAAGAGAGAGGGAGAGAAAGAGAGAGGAAGAGAAGAGGAGAGAGAGAAGAAAAAGAAAAGAAGAGAGAGAGAGAAGAGGAAAAGAGAGAAAGAGGAAAGAGAGAAGGAGAGAGAGAGAGAAGAGGAGAGACCTTTGCTTACAAATATTAATCTCTCTGTATCAATGAAATAAAGAATGTAGTCCAGGGACTGTGTAGTAGGGTTACCACAATTTCCTGTCATTCCTCTACACTGGGGGATAGTGTTCAGTGCAATGTTTTGTGCAATCTGTCTTCTATGTAATAGTTTACAGTCTTTCCACAGAATTCCAGGAAGAAGACGTCACGGCCACTTACACATCTCTCCAAAATCCTCTAAAATCCTCTAAGACAATTATGTCAATGATATGTGGCTTTTTGAGAGGTGACAGGCCCAGCGAAGAGTTACTATGGCCATTAGGTAACTTATGGCATGAATACATTGATACTGCAACTAAATCAACTCCTTTTTTCAAACTTACTATGTAATTACCAAACATGTTTCCTGATGGAAGACGTAAGGGGGCCATAGGCACGATATATTGGTTGGTGCAGTTTTTAATTGACATAAATGCATAAAAACATGTATTCAATGTAAGCAAACATTCCTTTGTTATTCCTCCTGGTAATGTAGGAGTAAATGGATAACTGGGTGTTACTATTCCTCTTGTCCATAGAGTGTGTAACTGCGAAGTCTATAGACAGCACTACTCTAGACAGAATGTGTAGACATACACGTCTTTGATAAGGGAAACAGTGACAACCAGTTGTCAATTTATTCATACAATTACAGGAGGAATAACATAAGGGCATAATGCAGTGGTCTAAAAAAAGACAGGGAAATACAAATATTTACTAAGGCCCGTTTCACACGGGCGATGCAATATCGCCACAAGAAAATTAAAGCAATATCACATCGGTGGTCCGTGCTATATCACTGCGTTTTCTTGCTGCAATATCATGATTTTGTGTTGCTACAGAGTCGCACGTGGTGCTACAAAGTTGCACGACTTTGTAGCACCACGTGCAAGGATTTTCAGGGGATGTGGGAAGGGGTTTCCTGAAATATAAGACTGCAGTGCTCAGCCAATTAGAGGCAGCGCTTCCTGGAGGCGGGGATTTTCCAATCCCTACCCAGAATAGATGCCTGAAGACAAGTGGCGGGACTGGAGAGAAAAGACGGCAGAGCTGACAGCGCTCCTTAGGTGATTTGTTTATTTTTTTATTTTGTTATACAGCTAGGGCTTATTTTAGGGCTTTTGGCTCATCTCCCTGCTTATATATACAGAAGGAGAGACCTGCCAGTCCACATGCTACGGGTGGGGAGAGTCTGATGCGGCTGCCTCTTTAATTAAGAACTCCATCAAGCAAGCAAACTTCAAAGTGTGTTTATTCTACAACACTGCGGTGTTTCAGAATAACACATACATGGCGGCGCTGTGCATATCCGTCATGCTTCCGGGGTTTGGACAGCATTAATTCGGTGACAGGTATCCTTAGATCCTTATTAGAGGCACATACAAGAAGACATTGATAGTCACTTTATAATAGGTAGAATATAATCCATACAGCATATCATGGTGACCTAAAAATAAATAATACTACAACCCCAAAAGTTGGTGTTCTGTGCACCACTGCACGTCTGTTGTGCTAGTGATAAGGTGGAGACGTAGAAACACGCAGTGCAACGTATCACTTGACTGAAATCGGATGTAAGTCACTTCCTGACCACTTCCTAAAAAGTCAAAACTTTAATCCGAACATTGCTATGGTTACGAAGAACAAGTGTTGTAACAAAAACTAAACATGGTAGTTAGCAGTTATATTGTAGCTCAGCTAGAAGCCGTGTTGTATCTTCTTCTGTAGTACACGTTGTATAGTGCGGAGGTAGAGGACATGTCATACAGGCCATCACTCATTACTTTTTATGCCACCATGAAGGGAAATGTAAGAATCTAAAGGAAGTAGAACTATATCAGGCTTGTAAGGGGTTACAAAGACATTTCTATGATTTTGGGACTCCATAGGGACTTTTCACACGGGACGGAATAGGCCGCATGATGCATCATAATACACTTGTTAGGACCCATCTGAGAGCTTGGTCACCTGGACGTTGGTAGATGGGCCAATGTAATTTGATCAAATTATATACTAAGAACCTTGCATTATTTAATGTGGTTAGATTATAGGTTTATATACCTCTGATAGTGAATTTATTTTGCGTGCTGCTGCCAATTTTGGTTTCTGCCTCTACTGTATGTTGCAGCCATGGTTTAGCGTGCACCTATACATTTCTATTGGGATATATTTCCAATGGGTAGTGCTGACCCCCCTTTTTTTCCCTTTTTTTCCCCCCCTTATAATACACTTGTTTTTGTAGCTTTTTTTTTTTTGTTAATATCTCAATGAAATTTATGTTTTTACAAAATCTCTTTTGGTGGAATTTTTTAATTCTGCTTTAATGGTGGCTTCAGACGACCGAATTTTGGTCAGGTTTTCACGCCCGAACGATATACGATATCTGCAGGGGGAGGAGGCTGGAAGAGCCGGGAGCAGTGCATTGAGCTCCCGCCCCTCTCCGCCCCTTGCCACTATTTGCAATGGGAGGAAAGTAACGTTACTTAGCCCCCCCCACGCCCCGCCCATGCCCCCCCTCCCATTGCAAATATACAGCATGTTTTACTTTCGTGTGTACTGCGCAAGAACATAGCGCATACTAAATTAATGTAACTTAATTGCCCATTGAAATCAATGGGAGCATGCTTGTGTGTTTTTCGCATGCACAAATATGCATGACCCGCGTGCAAAGAAAATAGCTGCCCTAAGGGTATATTCACACGGCAGAATGCAGCACCCAATTTTCTGTGTGAACTCTGTCTCTGAAAAATGCGTCAAAATCCACGTTTCTTTGGTCCGCATGCTGATTCTGCCCTGTCAATAGACAAAATCCATGCGTTTCTGCGAGTTTCTGAGTAAAGTTGTGACAGGGCATAATCCACATGTGGATCCATGCCAAAACCTGCAGCAATAGTCCACAGATTGTGATGTAGTTTTTAGAGGCGGAACCCGCTGGCATGCCCCCTTTCTTGGCTAGAGAGGGATCACTATGATGACCCCTCTAGCCTCACACCCTCTTAACCCTTGCCCCCCCACTCTCAGGAAAACCCACTAGCTCCACACCCTATCTCTCCAAATATGGGGAGATATGTCAAAGATCCCCTGTAGCTCCACCCACCCCCCTCTCTCGGAGGCGAAGGGGGGATTCCAAGCCTGCTTCGCAATCTTCTCCTATTGATTTCAATGGGGCTACCGCTGTTGCTGCCGGCCACATTGAAAACAATGGGCGATATCAATTTGCGATGCGAGGTAACAGTGAAACATCGCTAATGAGAATGAAAACATTAAAAATCATTGGTTTCATTATGCGTTTTCACTCACTCTCACATCGCAGGGAAGTCGTATCGCCAGTGAGTGCCCGTAGAAGAAGAAAAATCGCACCATGCTCTATTTTAGTGCAGTGTCCACATGAATGCCTTCCATTAAAGGCAATAGAAGCTGTCCGACCCGCGGCCCATCCACAATTAACATTACAGACAGGCTGCGGATTTCGCCCCACCACCTAGCGACGGCGCAAGAAAAGATGATTTGCCCTATCTTTCTTGCACATAGTTTTTCTATGTGCGAGAAAATAGAGCAGGACTTACCTTCCCACATTCTTTTTCAAACTTGCGCACAATAGTGTCCGTAGTGTGAATAGTCAGAATGAAAATAACAAAACACTGGTTCATGCGCTAATATGGTCCGTAGTGGCGAACGTATTAGCGCATGCGCCCATTTGTTTAAGCTGGAAAGGAACTATTAACTGTCAATAGTGAAACGGACACCCTTTTTGGGTCCATTTGCCAATGTTCCATTAATTTCCATTATATTTGGTATATACTAGTGTAGTCGCCTATACATACTTCCCTCTAATGCAGCACATTTATTAACATGGCACGTCACTAAATGCCTTGATGGTGCTGGAAAACACCTAATACCAGTTCCTCTAATGCATTTCCTGCTTATACTTATGTCCCTACACATATACTGCAGCACAGAGCCACAATTGGGGTAATGCCCAAAAAGGGGAATGTTAGCCACTAGAGATGAGCGAGCATACTTGCTAAGGGCAATTACTCGAGCGAGCATTGCCCTTAGCGAGTACCTGCCCGCTCGGAAGAAAAGGTTTGGCTGCCGGCACGGGTGAGAGGTGAATTGAGAGCTCCCCCCGCTCTCCCACCTGCTCCCCGCCCCCCGCCGGCACCCGAATCTTTTATTCCGAGCGGGTAGGTACTCGCTAAGGGCAATGCTCGCTCGAGTAATTGCCCTTAGCGAGTATGCTCACTCATCTCTATTAGCCACACAACTACATTAGTTAGTAAAGTACTTGGTCAGAAAGTATATGCCACCCTGTCCAAAACAGAATAGATCTGAAGCGAGGTGCAAAGTAATGACTCTTTTTACCCCATAACACAACATTGGAATATATCAATCTGGGATCCTTTTATCTGAACTTGATTGACACAATATATTTTAGTTTCTGATCTCAAAATGCCAATGCAGATGATTCCAGTAAGAATTCAGAGGAAACTAGTTTCCTGGGCAACCAGAATAATGTCTCTGCTGTTACAAAATCCAAAGTAATACATCCAATAACTATTAGTGTAAGACCAGGCTCACACATAAGGGGACCCGGATTACAATGGTGCCATTTAAATTTGAAGTAAAAAAGTATATATTAGCTATTTCTAGAATTGTTTTTATTGGGAACCGTATTTGCTTGGCTATATTTATGTCTTCCCATTCACTAGCAGCCAATAAAGGTTAAACAATGCCCTCAAAATGCCCTGTGTGGACCCAGAATTTCTATATCTCAAGTAGGTCAGGAAGGATATGCTATTATAATAAGGGTATTCTCCTTAGGGAGAGCACCTAGAAGGTGTGATGAGATTTAAAAGACCATGTATGCTCCTCTGGGAAATTTATGCAAATGGAAAGATAGAACAATACCTCTGCAGCGCCACCTATTGGTTCAAGGCAGTATTCCTGCAAGTCAATATCAGAGCTTTTAACAAGTCTTGTAACAATGACTGGGAGCATAAGCCAAAGATAGAGTCTTCTCCGGAAGAAAAAGAGACAGACTGTTTTGTTTTTTTTTGCCCCCCTAACCAGTGTGCAGTAGATTGCAGGCTTGGCTAGGTGAGAGGCCTACAGACGTGGGTCAGGAAGGGTAGGATTTCTTTTTAGGGATGTTTGTTAAAGTCTGACACTGATTTTGCAGGAAAGCTGTCTTTTAATAGGTGCTACTGTATAGGCATTGTTCCATATTCCCATTTGCATATATCTCCAGTAGAAATACCACCGACCACCTTGGCCCCTAACGAACGGCCCGTGACATAACCGCTAGCAGCCCTGTAGGAGGGTCGGCGGCACCCTGAAGCCTGGGTCTGACCCCCGACTGTCCGCACCAATCCAGCCTTCTATAATAAGACACACGGGATGTAGCGGATCTGCCGATCTGGATATACTTCTTCCAGGCTTATTATTGAAGGGTGGATCGGTGCAGACAGTCGGGGGTCACACCACGGCTGAGTACATTAAGTGACCGGGAGTTGCTGTGCTGATCTCACAACAGGGAACAGCAGCCTGCAAGGGGTTAATAACATCGGCCAACAGAGTACAAGTTGCCGATCCTCCTACGGGCCTGCTAGTGCTTATTTAACGGGCCGCAGGGCTTCGTGAGGTAGCACTCATGCACGGCCCGCGGGTCTCGTGAACTAGCACTCGTGCACATCTCCAAATGGGGGGGTGTACCCAACAACCAATGAGGTTGCTGGAATCGCTCACCGCTACTGAAGTGCGGCTGAAATACAATATATGCTGCCTGGGTGTGGATTGCTACAGCAAGCCAATCACCACCGGTCTGTGCAGATAACTTCCAGAACCTTTTGTTAGTGGGTGCTGGTCATTTATCTATTCCTTATCCCTTTGAGTACTTGGTGGTTTATGTTATGCATGCTGCCCCCTCCTTCCCTGAAGATGGTCTGGACACCTGATCTTCTTGTCTGCATGTTCTGCGAACCCTTTCTTCCTTCCCTTTTATCAGTTGCTGCCTTCAGACATCTGATGTCCTGTATGTTGTCAGATGGGTGATGTCTGACACTGCTTCTTTTTTTATGTCAGATTGGTGTCTGATGCTCTTTCTTGGTGTGAGGACACTTGAGCTAGCTCCTGTTTATGTAGGGCATGCATCGGGTTCTGAGTGGGGATTCTGTGTGTCTGTGAGGTGAGCAGACTTTAGGTAAGAACAATGACTTGTTCAGTGTATGTCTGAAGGTCTGGACTACATTTCGTGTGAACTAGGTGCTCTTCAGTGTATGTCTGAGGGCTTAAACAGATGGGCTAGTTTTAGACCTGTTATGCAGTTGTGAAAATCACAGACGAATAACGGGACAAAACAAAACCATTGATTTCAATGGTTTTGTTTCCACTATCGGGGCACTTGTGTACCAAACTACATCTGAGAAAAGATAAGACTTGCTGCATCTTTCTGGCACGTAGCTAATATTACGTACATGAAAGGCAGGGTAGGACCTATCTTCCCACTTTTTTTTTTCAAACTCGCGCAGAATTCGAATAGCCCGAAAAAAAAATCTGATTCATGCGCTAATTTGCTCTGTAGCGGCGAGCATATTAGCACATGCACAATGTGTTTTTGCCCATAAGGTGTGGACTGGACTATACTTGGTGTGAACAAGCTCCCCTTCAGTGTATGTCTGGTATGTCTGAAGGTATATACTACATTAGGTGTGAACAGGGTTGTGTTCTGTGTATGTCTATAGGTGTGGACTACACTGCAGCGTCCGAGGAGCGGCCCACAGCCCAAGAGACAGCGGGGTAGAGTTTGGGTCTCTCCTCACGTTTAGGAAAGGGCACTCAGCGCTGCATGGCTGGTTCTGGCACACATGTGGTCCTCCAGGTCACTAACATAAAGGCCTGGCTAGATTGGGTGCAGGGCACACACAATGCAATCACTCAGCCTCTTCCATCCCGGGGCTTCTTGTAGGACCAAGCACAGTTCTCCTAATCCCTCCAAGTCTCTCAGATTTTTTCAGATGAAGAACTCAGACCCAAGACTAGGACTAAGAACTCTTGCATACACCATGCAATCACATATATATTACATGGTCACATGACACACCACAAGATACATTTTCCAGCCATAACCCAGACGTTAAATCATTCAGTGCATACACATTGAAGACACTGGCAACACAATTGATTGCACAAGACAAACACATTCATACTTATGGAGGAGCCCCGTTAACTCTGAGCCACTACAACACGTTGTGTGAAGTGACCTGTTTCAGTGTGTATGTTGTATTTTCATTGTCTGGTGCTCCTGCCTATTACCCTATTACAATCTAGGGCAGTGATGATAAACCTTTCAGAGACTGAGTGCCCAAACTGCAACCCAAAACCCACTTATTAGCAAAGTGCCAACAAGTCAGGGGGCGGGGCTTATCACAACGTATAATATTTTACCTCTGCCATTATAAAAAGGACAGGTCTGCTTCAAAATAGACAGTGAGGAATGCTGTGTGCTTGTTTTCCTACTGGAGTACCATTGGTGCAGATTTTGACTGTAAATCAGCTGCATACCAGCAGCTGATTTCATACTATACAGCGCTCCCCCTCAGCTCCTCCGAAGGCTTCCTGCTTTCAGCACTCCCTGGCTTCTGGTTCCTAGTGGCCTATAGTGGCCTCACCAGCCAGTGGCTTCACACCTGACTAGGCCGCTTGGAACCGGAATCCAGGGAATGCTGACGGCAGGAAGCCTTTACAGCAGGTGAGGGGAGTGCTGCATAGTATGAAAACAGCTGCGGGCATGTAGTTGATTTCCAGTCAAAATTTGCACCAATGGTACAAATTTTGACTGTTTTTTGGATGTGGAAATGCTGTGGAATTTGCCCCAGAAATTTCTGCTGCGGATATTCAGCTTGAGGTATGCTGCCACATACAGAGTGGCCTCACTGGTAATAGTGTCCCCTATATCAGCCATAGTAGTAATAGTGTCGCCCATAGTGGCCTCACTAGTAATAGTGTCCCCCACAGTGGCCCCAGTAGTAATAGCGTCCCCCACAGTGGCCCCAGTAGTAATAGCATCCCCCACAGTGGCCCCAGTAGTAGTAGTGTACCCCCACAGTGGCCCCAGTAGTAATAGTGTTCCCCACAGTGGCCTCAGTAGTTACAGTGACCCCCACAGCGACCTTAGTAGTAACAGTGATCCCCACAGTGGCGTTACTAGTAATATTGTCCCCCACAATGGCCCCAGCAATAATATTGTCCCCCACAGAGGCCTCAGTAGTAATGTAGTAAGTGTCCCCCACAGGGGCCCCAGTAGTAATAGTGTCACCCATATTGGCCTTAGTAGTAATATTAACCCCCTCAGTAATATTAGCCCCAGTAGTAATATAACCCCCCTCAGTAATAATATAAACCCCCTCAGTAATATTAACCTCACATTACCCTCAGTCGTAATATTAACCCTCTCAATAATAATAACCCCACAGTGGCCCCAGTAATAATATTAACCCACTCAGTAATATTAACCCCACATTAGCCCCAGTAGTAATAATAATCCGACAGTAACCCCAGTAATAATAGCCCCCCAACTTATATACTTACATCCTCCTTATAGTCAGCGCCGCTACTCCTCAGTAGTAATAGTGATGCCCACAGTGGCCTCAGTAGTAATAATGAATCCCACTGTGGCCTCAGTAATATTATTAACCCCACAGTAGCCCCAGTAGTAATATTACCCCACAGTAGCCCCAGTAATAATATTATTCTCCTCAGTAATAATAATTACCCCACAGTGGCCCCAGTAATAATATTAACCTCACAGTATCCCCAGTAATAATATTAACCCCCAAAGTATCCCCAGTAATCATATTAATCCCTTCAGCAATAATATTTACCCCCTCAGTAATATTAACCCATTAGCCCCAGTAGTAATATTAACTTGCTTAGTAATAATATTAAACCCACAGTGGCCCCAGTAATAATATTAACCTCAGCACTGATCCTGGGTGCACACTGACAGCAGTGTGAGAGCCCAGAAGTTTCCTCCCTTGTCCTCTCCTGCGGAACTAAGGAGGAGAGGTTATGGGAGGAGGATCCTGGGTGCACACAAATGTAAGAGTGTGCGCCGGGATCAGCGCTGAGAGCAGCACCGCTGTGTGATTAGCAGTTGGGAAGCCGTGGCACCCTGACCGGTAATTACCAGCTTGGTGAGCAGCCGATGGCGCGTGCCAGCAGAGAGGGCACGGCGTAAACTCCTCCGGCATGCGTGCCATAGGTTCCCCACCACTGCTCTAGAACGAGATAGTTGGCCCCTAGGTTCCAACATGGGGCTATCCTTATTGGGACAATCGCCCCGCTTGTAAGCAGGGTCCGCTTTTCATGACGAAGACTGTTACATGAATATTGTACAACATGCACTGGAAATAGACAACAACCCTCAGCAATATGCAATAATCATCACTATTATAACATTTCCTACGATAAACCACAGCTTTGGTATAATAAATATCAGTCATAGCAATTCCCCAATAGACATCTGTGTTTGCCACTTTCCTATACAGAGTAAACAATTGTATCTGCCTCACTTCCCTAACGAAGCATTTTTTGTCACATGGTCTCAAGCACATACAGCATTCACCCAGCTATGCTGAGTTCACGTTTTTAGTCTGCATTACAGGTGCGGGGTCATATGTGAACACTAGTGCAACTAACGGCTCGCTCACAGCTGCTTAAGGGCTCCGTTAGGGCTTCCTGTCTCTCTTTGGTTTTTGGAGCAGAGAAATGGAATTAAAACAGAATTAAACAATTCTTTTTTTTTCCCCATTGAGTTCAATCGCTTTTCAAAAAAACGTGAAGCTTTCAGTTTGTTTTCGTTATTTTTGTTAATAAAACAAATAGCACAGTCTGCGGCACCATTTGTTTCGTTACAAGACAAAAAGCTAATGGAATTAAAGCAAACTAAAAGCTTTTCCATTGTTTTGAAAGCCCATCAACATCAATGGGGAAAATAACGAAAATGTTTAATTCCATTTTAATTCTGTTTCCCTTCTACAAAATTGAACAAAGAGATAGAAAGCTGCAACGGAGCCCTAACACTGGTGTGAATGAGCTCTAATTCCTGAACCCATTTTAATTTATGTACCTTTACTTGTTTGTTTCTTCAATAAAAAGCATTTTATAAGCATGTGCACACAGGACAATAATGTAGGAGTTTTGAAAATGAATATATATATTCTTAGGCCTGCATGACAGATCCAATCAGCAATAATCTAACAATTTATCACTGACTGTTCGGTCGCTGCACATGTTTACACCAAACAATTATTGTGCAAACCAGTCAGTCTAATACAAGGGGGTGCTGATAAGTATTGAGCCTTACCCATAAAAAATTCAGCTAGGAAACTGAAACTGCTGCACTATTCTATATATTCCCCCAGGATGTCAGTGCACTTGTGACATCTCTCCTGCAAATAGAATTCTTCAGACTGCTGGTCAAACCACTCATTTGCAGCATTAGTTGCCTCCAAAACACTCCCAAACCATTGTTCCTTCAGGTGTGTTTTGAGATTGGGGAACAGACAGTAGTCAGATGGAGCCAGGTCGGGTGAATAAGGTGGATGAGGCATCAGTTGAAAGCCTAAGGAGGTCATTTTTGCAATACTGGCACCTGCAGTGTGTGACGGGGCGATACTATTGTATCTTGTCACCACCGGAAGTAGTGGTGGAGACAAGATTGTAAGGGCAGTGATGCTTCCTGTTCCTGATTGGCTGCACGGCTCGTTCCCCTTCCTCAGCTTCACAGGTCCTGGCAGTCACCACTCCGGTCTCCGATGAGAGTGTCCAGCTGCCTTTCACACAAGCTGCAGATGTGTGTGTGCCGCTGCCATCCGCTGCTGCTGCTGTAGTGGGGCTGCTCCTGTCCCCGCTCTCACTGTAGCTGCTGGCTATGTCCTTCCAGCAGCACTGCTGTGACTGCATCTCCCCTTACCATCTCCCCTTGCCGGCTCTGCTGTCACTCTCATCCTGGCGGCAGTCTCCCACCTTTGCTACCATTACTGGCCCCACTGTCAGTCTCCCTGGCGGCAGTCTCCCCCCTCTGCTCCCCTTACCGGCCCTGCTGTCAGTCTCCTTGGCGGTAGTCTCCCACCTCCACTCCCCTTACCGGCCACCCCGCTGTCACTCTTGTCCTGGCGGCAGTCTCTCACCTCCACTCCCAGCGTGGCCAATGATTTATTGCTGGGATGGAGGGTTACGGTTAGGGTTAGTTTCTGTGTAAGGATTACATTATTTGCTGTGAATACTTCGATGTTACTGCGTCTGTACAGCTAATAATGTAAGCCTAACACTGAAACTAACTCTAACCCTCCATCCCAGTCATAACTACATCACCACACTGCTAGGATCTTCCTGCAGGCAGCCACTGAGGACCTTTGGGGTATAACCTAGCCCTTAGCTCTCAGTGTAGGTCCCCACTCATTATTGTGGTGGTGACAAGATACAATAGCACCTAACAGGGCAATGTCATGCAACAGGATGACACCTTTCGAGAATTTTTCTCACTGTCTTTCCTTAATATTTTGCCTCAGCTTTGTCAATAGTGAACAGTAATATGTTGTATTGATGGTTGAACCCTTTGAGAGGTCATCCACGAGCAGAACTCCCTTCTTATCCCAATAATGATTGCCATTTGCTTCTGTGCTGACCTTTGCACATGGAACTTCTTTGGCCTGGGGGAACCCCTGTGCCTCCATTCCTTATACTGTTCCTTTGCCTCTGGATCATAACAGTAGATCCCTTTCTCATCACCAGTTACCAGTTTATCCAGGAAGTTTCGGGATCCACTTGGCTGTAAGCTCTCATTCACAATTCATTGTGGATTAATGGCACCAGTCTCTCACGTCATATCCCCAGAAATATAGCAATACTTTTGGCTAATAATTGGGCGGTCCTCCATGATCATGTCATGGATGGCTTTCTCATTTGCAGGCATGGAGATGGAGTCAGGCCTTCCACTGGGTTTCTCACTTTTTTAAACACCAAAATGGCAAGTTTTAAAATTTACAACCCAACGTCTAACTGTTGCATATGAAGGGCCGCTGTCACCCAAAGTGTGTGCCATTTCATCATGGATCTGCTTTGCATCTTTCCCTTGGAGAAAGAAGAACTTGATTATAGTCCTATGCTCTTCCACACTGAACGTCTTTGGAGATGCTGCTGTAGTGGCCCAGAGTTTGGGGTCCCCACCAGCACCTCAGAATACATATTTTGTGTTTGTCTTGTACACTGTCTTGTATTTGGAATGCATCAGGTTTATGTGTATTTGAGTTTGCAGGCATGAAAGGGTTAATGTCTGGCCATATCTAGTGTTGTCTGAAAAATGCATCATTTTGACAGGTGCTGTATAAACGGTGTGGTCACATGATTTGAGGGAGTTAGTGCAGTTGGGAGTTCAGTTCTGAGTGCAGTTAGGAGTTGAGTTCTGTAGGAGAGTTCGTGAGAGGAGTAAGACATGGAAGAGGCTTAAAGGTGGCTGGCTGTTCCTGCTCAGGCCTAGCTATTCCAAGAATACTCCACATAGCTACTACTAACCTCAAAGATTAGGCGAACCTGGACAGGGGAAAAATGCACATAAATATCGCACAAGAACCGCATGCATCCAGAGAGAGAGAAACCACCAGGGAGTGAAGAACAAGTGAGTGACTGACAGTAGAGAGAGAGTTACCGGGAGAGAGTTTCTACAGATAACTGCGACTGTGGTTGTATGCCCCGTGGATCCTCACTGCTTCACCACTGTAACAACTGTTTATTGTTGTTTGCCACAAGCCTTTAAGTAAACGGACAGGACCGAACGTTCCTGGTTCTTGTCCAGAAAGGACACTCTGTGTGTGTGGACTACTTTATTCTACGTCATTACATCTGAGAGATCCACCG
The DNA here is from genome assembly GCF_035609145.1 of Eleutherodactylus coqui. Classification (NCBI taxonomy): domain Eukaryota; kingdom Metazoa; phylum Chordata; class Amphibia; order Anura; family Eleutherodactylidae; genus Eleutherodactylus; species Eleutherodactylus coqui. The sequence continues at coordinate 262,760,233 of NC_089838.1, forward strand.
CAGACGATGGAACATTGGCGTCACAAGTGACAAACAGGACTACAGTTAACCCCGATTACTATTTGTAAGCTCCCCCTGTCAGTAACAAGGTTGGGTCTGAGCTACCCTAAGGGAGGAGAAGTAGAGCCCCGTGACAAGCTATTCCTCTACCCCACTGTCTCCTCGGCTGAGGGCCTGCTCCTCGAATGCTGCACTGCCATGTTCACTTTGGACCGGAAGAAAAAAGCTAAGTTAAAGTCATAGGTAGTTGATTTTTGCATCATTGAATATAGACAAATAGACAAGTACACCCTGCAATTTATGGCTTCCTAGCTTAATTTTTCTGGGTAAAGCTCAATATTTATCAGCACCCCCTCGTAATTATCGGCACAATAATTGTACTATGTAAAAGGGCCTTAGGGCCATCTTCACACGGGCGAGAAAATTGTGCGAGACTTGTGCGTTGTGAGATGTACAAATATGAACCCCATTCTGTTGAATGGGGTCATACATATGAGTGATGTTTTCTTGCATGGCACCGTGATGCAATGCAGGAAATAAATCACAGCATGTTCTATCTTTCTGTGTGCTCTCACATCACAGCACTCATTGTTTTTCGTACTAGGTACATGGGCTGTGAGGTCTGCCATTGAAAACAATGAAAGAAACTCCACGATCCTATGCTGTGGCTGACAGCCGTGCGAAGGATCGCTACATGCCCGAAGTGATGCGAGGCTGTATTGATATAAAAACACCTCGGGCAATTCACATGTTGGTGAGCGCAATATGGGATTGTGATTCACGGCCTTGTATCTCGCTCGCCCTTGTGAAGTTAGTCTTAGGGTGCCTGTCCACGGGCATTGCTATGGAAAGCGCCAGCACCTGTCCACGAGTGGAGAATCATTGCGATTCTCCGCTCGCGGCGGGCAATTCGCAGCATGCTGCAAATTGCCCCGGTTCTCTGCGGCCAGCCTATCTATCAGATAGGGCTGACCGGTGGAGAACCGGCGGCGGCTCCTGCTCCCGGGCGGCGGCTCCCGCAGCAGAGATCTACCGCGGGACTTCGCATCACCCATGGACAGGGGGCCTAAGGCTGCTCTCAACACAGCCCACTTTTTACAGCAACTTTGAGCAGCGTTTGAAACACCACGCTAAAGACATTGATTTTCATGGGGCTTCGCAGACTAGCCTTCGATTTTTGAGCGCTGTTTCTTCTATTTTCGGAATTTAAGTGTTTTTAAACGCGATGCATTGCCCATTGTGAGTGTTTTCAATTATGTCAAAAATGCGGTAGAATGCTGTGTACAGCGTTTTGCTGCATTTTTTAATGCAGCATTCAATGTCACCAGGAGGGAAAGTAAAAGGGGGGACGTCATCGGCTTACTTACCTGCGTTGTTAGTGCGCTAAAAGAACAGTAACAACGCAGGCGAACGCTCACACTGAAAAACTAGTAAAAACCCGCATTTACAAATGTAACGTTTTTCCTATCGCCTGTATGAGAGTGGCTTTACGGTTTACCTTTCCCACAAAGACTCGCCTGACACGGGAGATAATCATTTATATGTCACTACTTTGTATCTGCGTGTCTTAGCTATATCTGGAAGGACATCTAGTGGATGAAAGGGAAATAAACTTGTCTTGGCAGATAGCTGATTACGAGAATATTCACTGCTCGTTATACTGAATACTAGATGTTAGATAACTTTACAAATTACTTTATTTGAAACTTCTTCTCCCCAGAATATTTATTTGAAAATTCTCCTCTGGTCCGAATATTCTTCTAGAGAGTTGTGGAATATGCCGACCCTGAATTCCACACCAAAATCCACACGGCTAACTGAGTTGCCGGCAGGATTCTGCTATCTTCAATTCCGCATCAAACTCTGCATGTTAGCAGTACAGATTTGGGTGCTAAATATTCTGCAGCGCTCTTGCAGTATATTCCATCTTGTGTGAAAGATCCCTTAAATTTTAAGCATTTTGATGGGATTTTTCAGTGCACCTCACAATGAAAACATGTTGCAAATAATACAAGTTACGCAATACCGATCATTTATAAACGCATAAAAGGAAGGTATTCTTGTTTTGATATCATTTATTTGCTTTGTGAATTATATTTCGGTATCAAATTTTATTGCACTGTGAAGGGAAGCTGTTCTGTTCTACAGATGGCTTCTCCCCTTGCAGTGTGCTCACTCGCTGCCTGACCTGGGTGTACTGAGAGTGGCTCTCAGTGCATTGTGTTGTGACATATAATAGTGTACACCCAATGCACTGACAGCCCCTGTCAGTACCTTGGGTCAGGCAGCGAGCGAATGTGTAATTTTGACATCATCGGGCCATCACAATGTCATCGTCGAGGGCCAATGGGACACCACTGCCTGGCATATGATTGCTAGCAAGAACAATAATACAGCGAGCGAAGTACTGCAATGCATTATCATAGCGATCATTGAATCACAGGTTCAAATCCCATGCAGAACATAAAAAATGAGTAAAAAAAATAAAAATTGTGTAAAAAAATGATAGTAAAAAAAAATACTTGCACATTTTCACCTCTTTAAAAAAAAATTGAAAAAAAAACATTTGGCATAGCCGAAATCGAATGCTGAGCTCTGTTATTGGCTGTAGCCAATATGAAGGGTGGGACTGCAGCTGTCAACACAGACCGGAGCAGGGGACCAAGCACCATGGTGGGACAGCAGGAGCAGGGAGAGGTGAGCACATCACCATTTGTTGTTTTAATGCATGGGGAAAGGGTTGTGCAGAGTTCTTACAACTTGGACAATCCCTTTAAGGATTTAACTGATGTGAGATGCTCTGTTGTATTGCTATTTTTTAGTTTCCATCATATAGCACCATTGATGGTTTCTTCATCACATCTCTATGAGAACGATAGTATAATATAATGGGATGAGCTATAGAGCCGATCTCAGACTAAGGTTCCAGAAGAAAAAAAATCAGCAATAGCACCCTCAATCCATGCAGAACATGTACAAAACCACTTTTAATCCATTCTAATCCTTGCTGCTATCATTATATACACTATATGTATCACGACTAAGGTCTAATTGGTTATTTGTGAATCTGCCAATAGGAATAGACCTTGTGGGAAGTGATTCACTCCAAAGTGCTATCTTCTGCTAGAACTTGGAGCCCATTATTGTGTCATAGCCTGGGCCAACTGCATAATCTGCTGACACTCTGGAGCACCAGTATAGATGTTGGTCTGCATAGATATATTCAGGAGTAGGACCTCCGCTAGTCACAGACAAGAAAACGTGGTCAAATACCAGAAACAAACTGTGAAGCCGAAGTTTGTTAATACTTTCCTGCTTCCTATATCATGCTGGACATCCCAACACCCCTTGCTTTTTTGGCCATGAGCCTCGCATACTTCCTCTTGGCTTTGCAGGGCTTTACTTCTAAAAGCAGTGAATGAAGAATGAATGTGTATTTCCTCTTGGCTCATTAAATCACTCATGAAGGAGGGAACAACAAAATCTGGTATATGGATTATAGGCAAGTGAGATGTTCCTTTGGGTCTTGACTATATAGGCCATTTCTGTTGTTGGGATCATGAGCCCGGTGATCATACTGCACAGTTTTCCAGATTTGTAATGGATCAAATAACCTACAAAGACTATAATTCCATTTCTAGAAACTCTGCTTGTTCACAGACACTTCCAGGCTATCAGGCAGTCTTTGATAGAAACCAAATAACTAAGGCTATGTTCATGTTGGTGCGTTTGTTACAGCTTTTAGGTTAAGAATAGAGAAAGGCTCCATAGGTTGATCTTTTTCATTTTGATTCAACTCCAATTCATTAAAATTACATCCATTTTTATCAGAATGTGATTTTTAAAAGACCCCAAAATGAAGCATACACTTGTGTTGAGGCCCAATAAACAAAGAATTGATCCATAACTAACATTTTATTGCGTTCTACAAGTTACCTTTAAGACGTTGCTGTTGTTTTTAGATCTTAATTCTAGGCTCAATACTTTTTAATCTTTATTAGGCCAGAAGTTTATGAGCCAACAGTATACAGTGAGCTCTCCTCAGGTGGCTGAAGGCTGACAGAATCTCAGCACTTAAAGAGGTACTTCCATTTGAGGATGAAATGGCATGTCATTACCATAGATCCTAAAAACAAGGGAACTAGTGCTTTTTAATCTTTTTACTGAGCATTCTCATTTCCATAAGCACAGATAATGTGTACTTGCACAATTAAGAATGTCAAGAAAAATGTTTCAATTCACCAGTAATCTTACAAACAAGAAAGTAACCCATAAAAGTAAATAAAAAAGAAATAGAAAGCAATGCAGTGTTATGCTTCCCATTGGCTCAACGTGGTCCCTAAGCAAAGACCCATTGAAGGTCCCATGCTCTCATTAACCAGCAACTTATCTTGAGAAGCGCCAAGCTTCCTTTTAGGGCTAATGCCCAGGGATGGATTTCTGCCGCGTTTGACATGGCGGTAATCCGCGGCGTTACCCCGCAGCTATTAGATTCTTTTGAACCTAATAGCTCAATGTTCAATTCCGCAGAAGAATTCCGCGGCGTGAAAGAAATCGCAGCATGCTCTAATTGCCGCAGAAAAATGCACAGCCGGTTTCCATTGTAGTCAATGGAAGCCGTCTGTCACGCGATACTTCCGCTGTGAGCACAGCGTTATCGCCCACTGCCGGCGCGCCACGTGCTGTACTGCGCATGCACGCCGGTGCGTCAGACGGGCTCGCGTGGCGGATCCGGAGAGGTAACTAGGGGTCTTTTGGGGGTGCTGTGTCGAACTCCGCTGCAATATTCGGCTGGCGGAGTCCGCCTTAGAGATTTTGTGTAATACCATAAAGTGTGTGAGAATGGCATAACTAAATGTTTAATTTCTTGTCTAGTTAAGTGTGCAATAATGAACTTCTTCCATTTGGAACAAAACAAGAGTGCCATGTTCTAGGTGCCTCTCTGTGTCTAACCTATCAATGGCCAATAGAGTTTTTAATTGAGTGATCAACTTGGAAATCTGTGGAATATCATGCTTAACCCCTTAACGACTGCCCCATCGGGAAACTACGTCCTCAGAAAGTGGGCCTTAATCCTAGAGGACGTAGTTTTATGCATCCTCTTTGGATTGATGCCCACTTGCCTGAGGACGTGACAGCTCCATGCTGTCGGTGCCCGCAGGTAGCCGACAGCATGGAGCTGTCATCCCAGGATGCGGGCAGTCCCCCCCGGCATTGCGATCGGCGCTAGCCAATGGCTAGCGCCGATCGCAAAAAAGTAAAGAAAACTGTCAAAAAAGTTAGTTCTTCAGCTGCCCTGCTGGATCGCCTCCACCAGGGCAGCTGAAATTACTTACCCGGCTTGTCGGCGGTGTCCCACGGAGATCTCGTCCTCCCGGACCCGCCGGCGGCCTTCTGCGCGTGCGCGCCAGACGATGACGTCACGCGCATGCGCAGAAGCCCGGGAGCCCCCGGCAAATTTAAAATCTCCTGGCTCCCGGCTCCTGAAGGTAGCCGGGAGCCAGGAGGTGCTACCGGGGACCGCTGTGAGCGGTCCCCGGGCCCGCGATCGCCGCTATCGATTAGATAGTGGCGATCGCGAAAAAGTTAAAAAAAAGTAAGGTTTCACCTCCCCTCATGGATCGGATCCATGAGGGGAGGTGAAAATACTCACCCCCGGTCCTCTGCGATGTCCCGATGTCCCGGGACCCGAAATCCCGGTCTGCGCATGCGCGCCCGATGATTGACATCGGGCGCGTGCACAGAGGGGCTCGAGCCCCGGGAAATTCAAAATCCCTCTGCTCTTGGCTGCCATGTGTAGCCAAGAGCAGAGGGATGTTACCAGGGACATGATCACTGTCATCCAATGGATGACAGTGATCATGTAAAGTAAAAAAAAAAGTGCAAAAAATTAAAAAATAAAGATAAAAAAAGGGGTAAAAAGTGCAAAAAGTTAAATAAAAAAAGTTTAAAAAACTTGCGTTTCATCTCCCCCCACGGATCATATCCGTGAGGGAGGATGAAAGTACGTACCTAAGGCCCCCAGATTTATCCGCGGACCTTACCCCAGCTTCTGCGCACGCGCCCGTCGTGGCAGGTGCATGCGCAAAAGCCGTGGTAATTTAAAATCTCCCTGCTCCTGGCTACAAAACTTAGCCGAGAGCCTGGAGATGTCACGGGGGGCCGCAGTGAGCGGTTCCTGATCACGTGTTCACCGTTATCCAATGGATAATGGCGATCACGTAAAAGTAAAAAAAAGGTGAAGGTTCATCTCCCCTCACTGATGCGATCGGTGAGAGGAGATGAAACTTTTTACCGGAGGCCTCCGTATTTGCGCCCCGACACAATCTTCTTCCGTGAACGTTCCCGGATTCTGCGCATGCGACCGCCGGCAAAACATCGGACACATGCGCAGGAGTTGGGGAGCCAAGGAAATTTAAAATCTCCTTGCTCCCAGCGACCAACGGTCACCGAGAGTCTGGAGCAGTGACGGGTGGCCTCGTTGAGCGGTCCCCGATCACGTGATAAAAAGGTAGCGATCTACCTTAGGCCGGTCTCATATGACCGGATAGGAATTACGGATTCGGCATGCGTCTGATCCGCGGTATTACGCAGATCAATCGCATTGGATTACCCAATTCCGCTCACATTAGCGGGTCGGAACTGCGTAATCCACTCGCAGAAAAGAGAACGCAGCAGGTTCTATTTTACCGCGGATATCCGCAACATAGAGCCCATTGTGCTCCATGGTCGCGGATATACCCGCTACCCATACGCAACTACCTTGTATACGGGCTGCGGGTACCTGTGTCATCGCTAAGCGACGGTGCGGAAAATACAAACAAAAAAATATATATATACTGCGTATGACCGCCTGTGTGAGTAGGCAGTTATGCGCAGTACATTACGCAGCCGTACGCAGGGTCACAGCCGGGCTCACAGCTGGGATCCTCTGCGGGCCTCCGCAAGCAGATTCCACCTACAGCCATGTGAGCCCGGCGTTATTCAGACCGCTACCTGTAATACGCAATTTACAAGAAGCCCCGGGAACGCTCGCCTTCCTGCAGTTCCAGGAGCACCTTGTTGAGCGTCTTCTGTGTGAGACCGCCGCATCTCATTAAGCTTACGGAGACTCACAGAGCGCCACTTTTTACACCCCATACCCGCCACTGAGGTCACGAAATACCCCCAAAAAGGATGAGAGGAGGGGGGATACACGGTTTTATAGCCCCATGTACCCATCCCAACCAGCCTCCGTAATTACCCTTGTCTTTGGAAATATTACACAGTTCACATTATTACTTTTATCTAAGATTTGGGTAACGCCGAAAAGGGCGGAGCGGTAGGGGTGTGTGTGGGGGGGGGGGGGATATTTTTTTAAGGTGTCAATTTTTATTCCGTACAAGTGGGCAATGTGGCCTGGAATGTATTCAGTTATGCCCTGCAATCCAACGGGTGTTCCCTCCATTATAGGCCTTGCCATGTTTCCTGTAAGTAGATTAGGGCCACAATGGGTATGTTTCTGAACACGGGACAAATGGGGGTATCCATTTTGGGGTGAGAGTCTTCATTCCTATGTACACTGTACAAAAAAAACTGTTTTTAAATTGACAAAATTGCCAAAAAAATGAAAATCGTAATTTTTTCCTTCTGCTTTGCTTAGATTTATTCAAATACTGTGGGGTCAAAATACGCAGTACACCCCTAGATGAATTCATTAAGGGGTCTAGTTTTTAAAATGGGGTCATTTGTGGGGAGGTTTTATCGTTTTGGACGCTCAATGGCTCTATAAGTGGGCAATGGGGCCTGGAATTTATACCGTTGTACCCTGAAATCCAACGGGTGCTCCTTCCATTATAGGCCTAGCCATGCGTCCTTTAAGTAGATTAGGGCCACAAGGGGTATGGTTCTGAACACGGGACAAACAGGGGTATCCATTTTGGGGTGAAAGTCTTCATTCCTATGTGTGCTGTACAAAAAAAACAGTTTTTAAATTGATACAACTGTCGACATAATGAAAATTGTAATTTTTCTCCTACTGCTTTGCTTAGATTTATTCAAAAATTGTAGGGTAAAAATACACAGTACACCCCTAGATAAATTCATTAGGGGGTCTAGTTTTCAAAATGGGGTCATTTGTGGGGGCTCTCTGTCGTTTTGGCCGCTCAAGGGCTCTACAAGTAGGCAATGGGGCCTAAATCACCTTCATGCTAAATTTCTGTTCTGAAAGCCACCGATTACTCCTTTCATTTTGGGCCCCGTTGTGCATCCAGACAAAAGATTAGGGCCACAATAGGTATGTTTCTGAACACGGGACAAACTGGGGTATCTATTTTGGGGTGCAAGTCTTCATTCATGTGTGTGCTGTACAAAAAAAGCTGTTTTTAAAATGACAGAATTGACAAAAAAACGAAAATCACAATTTTTTCCTTTTGCTTTGCTTCAATTCTTTCAAAAACTGTGGGGTCAAAATGGGCAGTACACCCCTAGATAAATTCGTTAAGGGGTCTAGTTTTCAAAATGGGGTCATTTGTGGGGGTTCTCTTTGGTTTTGGCCACTCAAGAGCTCTACAAATGTGCTATGGGGCCTAAAACGCCTTCAAGGAAAATTTATGTTCTGAAAACCACCGACTACTCCTTTGGTTTTGGTCCCCGTTGTGCATTCAGACATAAGATTAGGGCCACAATGGGTATGTTTCTGAACACGGGAGAAACAGGGGTATCCATTTTGGGGTGCAAGGCTCCATTCATGTGTGTGCTGTACAAAAAAAGCTGTTTTTAAAATGACAGAATTGACAAAAAAACGAAAATCACAATTTTTTCCTTTTGCTTGGCTTGAATTCATTCAAAAACTGTGGGGTCAAAATGGGCAGTACACCCCTAGATAAATTCGTTAAGGGGTCTAGTTTTCAAAATGGGGTCACTTGTGGGGGCTCTCTTTGGTTTTGGCCGCTCAAGAGCTCTACAAAAGTGCTATGGGGCCTAAAACGCCTTCAAGCAAAATTTATGTTCTGAAAGACACCGACTACTCCTTTCATTTTGGGTCCCGTTATGCATCCAGACATAAGATTAGGGCCACAATGGGTATGTTTCTGAACACGGGAGAAACGGGGGTATCCATTTTGGTGTGTAAATCCTCATTTTCATGGGCTCTATAGGAAAAAAATATGTCTTTAAAATGACATATTTGCAAAAATATGAAATTTTATTTTTTCTCCTCTAAATTGAATTCATTCCTGAAAAAAACTGGTGGGGTCAAAATACTCATGACACCCCTCAGTGAATACATTAAGGGGTGTAGTTTTTAAAATGGGGTCATTTGAGGGGGTATCTATTATTCTGACACTTATGAGCCTTTGCAAACTTGGTTTGATGCAGGAAAGCAAAGTGTTCCTCAAAATGCTGAAAAGTAATGTCAAATTTGTATGTCCTCTAAATGGTTAAAAAAAACACAAAAGTTTTTCAAGTGTGCATTCAGAATAAAGTAAACAGATGGAAATATATATCTTATCAAAAATTTGTACAGTATGTTTGGACATATTTGAGATATTACAGTTGAAAATGTGAAAAAATGACAATTTTTTCAAAATTTTTCTAATATTGGTATGTTTAATAAATATACACAGATTATATCGGTCTCTTTTTACAACCTAAATGAAGTACAACATGTGGCGAAAAAACAATGTCAGAATCACTTGGATATGTAAAGCCTTTATGGAGTTATGCTACGTTGAACGACGCATGTCAGATTTCCAAAATTTGGCTCCGTCACTAAGGCGCAAACAGGCTTCGTCACTAAGGGGTTAAACCACTTTCCAAATAGCCTGCGCTTTGCTATTGCGAAAGTATTGAATTATATTTTATGCAGTAGTGTTGGGGGCGATGACGCGTACAAGGGGGCGGAGCCAAATCGCCGATGCTGCCGAGCGGAGCCGAAGGGAGAAGACGGATCTGCGCAAGCGCGTCTAAAGAAGCAAGAAGACTCCGAAATTAGACGGAACCATGGCAACGAGGACGCTAGCAACGGAGCAGGTAAGTGAATAACTTCTGTATGGCTCATATTTAATGCACGATGTATATTACAAAGTGCATTAATATGGCCATACAGAAGTGCATAACCCCACTTGCTGCCGCGAGACAACCCCTTTAACATCTTGCATTGCAACAATAAAACTTTGAAGAGCTTTGAAACATCACTTGAGTGTTTCTCATTTTCTTCTCTGATACATCGTCTATATATAATTAGTCCCACACCTGATTGATAAGGATACTATACTCCTTGAGTATCACATAAATTAAGTGATTACTTTATCACTCTTAATAGAACAATGCGTATCATAGGTGGTAGGCGCCAGCAGCTGTCCAAAACTGTTGTGAGTAAAAGCAAGTCCAAACCGAATGCCATAAATCACACAATGGTGTCTGACACTTAGGGTATGCAGTAATGTGATTTAGAGATGCTGGCAAGGTTGGTAAATGAAAGCCACAAATAGCTCTATGCATTAGCTGAAAATACGTTTCATGCTAGTGATCATTTAGAATTATATTACCGTATGTATGGTCCCCCAGCTCTGTAGCAGTATGTTAGTTATCACCGGATCTTGCTTATGGCACTACAATTTTTTTAATGCATTCTAACCTAAAACGTTTAACACTCGGTTTCGAATTGCAGTGAAGAAGGAAGAAAAAATAATCTTACTAGGATTTTGGGGTCAAACTCAATAATAATGAGTTCTGATGCTAATGACAGCAACCTGTGTTTGCAAAAAGCCTGTACCTCTAGCATAAAAAAATTAAGTGGAAGTAGTCCTCTTCATGCTGAGGATAAGAGGGGTCCCAATAGTCATACCCCCACAATCAGTAAGTAATCCTAGTGATATGCCGTCGCATACTCTTAGGCCTAGTGCCCACGGCCGTAACGGGCTCCGCAAGCGGAACTGATCCATCACGGCACCCCCCCAGAGACCCCATACACACCTCCGGATCCGCTCCTCGACGTCCCGCATCCCATGCTGGCGCGCATGCGCGCTACTGTGCATGATGCGCCGTCAGTGTCACGTGACACGCTGGCCGCGTCATATGATGCGGGCGTCGATAGGCGGGGAAGCGTTTTCACGCTATCTACCTCTGTGCTACAGCGGAAGATAGCGTGACGGATGGCTTCCATTGACTGCAACGGAAGTCGCCCGCGCATACGCCCGTGGCAAATAGAACATGCCGTGGGTGGTTACGGGTGAATTCACGGGGCGGAATTCCACCGTGAGCTATTCGTAGTATGTAAGCTCATTGGAGCAGGACCCTCACCCTTATTGTTTCCATCAATTGATTACTATGTAACGGTGGTTCTGTAATGTTTGTACTTTTGTCTTTCTGTATTCCCCCTGTCTATGTAAGCGCTGCGGAATATGTTGGCGCTATACAAATAAAGTTTATTATAAAAATAAAGTTTATTATTATTATTATTATGATATATAAAGAAATGAATCACCACAGAAAACTTGGGATCTATTAACAATAATGGCTTTTTAATATGGACATTTCCTTAATTAGTGACCTGGAAATTTTGTTGAACTATTACCCGGGCATGTGAGTTTTTGAAGCTATAAAATGTATGTACTCAGCGATCTACACAGCAAAAGTGGAAAATGATCAATCTGGAAATGTCCATGGTGAAAAGGAGAAAGGAAAACAATAGGGTCTCTGGAGGTAGCAACAGATATTTCCTTCCTGATTCCTGTGTGCTTCATGCAACATGATGAGTATAGCCGCTAACATTGTCCTACCAGTCCAGTGTCTATAGCTCATGCACAGTCCTCTTCTCACTGGGCTGTGAGTTTATTGCTAGTTACAAAGCCACGATTGTCCGTTTTATTTAGCTCATTTAAAAGAACTGCAGTCCAGACAAATATTAAGTGAACCCTTTGAATTTACCCACGTTTCTGCATTGATCATTAATAGAGATGAGCGAACGTACTCGTCCGAGCTTGATACTCGTTCGAGTATTAGCGTGTTCGAGATGCTCGTTACTCGTAACGAGTACCACCCAATGTTCGAGTTACTTTCACTTTCATCTCTGAGACGTTAGCGCGCTTTTCTGGCCAATAGAAAGACAGGGAAGGCATTACAACTTCCCCCTGCGACGTTCAAGCCCTGTACCACCCCCCTGCAGTGAGTGGCTGGCGAGATCAGGTGTCACCCGAGTATATAAATCGGCCCCTCCCGCGGCTCGCCACAGATGCATTCTGACAGAGATCAGGGAAAGTGCTGCTGATGCCGAAGCTGCTATAGGGAGAGCGTTAGGAGTGATTTTAGGCTTCAAGAACCCCAACGGTCCTTCTTAGGGCCACATCTGACCGTGTGCAGTACTGTTGAGGCTGCTTTTTGCAGTGTTGCACTTTTTTTTTTTTTTTTGTATATCGGCCGTGCAGAGCATTGCGTCCAGAGCATTGCGTCCTGCAGTAATTTTACATAGTCCAGGGCCAGTAGTGGTGAGGCAGGGACAGAAGACATATACAGTCTATATAGGCAGTGGGCTTTTCCAAAAAAATTTGGGAAAAAAAATCTATTTGGGCTGCCTGTGACCGTCCTGAGTGTACTGCGTCTCTGCTGGCGGTAGTTGTCCTAATTCATACGCAGCCAGCTAAGTGTTACAGCAGGTTTGCGCAAAATTCTTTCCTGGCTCTGCGTCGCCCGTCACATCACCGCTGTATTACTGTCCAGAGTGAAACAGTCTGCAGTAATTTTACATAGTCCGGGGCCAGTAGTGGTGGTGAGGCAGGGACAGAAGACATATACAGTCTATATAGGCAGTGGGCTTTTCCAAAAAAATCCCCGCGCTACTCGGTTCCCAGTCGCCACTACTTTTCCCGATGTGCCGTCCCAGCCCTGCACGACCACGCCTCCCGCAACATTGTACGCGCCCTCACTAACGCGGTTACTGCCAAGGTCCACTTAACAACAGACACGTGGACAAGCACAGGCGGGCAGGGCCACTATATCTCCCTGACAGCACATTGGGTGAATTTAGTGGAGGCTGGGACCGAGTCAGAGCCTGGGACCGCCCACGTCCTACCCACCCCCAGAATTGCAGGCCCCAGCGCGGTGCTTGTATCTGCGGCGGTGTATGCTTCCTCCACTAAACCACCCTCCTCCTCCTCCTCCAACGCAACCTCTGACTCGCAATCAAGATGTGTCAGCAGCAGCAGCACGTCGCCAGCAGTCGGTGTCGCGCGGCGTGGCAGCACAGCGGTGGGCAAGCGTCAGCAGGCCGTGCTGAAACTACTCAGCTTAGGAGAGAAGAGGTACACGGCCCACAAACTGCTGCAGGGTCTGACAGAGCAGACCAACCGCTGGCTTTCACCGCTGAGCCTCCAACCGGGCATGGTCGTGTGTGACAACGGCCGTAACCTGGTGGCGGCTCTGCAGCTCGGCAGCCTCACGCACGTGCCATGCCTGGCCCATGTCTTTAATTTGTTGGTTCAGCGCTTTCTGAAAAGCTACCCACACTTGTCAGACCTGCTCAGAAAGGTGCGCCAGGTCAGCGCACATTTCCGCAAGTCCAAGACGGACGCTGCCACCCTGTGGACCCTGCAACATCGGTTTAATCTGCCAGTGCACCGACTGCTGTGCGACGTGCCCACACGGTGGAACTCTACGCTCCACATGTTGGCCAGACTCTATGAGCAGCGTAGAGCTATAGTGGAATACCAACTCCAACATCGGCGGCGTAGTGGGAGTCAGACTCCTCAATTCTTTACAGAAGAGTGGGCCTGGTTGGCAGCCATCTGCCAGGTCCTTGGAAACTTTGAGGAGTCTACCCAGATGGTGAGCGGGGGATGCTGCAATCATTAGCGTCACCATTCCTCTGCTATGCCTCTTGAGAAGTTCCCTGCAAAGCATAAAGGCAGACGCTTTGCGCTCGGAGGCGGGGGAAGACAGTATGTCGCTGGATAGTCAGAGCACCCTCATGTCTATATCTCAGCACGTTGAGGAGGAGGAGGAGGAGGTGGAGGAGCATGAGGAGGAGGGGGAAGAGACAACTTGGCCCACTGCTGAGGGTACCCATGCTGCTTGCCTGTCATCCTTTCAGCGTGTATGGCCTGAGGAGGAGGAGGAGGATCCTGAAAGTGATCTTCCTAGTGAGGACAGCCATGTGTTGCGTACAGGTACCCTGGCACACATGGCTGACTTCATGTTAGGATGCCTTTCTCGTGACCCTCGCGTTACACGCATTCTGGCCACTACGGATTACTGGGTGTACACACTGCTCGACCCACGGTATAAGGAGAACCTTTCCGCACTCATACCCGAAGAGGAAAGGGGTTCGAGAGTGATGCTATACCACAGGACCCTGACGGACAAACTGATGGTAACATTCCCATCCGACAGCGCTAGTGGCCGAAGGCGCAGTTCCGAGGGCCAGGTAGCCAGGGAGGCGCGGAGATCAGGCAGCATGTACAGCGCAGGCAGGGGAACACTTTCCAAGGCCTTTGCCAGCTTTATGGCTCCCCAGCAAGACTGTGTCACTGCTCCCCAGTCAAGGCTGAGTCGGCGGGAGCACTGTAAAAGGATGGTGAGGGAGTACGTAGCCGATCGCACGACCGTCCTCGGTGACGCCTCTGCCCCCTACAACTACTGGGTGTCGAAGCTGGACACGTGGCCTGAACTCGCGCTGTATGCCCTGGAGGTGCTTGCTTGTCCTGCGGCTAGCGTCTTGTCAGAGAGGGTGTTTAGTGCAGCTGGGGGAATCATCACGGATAAGCGTACCCACCTGTCAACCGACAGTGCCGACAGGCTTACACTCATCAAGATGAACAAAGCCTGGATTTCCCCAGACTTCTCTTCTCCACCAGGGGACAGCAGCGATACCTAAGCAATACGTAGGCTGCACCCGCGGATGGAAGCATTGTTCTCTATCACCATCAAAAACGTGGACCTTTTAGCTTCATCAATCTGTGTATAATATTCATCCTCCTCCTCCTGCTCCTCCTCCTGAAACCTGATGTAATCACGCCGAACGGGCAATTTTTTTAGGCCCACAAGGCTCAGTCATATAATTTTTGTAAACAATTTTTATACGTTTCAATGCTCATTAAAGCATTGAAACTTTCACCTGAACCAATTTTTATTTTAACTGGGCTGCCTCCAGGCCTAGTTACAAATTAAGCCACATTAACCAAAGCGATTAATGGGTTTCACCTGCCCTCTTGGTTGGGCATGGGCAATTTTTCTGAGGTACATTAGTACTGTTGGTACACCAATTTTTTTGGGCCCTCGCCTACAGTGTAATCCAATTAATTTTTTGCCCACCTGCATTAAAGCTGACGTTACATCAGCTGTGCTGGGCACTGCATTGGGATATATTTATGTACCGCCGGTGGCTTCCTGGCACCCACCCATGCTGTCGGTCCACACGGAGTTGTAACTGCATGTGTCCACTTCTAAAGAACCCCAGTCTGACTGGGGCATGCAGTGTGGGCCCAAGCCCACCTGCATTAAACATGACATTACCTCAGCTGTGATGGGCAATGCAATGGGATATATTTATGTACCGCCGGTGGGTTCCAGGGAGCCACCCATGCTGTCGGTCCACACGGAGTTGTAACTGCATGTGTCCACTTCTAAAGAACCCCAGTCTGACTGGGGCATGCAGTGTGGGCCGAAGCCCACCTGCATTAAACATGACATTACCTCAGCTGTGATGGGCAATGCAATGGGATATATTTATGTACCGCCGGTGGGTTCCAGGGAGCCACCCATGCTGTCGGTCCACACGGAGTTTTAACTGCATGTGTCCACTTCTAAAGAACCCCAGTCTGACTGGGGCATGCAGTGTGGGCCCAAGCCCACCTGCATTAAACATGACATTAGCTTTGCTGTCCAGGGCACTGCAAAGGGATATATTTATGTACCGCCGGTGGGTTCCAGGGAGCCACCCATGCTGTTCGTCCACACGGACTTCACAATAGGGAGTTGTACCTGCCTGTGTCTACTTATAAAAAACCCCAGTCTGACTGGGGCATGCAGTGTGGGCCGAAGCCCACCTGCATTTAATCTGACGTTAGCTCTGCTGTCCAGGGCACTGCAATGGGATACATTTATGTACAGCCGGTGGGTTCCAGGGAGCTACCCATGCTGTAGGTGCACACGGAATTCCCATTGCGGAGTTGTACCTGTCTGTGACTATTTATAAAAAACTGCGGTCTGACTGGAGCATGCAGACACCTTGACAGAATGAATAGTGTGTGGCACATAGGTTCCCCATTGCTATGCCCACATGTGCAGCTCCTGATGGTGGTGGCACAGGATTATATTTCTCACTGCTTCTGTACAGCATTGTGGGCTATCGTCCTGCCCCTTTTAAAGAGGGTCGCTGCCTAGCCGTGCCAACCCTCTGCAGTGTGTGCCTGTGGTTCCTCCTCATGGCAGACGCACTTATAAATAGACATGAGGGTGGCGTGGCAAGAGGGCAGCTGAAGGCTGCGCAGGGACACTTTGGTGTGTGCTGTGGACACTGGGTCGTGCGGGGGGGGGGGGGGTTGGGCAGCATGTAACCCAGGAGAAGTGGCAGCGGAGTGTCATGCAGGCAGTGATTGTGCTTTGTTGGAGGTAGTGTGGTGCTTAGCTAAGGTATGCATTGCTAATGAGGGCTTTTCAGAAGTAAAAATTGTTGGGAGGGGGGGGGCACTCTTGCCGCTATTGTGGCTTAATAGTGGGACCTGGGAACTTGAGATGCAGCCCAACATGTAGCCCCTCGCCTGCCCTATGCGTTGCTGTGTCGTTCCCATCACCTTCTTGAATTGCCCAGATTTTCACAAATGGAAACCTTAGTGAGCATCGGCGATATACAAAAATGCTCGGGTCGCCCATTGACTTCAATGGGGTTCGTTATTCGAAACGAACCCTCGAGCATCGCGAAAATTTCATCCCGAGTAATGAGCACCCGAGCATTTTGGTGCTCGCTCATCTCTAATCATTAATAAAATGTACTGTAGATCAGTGTTCCCCAACTCCAGTCCTCAGGGACGCCCAACAGGTCATGTTTTCAGGATTTCCTCAGTATTGCACAGGTGATGTAATTATTGTCAGTGCCTGAGACATTGTCACAGGTGTTCTTACTATAGGAGATCCTGAAAACATGACCTGTTGGGTGTCCCTGAGGACTGGAGTTGGGAAACAGTGGTCTAAGTCACCAATATAGACAGACACAATCTAACTTGAAACGTTAAATTTATTCTAACCTGAAGATCCCCTATTAGTAGTAATAACCTCCACCAAAGCTTTTCTGTAGCTGCAAGTAGGATTTGTACAACACTAAGGTCTGATGCCCATGAGCGTATGCGTAAAATGCCGGCAGAGACCGCATATGGGCTGAGTATGGCACTGTGTGAAATCTGATGTCACGGAAATTGTGATTTAAAAAAAAAAATTGAAACAGAGCAGGGATGCGTATCTAAATGCTGCCCGTATGC
This sequence comes from Eleutherodactylus coqui, assembly GCF_035609145.1. Taxonomy (NCBI): domain Eukaryota; kingdom Metazoa; phylum Chordata; class Amphibia; order Anura; family Eleutherodactylidae; genus Eleutherodactylus; species Eleutherodactylus coqui. The sequence goes on from NC_089838.1 coordinate 262,777,683, forward strand.
AATGTATTGCGTTCGGGCAGTGTAGTAGCCCAGTACATGCTATCCTGATTCCCTCTATTAATGTCATTCATAGAATCATAGAATGGTAGAGTTGGAAGGGACCTCCAGGGTCATCTGGTCCAACCCCCTGCTCAGTGCAGGATCACTACATCATCCCAGACAGATATTTGTCCAGCCTTTGTTTGAACACTTCCATTGAAGGAGAACTCACCACCTCCTGTGGTAACCTGTTCCACTCATTGATCACCCTCACAGTCACAAAGTTTTTTCTACTATCTAATCTGTGTCTCCTCCCTTTCAGTTTCATCCCATTGCTTCTAGTTTTTCCTTGTACAAATGAGAATAGGGCTGATCCCTCTGCACTGTGACAGCCCTTCAGATATTTGTAAACAGCCATTAAGTCTCCTCTCAGCCTTCTTTTTTGCAAGCTAAACATTCCCAGATCCTTTAACCGTTCTTCATAGGACATGGTTTGCAGACCGCTCACCATCTTGGTAACTCTTCTCTGAACTTGCTCCAGTTTGTCTCATGTTCAGTCTATGTTCTATTAGTATACCCAAGTCTTTTTCACATGTGCTGCTGCTTAGCTCAATTCCTCCCATTCTGTATGTGCTTTTTTCACATGTAATGTCTTATGTTGATGCACTGTGCAAAACTGTCTTGTCATTCTGGTATGTGTGTTGCACAGCTGCAGCAATTCAGAGGTTAATGTCTGCAAAATCTACAAAGATTTCCCGCACATCACCCGAAATGCTACTAAAGGAGTGAGCCCCCAAGGGAGAGAGAGAGCGTGAGTTGTGAGTGCGTGTTCTTGTGACAATGCTTAGTGCAGAGGTACTCATTTATAATCAGTTCACACCAGCACGTCCTGAAGTCTGGGACCGCCAGGTGGAGGTACTCTATTCTCCTTGTTCACACTCCAGCGTCCCGAAGTCTGGGTCCTGCTGAGTGGAGGTACGTGTCTTTATTGAGTCGACCTGATGTCTGGGTGTGCTGTGTGGAAGTTCTTTAGTTTATCTGATTCCTGCACTTTTCTCAATCTGTCACTTGTGCCTTGTATTGTCAAAGTTTCAAGTAAAGTTATTTCCAGGCCTTGACCGTTCCCGTTCCCAGTCATGAGGTACTATACTACCGTCTGTGGCTCATTTATTTTCCCCGATGAGGTTCATGCCAGTGGGTGCCGGAATGGTGACGTCACCCGTGACAACCCCTACACCTGTCCTAATGTTTATTGGGCATCTGGAAGAGGCCCAGCGCTGCCCTGGCCTTGGCTGTGTGCGTCCCTCCAGGAGGGAGTGTGGTAAATGCCAGCATGATAAGCCAGCATCTTGCCCTCCCAGCTCCTCAGCGCATACCATGTGTCCTGGGTCCCCCTACGGGACACTGCAGCAGCAAATCATATTCAGCCCATAAAGGGGCTGCGTATCATATGCAGAGAAATACAGCATTCTGCGATTTATTTCTCCTGTGTATGGATATGCAGTGTCTACACTCTGGTGTGCATAGAACAATAAAAGTCCATTGACTTTCATTGCCTCCATACACCTCTAACATGCGTGCATGCAACGCATGCATAATACGCAGAGAAAAAACACCCATGGACATGAGCCCTAAGGCCACTCTTACACATAGCGTCAGCAAAACACTGCACTTTTACTGCCATTTTTGGACGCAGGTTACTGCATCTGACAGTGGTTTTTAATGCACCCCATCAGTGTGATGGGTGATAAGGTGCCTTAAAAAGCGAAAACGCCCGGCTCAATCACAGGTCTGTGAGGCCCTATTGAAATCAATGGGAGTTTTGTACTGCGATTTTGAACGCCGTGATAAAAAGCGCATGTGTGAGAGTGGCCTTAAGAAGGAATTTAGGACCCTTTCTCCCTCCAAATGTATTTCATTCTTTTATATTTCTGGTATGCCTTGTGCACACAGCCCTCTTCAGGTCATACTGCAGCATCTCGATAGAGTTAAGGTAAGGACTCAATCACTCAAAACACAAATCTTCCTTCTTCAGTTCTTCTTTAGTTGATTTACTTGTGAGCTTTGGGTCATTCTCTTGTTTCATTGTCCAACCTCTTTTTAGTTTCAGGTCATGGACTGCTGACCTTACTCCTAACTACGCTTCTTCCTTGCCTTCGGATAGCATGCCTGGAACATGTGCTACAACTGGCTCAACCTTAACTTTGCTCCAGTCTTAATCTCTAGTTGTCCTTCTGAGGTCTAGAGTACGATTCCAGTACTCTGTCCTCCAGCCTGTGTCCACACACCATATTATGTTCACACGCCAGTTCAGTACTCCTTGCTACATTCCTCATTCTACTTGCATTCCAGTTTGAGTCCTGTTACTGCTGTAGTGTGCATGCAACGATCTGGTGCAGGTTGTAGTTCCTTTGTAATAGGTGCAGATTGGTAGCGTGGTTAAGGAAAGCTAAATGTCAGTGCACAGGTAGATATCGGTTGCGATACAGAAGGAGCAGGAGGGTAGCGTAGTGAGGGAAGCCAAATGTCAGTTGCGGTATGGAGGAGCAGTTGCAGGAAGAGCTTGAGAACTGGCTGGAAGCTCAATAATCTCGCAAGGATGGGAGGTGCTAGGCCAAGTTATATAGAATATCTAATCAGGAAGCAGAGTGGAGCCAATCAGCAAGATAGAAGCAGGAACAAGGAACAGGGAAATGGTGAGCAGGGGAGCTTGTCAGAGGACTGGATAGCTGAAGTAAGGAGCTCCGCCTGGAAGACTGGAGCTCCTGGTTTCGAGCCCTGACATTACAGCTGCTTACTATAGTAGCCATAGGAATCCACATCCAAGGCACACATATGTGACAGTCCACTCCAAGTCTTGCATTATGCAACAACACTTGACCCAGCCCAGGCTGTATGTTATCTGCAGTCCTTTAATAGAGTCAGTGTGCTGGGTTGACCACCACTGATGTAGACTATTTAGGTGGCAATATGTTAGCACATGTGAAAAGAAAGATATTTTTTATGTTTTTTTCCCTACACATATCTACTTGATAAAATAAGGTAAAAACTTAAAACACTAGTTCTGCCCCACAAAAAATGGATGTTTCTATTTTAAATACTTGTTTAATCTGTCAGTCATTATTTACTAGTAGATCAATGCTAGGTACCTTTTAGGGCTACACTACATACAATTCACTCAAAAATGCAAGTCTAACGGCATGGCTCATTTGTGCTTAAGGAGTACAGGAAGGAAAGGGAGAAGGTCCTGCTGATTTAGCGCCACTGAGTGACATCCAACACACGCTGATATTTTGCCGCCACCTTAGACAGTCAGAATCTTCAAGTTTCCAGGGTATGCCATAAATGTTTGATAGATGCATATACCACCTCAGGGACCCACACTTATTTTCGGAACGGTGTCCTGTCTTACCCTACCTAAATGCCGGCCCTGACCAGGTGCCCAAGTAATATAAGCTTCCAAGAAATTTACGTAGAGATGGCTGAATTGCAAGTTGTGCCCTGGAGGTGAATTTCTGATATTTCTTCTTAGAAGCACCACTCTATCCCTGATAATCCTTTCACCTATACAAGGATGAGTATGGTGGTCATAGTATTTTGACATTCATTGCCTTTGCATCTGCCCTTTATTTTAGTTATCTACTTAATAAAAGTTACATTTCAATAGGGATCTTCCAAGTGACTTTGTTAGTTTTGTATAGGGTTCTCTACTGCTTTTCAGTGAATTGTTTTGATATACATGGCAGGTTTTTTGTCCACTAATGTGAATGTATGTGGCTGGTTAAATTAAGCTACAAGGTATTTTCAGATAAGGAATTTCACGCTTAGTTACAGTACACTTTTTTGAAGCACTCCTTAAAAACATTGACCTCAGAATATATAGAGACTGTGTGAAGTCTTGGTGGGAGATTCAGGGTCTGAGAAAGTATATCTATATATATAAAGACGAAAGCCCTAACTGACTGACTCACTCACTCACTCACTCATTCACTGACTGACTGACTCGCCACTAATTCTCTAACTTCCCGATGTCGTAGAAACATGAATTCTGGCACAAGCATAGATTATGTCATAAATAGGAAAAGTAAAGGGGTCCCAACTCGATTATTCAATTCTAGCGCAAAAGAATTGGCGTCAAAATTTTATGTACGGAATCTAATTCTCTCACTTCCCGATGTCATACAAACATGACATTTGGTACGAGCATTGATTATGTCATAAATAGGAAAACCTAATGGGTCCCAACTTGATTATTTAATTCTAGCGTAAAAGAATTAGCATCGAAATTTTACGTACGTAATCTAATTCTCTCACTTCTCGGTGTCATAGAAACTTGAAATTTGGCACGGGCATTGATTATGTCATAAATAGGAAAAGTTAATGGGTCCCAACTCGATTATTCAATTCTAAGCACAAAAGAATTAGCGTCCAAATTTTACGTATGGAATCTAATTCTCCAACTTCCCAATGTCATAGAAACTTGAAATTTGGCAGGAGCATTGATTATGTCATAAATACGGAAAGCTAATGGGTCCCAACTCGATTATTCAATTCTAAGCACAAAAGAATTAGCATCCAAATGTTACATACGTAATCTAATTCTCTCACTTTCCGATGTCATAGAAATTTGAAATTTGGAACGGGCATTGATTATGTCATAAATAGGAAAAGTTAATGGGTCCCAACTCGATTATTCAATTCTAAGCACAAAAGAATTAGCATCCAAATGTTACATACGTAATCTAATTCTCTCACTTTCCGATGTCATAGAAATTTGAAATTTGGCACGGGCATTGATTATGTCATAAATAGGAAAAGTTAATTGGTCCCAACTCGATTATTCAATTCTAAGCGCAAATGAAATAGGCACCAAAATTTTACGTACGCAATCTAATTCTCCAATTTCCCGATGTCATAGAAACATGAAATCTGGCACGAGCATTAATTATGTCATAAACAGGAAAAGCTAATGGGTCCCAACTCAATTATTCAATTCTAGCGCAAAAGAATTAGCGTCCAAATTTTACGTACGTAATCTAATTCTCTCACTTGACATTTGGCACGAGCATTGATTATGTCATGAATAGGAAAACCTAATGGGTCCCAAATCGATTATTTAATTCTAAGCGCAAAAGAATTAGCATCCAAATTTTACATACGGAATCTAATTCTCTCACCTCCCGATGTCAAAGAAATTTGAAATTTGGCACGAGCATCGATTATGTCATAAATAGGAAAAGCTAACGGGTCCTAAATCGATTATTCAATTCTAAGCGCAAAAGAATTAGCATCCAAATTTTACATACGTAATCTAATTCTCTCACTTCCCGATGTCATAAAAACATGAAATTTGGCACGAGCATTGATTATGTCATAAATAGGAAAAGTTAATGGGTAATAACTCGATTATTCAATTCTATGCGCAAAAGAATTTGCACCCACAATTTACATAGGGAACCTAATTCTCTCACTTCCCAATGTCATTTTGTATAAAGAAAACGTTGCATGGTTACCTCCACGTGGTGTTTCCTGGGTAACGCAAAGAATCATGCAAAATAGTGACCATATTTTTTTCTCGGTATCTCTAAAGTAACCACGACTTCATAAGATTTTCCGTGTGAACACCAGATAAACACCAGTATCAAATTAACTCGGGCGAAGCCGGGTATATCAGCTAGTTGAATATAGGATGGTGGCTGGCTTACGGATACCTATTTTGCCCGCCATTAGAGTTCAGACCCCTAAACCCATGATTAAGTGGGACTGGCAGGCCATGGAAAATGCTTTGAAATTTTTTTTGTCAAGTAAACTTTGAAAAAAAACAAGCAGTTGCTCTCTGCAGCCATTGAGAAAACTCACACTTTTGTCTCTGATCCTGAGTTTGAGAAAAGGGAAAAAGTTCTCCAGTTGAATATTGAAAAATATTCAGCTTTTATTAAAAAGAGAAAAAACTATCAATTTACCTCAGATTTACAGAGTCAACAGGGTGTACCGAGATCTGAGGACTGGTTTCAGATCTGAGAACAATGGTTATATACTTAACTGTCCGCCGCTGCCGTGACCCCCGCGGGGATGAAGAACACATCTACCGCATGCGACAGATGTTTCCTTCATCCCTGCTAGTTAAAAGAATTCCCTGCTGCTACATCTGCCACATCTGTGACAGATGCAGCAGAGGAATTCTTCAATTCTGAGGATTCTGCTGCCGGCAATTGATTTCAGGGAAGGGCTTTAAATATAAGCCCTTCCCTGAAAATCAAGTAAAAGTGGTTTAAAAAACAAAAAAAAAACCAGATACTCACCTTCTTCAGCTGCCGGGGCTCAGCCACTTCTTCTCCTGCTGTCCCCTGCACTGTGGTGCTGATCTATCAGCAGGCGGGGATTTAAAATCCCCGCCTGCTGAAAGAGCTAAATGTGATTGGCTAAGGTGCTCAACCAATCACAGACAGCTCTCGCCGAATGAATGACGGGCGAGAGCTGCCTGTGATTGGCTGAGCACGTCAGCCAATCACAAACAGCTCTTTCACCAGGCGGGGATTTTAAATCCCCGCCTGCTGGTAGATCAGCACTAGAGAGCCGGGGACAGCGAGGAGAAGACGCGGCTAAGCCACGGCAGCCGAAGGGAGGTATGTATGTATTTTTTTTACTTTTTAAACCACTTTTACTTGATTTTCAGGGAAGGGCTTATATTGAAAACAATGCGTGCATTCCCTATGGTGCACACATGTCCTATCTTTGCAGGCACACGCCTGTAAAGCACAGACATGTGCACACACCATAGGGAATGCAATGTTGCTAATAGAAGCGTGCTTTTGTGCGCACATATGCATGCACAAAAACACGCTGGTGTGAAGTCACCTTTATGTGGATGAACTTCCTTCATATGTCAGAAACACCGTGGATGTCATATCATGGTGGATGATGACATTAAACTGGCAAGTTTAGACGTAGAGGCCCTATTCAGCTCCATCCCCCATACAAGGGATGTGAAGTTGTGTCCTACTTTTTGCAACAATGGGGCACACAGTTTAGGTGCCATAATGCGTTTGTTATCAGGCTAGTTTTGTTACAACATAACTGTTTTCTATTTGACGGCAGGCTCTGCCACCAGCTCAGAGGGACAGCCATGGGGAGCCCATGTGCCCCCACTTATGCCAATCTAGATCGGGGCTGGTGGGAAGAGAAATGTGTGTTATCTGAGATATCTGACAAATTGACGAGTAGTATTCTGTTATGGTTGTATTATATTGATGATTTCTTCATTCTGTAGATGGGATCTACTCATGTTTTTTTGGAATTTGTGGACCACCACAATTCCCTTGGTTTGTGCTGCATCACTAAGATTCAGGATGTTACTCTCACTTTTCTGGATTTGTTCATCAGTAAAAATAAGGGAAGGGAAATTAGTCACAACAGTATATCGAAAATCGACTGCCACAAATAACCTCTTGAATTGGAACAGTTTTCATACTGTTTCTCCCAAAAGGGGTATCCCAAAAGGACAGTTCTTGAGATTAGGGCGGATACAGATTTTGCGGTAAAAGCCCTTGCTTTAAAAAAAACAAAAACGTTTTAGACAGAGAGAATATCCTGAAGACGCTATAAATAAAGCATACAGTTTTGCACAAAACCAGAGGGATGATCTTTTAGCCCCTTGAATCCATCCTCAGAGTGATCGAGTCATTAGGATCATAAGGACCTTTGACGCTCGGTCCAGTGACATCTATAGGATCCTGGGGAACTATCGGGACATACTATGTAGGGATATGGATCTTGTGGAAATCCTGCCAGAATGCCCTTCGATCATTTTTAGAAGGGGAAGAAATTTACGTGATGGACTGGTACATCATTAACTTGGAACCAGACCCACCTCAGAATGTTGTATTCATCAGAGTATTTCAAATGGCACTTTTCCTTGCTCTGAGTGAGAGGCATTCCAACACCTTTGTAAAAGCAATCATTTTGTGAGTGCCATGACAAAAAAATGCTATGAAAACAAGAAATTATCAAGCGCGTAATATCGTCCATTTGGCTACTTGGTCTTGCCCCCCGTAACTATGTGGGCAAAACTATAAATAAATTTAGGACACACATCCTGGAATATGTAGGTAATATCTTACATGAAGAACCGACTCTTATAGCTTCTCACATGAAGACTTATCATAATAATGTCACCCTGCTGAAGTAATATGTCCAAATTATAGATGAGGGGATTTGGATAGAAAGTAGTCCAGCGTTCTAATTTTATGATGGGCAGACTACTTAGAGGTCGATCAATGCACTAAGTGGTGGCTTCCAGCGCTGACATCGGGGAAACTATGGGAGAGGTAAGCATAACTCTTACATCCCCAGACTCAACGGATCACCTATTTTCAGCCCATAAGCTTAGCTTATAGGGCAAAGAGTAGGTGACAAAGTCTTTTTAAGCCACCAGTGTTTGATTGGAAGGAGGCAAACCACTCAATAGAGTGTTTACTTCACTGTTTACGTAGCCACATAGACTCGCCCATATAAGTAGCTGCTTCTTTTACTTACTGTAGTCAGTTGACTCCTCCATTCTGATGATTGTCTGGTAATATGTCCTAAAGACAACATAGAACAAACTAGAAAAGTTGCATGACAATATATGTAACAAAGTTAAGTTAAGTTAAGGTTAAGTGCATATGCCCCCACCAGAAAGGGTTGTGTAAAGACAACTCTTTACAGCATATATTTATCAATGTTAGTCCAGACTACTGTCTTCGATTTTCTCTGGTGGTGGACCACCTATGGATACTGTATTGGGGCAAGGAAGCAAAATGAATCAATCTTTGATGCTGTCATGAAGGGGTCATTGGGTGTTGAATAAAACTCTTTTATTTGTGTTGCGACAAAATATCCAGGTTTAAGATGGTTTTGCATGTAGCGTTTTTGGAAAAAAAGATGCAGTTTTTGTGGCAATTTTTCGTGCAGGTTTTTAAGCCAAAGTCAAAAGTGTAGTTGTAAAGAGACCCCAGCCAGGTGTCCCTTAGAATGGATCATTGGTTGACATACCATGCCCAAGGAGGTCACCATCTTATTCTCGGCAGGAGTACAGGAGTCCATTGAGATTGGGAACCGTAGAGAGAACATGCGGCTACAGTGTTTTCCCACTCCTCTGCCTTTATGTTTGGGATTGAGTGGAGGAGACCATGACGGTGCAGCAACTGAACTTTTATTAATGTTACAAGCAGATTTTCTCCTAAGGCTGAGCTGGATTTACATAAGGTGCTGCCATATACATCCCAATTTAACATTGGCTGTACGGATTGATATAAGTGACAGACGGCAGAAGAGAATGGGCACCGGGTGGTTTATTAAAGATATTTTCAGAAATATTCTTGAAAAATATTTTGGCCACCAACAATTTCTTAACGTGAAATATTTTTGATTTATTAGCTCTCTACCCATAATTTAGCTTTTTGGTTCCCTGGAACTAATCTGTTATAATAAGATGACGCGTATGTTCAGTTTAGATTATGTCCTTGCCATGGAGTCTATTTCTGTGCTGTCTGCTTATTTCTGATAATGACCTGAGAAGGGATGTTGTTCCCACTTGAGCGAATCGCATCAATAAGACAATTTCCTTGCAAAGTAAGACCTTTCCTGTTTTATCAGCTATGGGGAGAGGTGACTTTTATATCCGAGCATTTCTTATCCTTCGTCTTTTTGTAGAATTGTTAATGTAGCAGAGAAATGTAAATGTAAAAGTTTTAGGTTAGTTGCAGACACAAAGCCACACAGCAACCACCTCTTCTATGGGAACCACAATTGTGGTCCTGCATGTTGTCAATGGGGAAAACACACAAAAATAACAAGAAATGTAGTATGCTATGGTTTTAAACAATAGCCACTTATGAAATGTCTAACCGTAACCTTAGGAAATTTCCACCCACACTTTGCAGGGTTTTTTTTGCTATGGCTTTTCAGCATAATACATTTTTTATGCTACGGCATGCCCGCTGCCAGTAAAGCTGGGATATGTATGGGATACTTTAAGATTTACAGGGTTTTCCTGGGTTTTGGTCAGGGAATGGTGTAAAATAAAAAAATAAGGCATACTCACTTTCTTATGTGCCGATGAACATAGACCCTCATATCAAGAGAAAGGAATGTCCCAGGCCAAAAAAAGGATCAGTCATGATGAAATCTAACATACCCAATCCCGAGCTGCTCCATGCATATAAGCTTGTTGCATTGATTGAACGACTATATCGAACGTGTAGGCCAGCTTTAAAGTAGGATGAGTAAGTCTAGGGCTACACAGCAACTTTTCTCCGTGACGGGTTGCACAACCAAGAATCACTGTGAAGCCTTGCAATGTCACACTGACATTGATGTCAATGGGGTTGTGGTGCAAGTTGCAGGCTGCTGCAACTGCTGGTTGCAAAAAATTCACCAAGGTTGGATTTTTTGCAACATGCACCTATCTGTCGCTATTATCTGCGACTTGCACCCATCCCCATTGACATCAACGAGAGTGTGAAGTGACAAGACTGCTCATGTAACCCTGTCCCAGCCAAAAGTCAATGTGTACCCTAGCCTAAGGCCTCATATCCACGGGGAAAATCAGGCCCGCCACAGATTCTTCATGGAGAATCCCACAGTGGGTCCCTCCTTTCCCGCGGACATGACGCTAAAAAATAAGAATTTACTTACCTGTCCAGACGCTGCGGACCTGCCCTCCGTCGCGGCCGGATCTTCCTTCTTCGGCCCGGCGGATGTGCTCGGCACTCAATTTTTTTTTGGACTCCTGCTCTCCCACGCGCGGAGAGCAGAAATTCAGGCGCGGGTGTACCGTGGATCCGGACGGCTTCCATACGCTCCAATAGAAGCCTGCGGGAGCCGTCCCCGCGGGACACCCGCACTAAAATGGAGCATGTCGCATTTTTTTTTCCGCACACGCAATCCGCGCCTGAAGGGGAAAATGACATCTGCAGGTATTTAACTACCTGCGGGTGTCCAATGTATCCCTATGGGGCGCAGATCCGCGTGCGGGAAAAACGCTGCGGATTTTAAATGACAATTACCCCGTGGACATGAGGCCTAAAGGTTTGTAACAGGTCTGAAACTGCTAATTAGCATTTACGAGCTCTTTTACACGGGACGACATATGGCTAAATGACTGCACGAGTGCTGACGTCATCGCTAAGGTCGTTAGCGCCCGTGCCGAGCATCTAGACAGACTTTGCCACTGGATCGCTGGGTTCTTGCTGGCTTCTCGCTCGGCACTTTACCTTCTGTGTGATGCGGGAAGCATTTACACGGAAGGAGAAGCCAGCAATAGTTTTTGCTCCAAATTCCTTTCGTTTGAACGAATTTTGAGCAATAATTGTCCAATGTAAATGGCTCATCAGCCGGCACTTGTTCATTTTTTGTAGATGGGCAAATTATCTGTAGTATGGGGAGAAATGAACGTTACTACAGTCGTTAGTCCCAATACTGCTATTGCCGGTTGGCACAGGAGGAGATTGCAGTCGATCAGTGAGCTGTATGTCATTACATCCCCAGCAAATTTACTTAGAACTTGTTCAGGAAAGCACACATTGATATCATGCATTTGAAAATTGGACTTCGCACTTAGCGTCATCGATATCTAATGAGCTGACTTTTAAAAAGTGAATACAATAATCTCTAATACCCCGTTTCCTTGAAAATAAAACATACTCTGAAAATAAGACATAGCATGATTTTCCAGAATTTTTGAGGATGCAAAATGATTTTTCAGGCTTTTTGTGGATGCTTGAAATATAAACCCTACTCCAAAATTAAGCCCTGCTAATAGTTAATTAAAAAGGTCAATTTAAATAGTGTCCAGGCAGCTATACATGTAAAAAAGTTAAACCTTTTGAACAAAAATTAATATAAGACACTGTCTTATTTTCGGGGAAACACGGTAGGAACTATTTAAAGGGCACCTGTCATGTCATATGAGCACCAACTTTATGGGCTCAAAGGACAGGGGGCGCTGAGTTCAGTGGTGTGCATTTTATACTTATCTGCCCCCCTTTTCCCTCACTGTCTATTGGCGACATTGGTGCTCACTACATGCATCGGACTCATCTCTATAGTTTTCTATGTATGTGTGCGTGTACTGAACAAAAAAGATGAATCCGATGCATGAACTGAGCGCCAGCTTCCCGTACTGACTGTAAGGAAATGAGGGGGCAGGTGAGTATAAAAAGTGCACCCCTAAACTCAGCAACCCCTATCCTATGAGCCCATAAACTTTGTTTATGGTGCCCATATGACTCGACAGGTTCCCTTTAAAAGCATGTACCAATGCTCAGCCGCCCAGCAGAGGCGCTCAGGCATTTGCCCAACACATTACTCCACTATTTGTAGACAAATATTCCACTCACTTCACTTATCTGTTTTAACACAACTTCCTTCCTTTCTTTGCTCAACTGATACAACATGACTGCTGCTTACAAGGCTCATAAGAATGCGATACAATGTCAGCAAAGTGATCACCCGTAATGGAATTTGCCTACTCTCTCAAATTACTACGAGTCTCACAAAATAGCAGACATCTCCTAACAGAGCGGGCAAGTCATCTGCAAACTCTGCTGGCAGGCGCCACTAGGCAAAGCTTGAGTTCAGCTTGAACTGCATTCATATGTTTGCGCTATGCTGCCTCTTGTGGCTGCTGCAGGCAGCTAGAAGTTTTTCATTTAAGGGGAACCTGACACTGGGCACATGCCGCTTCAACAACGGACAGCATGAACCGAGACAGATATGTCCACTTGGCCCATGTATGTTTTAGGGTGCCTACCCACTTGCGATTTTTTTTCCTGTGATGTTTTGCGTTTTTTCTCAAGAGCAATTAGTATAGAATGTGTTCTTGTCCATCTGGGGTTTTTTTTCCGTTTCGTGGGTTTTTTTCACATAGGAACTGTCAGTTGCATATGTCTCCTTATTTTTCTCTTAATGCACCCATGATTGTCAATGGAGGGCTGCAAAAAACGCGCAAAAAACGCAGCGTTTTTCACGCGCGAAAATCGGCAACGCAAGTGGGTAGGCGCCCTTATTCTACAGTATTTCAGAAAAAAAAAACTTTGAAGTTTGATTTGGAGCGCTGCTCTTGGAGCTCTCAAGTCAAAGAGGTGTGGGATGGCGGGCTCTCCCTTCCTGCGTCATCAAAACGGCCAGCTTGTGTATAGAGACAGGGCTGTCAGTTAACATGCTGCGGGCAGGGAAAGGCCAACGCCGCCTCTTTGACTCGGAGCTCCATTCCAGCTCAGTTCCGAGTCAAACTTTTAAGTATGTTTTTTCTGAAATGCTGCAACGTTCCAGAATAGGCCAATGGGTTAATGCCTCCCGTGAACCTGGTGACAGATTTCCTTCAATTCTCTGGCTGCTGTATATGAAGCACTGTGTTGGCACTGTTTATGGAGGGTACTTACCTAGTAGTGTATTTGTTAGAGAGGCTTCGCCTATAATGGTTGATGGAGTTACAGGAAAAGCCATTTCCACAACATACAAAGCACGCCAAATTTCAAGTGTCCTTAAAGGGCTGTACAGTACAGGATTAGAAAATAACAATACCACAGGTTGTGTGGAATATTTCAGCTCGGCAGTTTCTGGAAGAAATCAGACATATTTTTCTACTCCTATCCAAGCCATTTAACCAGATTAGGGTGGTTTCACATCTGCGTTGGAACCTCAGGCCGGAGGTATCACCACAGATGCGGCTGAAAAAACCGGAAGAAAGAGAGCTGCGTGCAGCACTTTTTCTTCCCTCCAGAAGCCAGCCAATTTGGTAGAAAGTGGGCAGATCCTATTATAGTCAATGGGATCCATCCAGTGCTGTTCAGATCCGTCTCAGCTGCGGGGATTCCCCTTTCTTGCTCCCCGAATGAAACAGGAAAGCGGAATTCCCAGCGTAGATGTGAAAGCACCCTTATTTAGTAATGGCTCCATAGGAATTCCCAGTTTTCTTATTTTTTTTCACATCAGCCGTCATCCAGGAGCTATTAATCACTGAACCCAAATAGTAGACTAAAATTAATGAAAATGGACAATTTCAACCCCAGCAGTTGTTAATTGGGTGGAACCTATCAAACAGTCGTTTTGCTGACTGGTGACAGGTTGTCAATGCCTTGAAAGAAGTCAACTGTGTTTGAAATTTTCGTCTAATAGACAAAAGATGTTTCTACCCATAAACATTTTTCTTTGAAGAAAGTTCTGAACAACAGTAACAGCCGAGGTACTAGTGCAGCATGTCTCTGCAGTGACCGAGAAGCGGGCCACGGCCTAGGAGACAGCGGGGTAGAGTTTGGTCTTGTCATGGTGGCTCTACCGTCTCCCACCCGGAGGGTAACCGGAGACACGTCCAAGGGCAGGTTAATAAAGGGGAACCCAAGAAATGGATTACCTTGAGTCCTGTTTTGTCTTGTGACGCCACCGTTTCTTCCACAGCGGGGGATTCCTGGGTGATGGAGTAAATACACACATACGGGTACTGTTTAAGACACAGTCTCCGGAAACGGATAGGCAACTGGTCGTTTTACTTAACTTGAAGAACAGAACAGTTGCGTAGCTTCTTGACAAGTGATGTTGATGTGACCGGGAGAACTCACGGGACATCAGGAGAAGCCACAGCCACAGTTATCTGTAGGTACTGGCCTGGTACCACACTTCTCTTTCTCTCTCTCTCTCTACCTGCCAATTCACATTCACAGATGGAAACTCGCTGCAGAACCTCTGGGAAGTAGTAGTTCCCACATTCGTTAGGCCATCCTCTCGGCCTCCTTTTGTGTATGTGAGTTGAAGGTACCCACAGACAGCTGCCTTGCACTCCTGTCTCGAACAGCACTCAGAAAACACACAGAAAGAACTAACTCTTGCACACCTTGCAACCACATATATAAAGCATGGTCAGGTGACCATCCACCCACAACATAAAACGATTCATTCCAGACAGTCATCTCACATACCAGACACTTAACCCTTTCAGTCCTGCAGCTACGCAATACACACCAGTCTTGCAACAGAGAAAGACACTGACAACACAATACTGAGCATACACACCATTAAGGAGGGGCCTCGTTGTACTGGGCCACTACATCTCCACCAGAAGTATGAGTTTGCCGGCCTCAACTACAAGTAACACCCAGGTCATG
Organism: Eleutherodactylus coqui; assembly: GCF_035609145.1. Classification (NCBI taxonomy): domain Eukaryota; kingdom Metazoa; phylum Chordata; class Amphibia; order Anura; family Eleutherodactylidae; genus Eleutherodactylus; species Eleutherodactylus coqui. The sequence goes on from NC_089838.1 coordinate 262,792,805, forward strand.
CCCAAAAGCTCCGTGTATGCCTGAGTAAGTATTTCTGAGTAAGTGTATGTATTTCCATGTATGCCCGAGTAAGGGACAATTACACCCTAAAGGTGGCCATACACATTTGATAGAAGTAGTTTGATAGTTGAACAACAATGAACGATCACCTTAGCGATCGGGAATCTGTGAAGGTGTGTGTGCGGTAGCTAATTGGGTACTTTTGGACAGCTTTTGGCATGACGTGGGCGTTACCTGTAGCTGAGTCCGGCCAACCCATACTTCCGGTGGAGACATATAACACTAGTACCGACAGCCAATAGGGATTAAAATGTGTATGGCTGCATCTGCAAAGGCGATGTTCATTCAACAGTTGTTCAACCATCAAACTACTTCTATCAAATGTGTATGGCCACCTTTAGGGTTACTCAGGCATACATGGAAATGTATTTTCAGTAGAATAATCTGCTGATGGAGTGAAATCTTTAATAAATGCTAAACTCTCAACTGTTGCAAAAATCATTAGTATGATTCACTTGCCCTAGCAGGAAACTTAGTGCTAGTTATCATTACATGAGACAAGAGAAAGATTCCAACAAACGAAACTAATTTCTATAGGAAGGAAACCATTTGCATAGCCTTTTGACTTAAACACTTATTGATTCCATTACATTAAAAGGCCAGAAAGGAAAGCTGCTGTTCATTTTAAGTAGCGTGCCAAAGTTTCACTTATTGCTACGATATTGTAGAATGAAAAGGGCACATCAGAAAAGCATGCTATAAACACTTCCGTAATATATTAGCATGTTGCTAGCTTGGAACTTGCTGTGGTTCTTTATTAGGGAGTCTAATGAACAATAGCAAGGGGAGTTTTCCATCACAAGTTGAAAATGTAACTACAATACACTGGCTACATAGAATCATAGAGTGGTAGAGTTGGAAGGGACCTCCAGGGTCATCTGGTCCACCCCCCTGCTCAATGCAGGATCACTAAATCATCCCAGACAGATATTTGTACAGCCTTTGTTTGAACACTTCCATTGAAGGAGAACTCACCACCTCCCGTGGTAACCTGTTCCACTCATTGATCACTCTCACTGTCAGAAAGTTTTTTCTAATATCTAATCTGTGTCTCCTTCCTTTCAGTTTCATCCCATTGCTTCTAGTCTTTCCTTGTACAAATGAGAATAGGGCTGATCCCTCTGTACTGTCACAGCCCTTCAGATATTTGTAGACAGCTATTAAGTCTCCTCTCTGCCTTCTTTTTTGCAAGCTAAACATTTCCAGATCCTTTAACTGTTCCACATAGGACATTGTTTTCAGGCCGCTCACTATCCTGGTAGCTCTTCTCTGAACTTGCTCCAGTTTGTCTACGTTTTTTTTTTTTAATTGGGGTGTCCAGGGGAAGCCTGACCAAGGAAGAGTAGAGGGGGATAATTATGGCATGTGATGTAGATTCTATGCTTCTCTTAATACATCCCAAAATTGTGTGTGCCTTTTTTGCTGCTGCATCACACTGTTGACTCATGTTCAGTCTATGATCTACTAGTATACCCAAGTCTTTTTCCCATGTGCTGCTGCTTAGCCCAATTCCTCCCATTCTGTATGTGCTTTTTTTATTTTGCTTGCCCAGATGTAGTACTTTGCATTTTTCACTGTTAAATACCATTCTGTTAGTCACCGCCCACTGTGCAAGCTTTCCTAGATCTTTTTGAATGCGCTCTCTCTCTTTTTTCTAGTATTAGCTATCCCTCCTAGCTTTCATCGGGAAATTTAATCAGTTTCCCAACAATTCCCTCCTCCAGATCACTTATAAAAATGTTGAACAACACTGGGCTCAGAGCCTTGTGGTACCCCTCTTGACACATTCTTCCAATTGGATGTGCAGCCATTTATGACCACTCTTTGAGTACGATCACTCAGCCAGTTCTGAATCCACCTAAAAGTTGCCTTGTCATTCCCATATTTGGTCATTTTTTCAATGAGGATGGTATGAGATACTTTGTCAAATGCTTTACTAAAGTCAAGATTTATCAACCCATTCCGTGTTTCTATCATAGAAGAAAAATAGATTAGTCTGGCATGACTTGTTTGTTACAAACCTTTCCCGGTATAGAAATCAGGCTTACAGGCTTGTAGTTTCCTGGGTCCACCTTCTTCCCTTTTTTGAAGATAGAAACAACATTTGCCCTTTTCCAATCTTCTGGGACTTCTCCCGCTCTCCAGGAATTTTCAAAGATTATGGAGAGTGGTTCAGGAATTACCTCTGCTGCTTTCTTCAGTATCCTAGGACATAATTCACCTGGACCTTGAGACTTGAATTCATTTAAGTTAGTTAAGTGTTCCCTCACCATCTCTCTGCTTATAATTAGCCTGCATTCTTTTATTCCTTCAATAGGACAGCGAAAACCAGCTGATGTTCCATCTACTTTCTGAGAGAAAACAGATACAACATTGCAATTTAAAAGTTCGGCTTTCTGAACATAATTTTTAACTAATTCACCAGTTTCATCTTGTAAGCATCCAATAGGATCTTTTTCTTTTGCTTTCGATAAACTGCCCAAATCCTTTTTTATTGCTTTTGGCCTCTGTTGCAAGCCTGAATTCATTAGCTTTAGCTTTTCTGACACTTGCCCTACAGTTTCTGCAGACTTCATTATATTCTTCTTTAGATATTTCCCCGTTTCATTTGCTAAACTTATTTTTCTTTCTTTTTAACGTGTGCAAGTTCTGTGTTCATCCATCCTGGTCTCTTTAAATGTTTCTCATTCTTCCTTCTTTTAGGGACTGTTAACGATTGTGCTTTGGGAATGTCCTTTTGCCATATTTCCCGTCCTTCTTGGACATTTCTGTCCTTACAAACATCCAGCCATTGGATTCTTCCTACCCTCAGTCCATTAAAATGCCTGAAATGACACTTTGAGGTCTGAGTCTTCTTTGATCTTCTTTCCATTGTTATGCTAAATTCAAGGATAGCATGATCACTGCCTCCTAAGGTCCCAGCCACCCTTACTTCCTTCACTTATCCCAGCAGCTCCCTGTCCGGTTATGCAGCCCCGCTGCATGGAACCAGGAAGAAGCCGTGGGCGGTCATGTGCCATTCGTTGTGCACATGACCGATCAGCCATTCACAGCCTTCAGTGGCCATAGACAAAATCACCACTGAAGTCTGGGAGTGGCTGACTGGTCACATGCACAAGGAATGTCACGTGACCAAGCAAAGCTTCATGGTTCCATGAATCAGGGCTACAGAGCCGGACAGGGAGCTGCTGGGATTAGGGCGTAAAATGAAAAGAAATTGAATATACATTTTATTCACTTTTAACCTTTTTATGTTCCAGAAAGTTTTTTTAGTCCCTCAAATTCTGTCAGTTTCCCTACCTGATCCCATAGTACGGCATGGACCATGATATGGGGAACAGGCTGTACATACTCGCCCCTGCTGCTCGGGCTGCCTCAGGAATCGTGGAATTCACTTTTCAAACCACTGCACACGTATGTAAATCTACTAGACTGGTTTGATGGACGGTTCATTGGTGGATAACAGTTTGGGACTTTTTGCAGTAAGCGATCACTGACTCCTCCCCATAGCTGCTATCATCATAATAGAACTTTTTCTTCTGTTCAAAAGCCGGGCACCTAGGCAGAAATTGGACAGACCCCATTATAGTCAATGTGGTCCTTCCAGCGCTGTTCGATTCGCCGTTCTACCACGGGGTTTCCCCTTTCTTGCTTCCTGAACGGAGCAAGAAAGCGGAATCCCCAGTGCAGGTGTTAAAGCACCCTAACCCTTTAGTAATGAGTATAAATAGATGTTAACCCTTTCCAATCCAATTTGTATACCAGTTTTCCTACGGGGCTTACTCTTTTTCTGCCATTATACAACGGCGCTATATGCTGGCTAAAGCTAGTACTGCATGAGATGACATGTTGGATAAGCTCCGACAGCAGAGAGGCTGGCAACATACAGTAAGAGAACCCCGACGGACGTCTTCCAACAGCGGAGCTGTACAGCCTTAAATCATAATGTCTTCAGAGGTCAGACAGTGGATTGGAAAGGGTTAATAGTTTCTGTTTCAACTGTTATACAACTGGCTCTTTAATTTGCTGTTCCGGTCGCCATTTGCAAGGACTGTGTGCTAACCTTCAGGCATGACTCGCACCATATGGTGATGGCCGTGACTCTTACCAGGCCCACAATTACTATTGCCACTATGTGATCCCTCTCGGCCAAGTTAGCCGGAGTTGCTGTAATTTGCAGATGCTGCTAATACTAAGAGCTTCTTCTAGAATTTCTGATAACTTGACAAAGGGGGACTATACTTTATTATGTGGAACATGACTCAGAAGCACATCTGTCGCAACCACCCAGAGCAAAAAGATGTGCTATTCGGAAATTGGAGTAATGAGTTGATTATGGCACTAGGCACATGCACTTTCTTGTATTTGCATCAGCGTTTCAGCTGCCCGTAGATACTGGAGCCTTCAGAGGTAAAAATCTGAGTCATCTTATGATTTGTCCAGAGATGTAAGTTTAGCCTCGCCAAAATGCTGACCTAGCCAGACTCTTCCCTCATGTTTTACTCTGTCCTGCTGACTGATATCCTGTTTTCCCTCGTATCTTATCCCTTCAGCGCTGCCGCCCACCACATAAATTATATTACATAGGATTGGTTAAAACTGGAGTTTTTTGGGAAACTTATTTTTTGACAAATTGACAAAATTGCATAAATTTTTGCTTCTTTAATCACGAGTCGGTTTCCCTCCCCTTAAGGGCCTTTCACGCAGGACGGAATTACACCGCAGGACGCAGCTAAATCCACAACTGCGGAATTTCAATCCAAAAATGCGGATTGTGATGCGGAATTGCAGGAAGGTTTTAAGCCATTTTCAATTTTGCATCAAAATCCGCAGTGAGCCGACAGATTTGGATGTGGAATTTACCCTGCTTGGGGTGCGTCGTGTGCCTATTCCGTCCCGTGTGAAACGTTCTTTATGGCTTATCCACACTTATGCATTTGCACAGCCCACAAAATTTCAATGGGTTCATTCAGATGAGCATATTTTCGCTTGCATTTAGTTTGCGCGACAAAATCAACAACATCTATTATTTTCACGTGTATTACACACGAAAATAGCACATATTAAACTAATTCAGCTTAATTTCACATTGAAATCAATGGGAGCATGCTTGTGGGCACAAATACGCAGGGCACGTGCGCGCAAAAAATACAGTAAAATACACACACGTGCAAAAACGCAAGACACATCGCGCAAATACACGGCGCAAATGTATGCATAAGACCGCTTTCACATGCCTGAGAAAATCGAGCGAGATTAGTGCGTTGCAAGATGCACAAATCTCGCACAAATGTATACAACCCATTCTTTTGAATAGGGTCATATACATGAGCAGTTTTTCTCTTGCATCGCACGCAGCATGTCCTATCCTGGGGTGTTTCCTCAGAATACATCGCAGACCGTGCAAGATGCACACGAGTGTGAAGTGAGGTTTCCTGAAGTGATATGAGGCGTTTTTGACACAAAAACGCCTCACGTCCGTGGAGAAATCGCACGTTCCCGAGTGTGATATTAGGCTGAGTTTGACGGCCCGTTATCTCGCTGGGCCGTGTGAAATTAGCCTAAGGCCTCATGTCCACGGGTCTATTGTTTTTTCCATGTTTTCCCATAGGCTTCTCTACGAAGAAAAACGCCAAGAAAAAAAAGTTTGTACAAAAACACTTTTTTCTAAATAATAACAAAACGCGAGAAACAAGAACTATTGGGGAAATGTATTAGGTCTGGCAATTCTAACGCCAGAAGCGATCCTCCGCTGTTGCTGTCAGCCATGGCGGAGGATCGCTTAGTTTCTCCCATTGCTTTCAATAGGAGACCTTGTGATGCTGCCGCCGGCCCCATTGAAAATAATGAGTGTTGCGATGCAAGATTACGCAAGAAGAACATGCCGTGATTTGTTTCCTGCATCGCATCGTATCGCGGTAAACATCGCTCATGTGTATGACCCTATCCAAAAGAATGGGGTCCATATTTGTGGTCTCTAAACACACCAATTGTGATTTTCACGCCCGTGTGAAGGCAGCCTTAGAATAATTTCCCCGTTGCGTGATGCATCTGATATATGACGAGGTGCGGGCCTGTTAATGCATTGGGCATATCTCGGCATCTCCGACCTGCTGCAGGTCTACACCTGAGTGATGGTTTCCCGCATGGCACTGCGATGCTATGCAAGAAACACATTGCAGCATGCTCTTTCTTTCTGCAATATCACCCATTGCTGTCAATGGGAACGGCGATAGCAGTGCCGGCCCCAATGATAGCAATGGGAGAATTCTGCAGCCCTCTGAGACAGCAGCGGCAGGGGATTGCATCATTCCCGTCGGGGAATCCCTTCAGATGTGACAGGGATGAAGGGATTCCCCGCAGTGATACGAGGCTGTTTTCATATGAAAACACCTTGCATCCACTAGGCTTTCACATGGTGGAAAGTGCGATATCGGGCCGGGAATCACAGTCCGACATTGCCTTCACATGGGCGATATTCTCTACTGCTTTTACACAGTGGAGAATCAGCAGTGAATACGCAGCAAATCTAGGGTAAGATCTGTACCTAAATGGTGCGGATGTTCCGTGGATTTCAACATTTGCATTTCAAAGCTTGAAATCCGCTGTTGAAATCTGCAGCATAAATTGACATGTAATTCAAATACGAAGCAGATGCGTGAAAATGCCAATGCTCGCTCGAGTAATTTCCTTAACCGAACATGCTCGCTCATCTCTAGTGCCTTCTATTCCCAGAGTGGAGACCTGTTGGCTAGTGCTCTGGAGGACTAAACGCAGCCCTGGTCACCCAGTCCACTGAACGGACATGATCTTTATTTCCTGCAAAGCTTCAATGCGAGAGAGTCGTGTGTCTGCCTACAGCTTCCCCTGGTGATATGAGGCAAACGTACGGTAATCAGATAATTGCTGTGCGAGATTTATTTTGAGGAGATCCCCTTTTTAGCCTGCTTGAATGTACTGCAAGTACCTGTTAGTGAGGTAGAGAGCAATTTAGGACCCTGGAGGAACTCAGAGTGCTGCATTATAGAGGTACTGTGCCATATACATGTATATCCCAGTATAGAAACCATCAGAACGCCATGAGGTGTAGAGTTGACAGACTTCCAACGGAGTACGATGGTGGGATGCCATTTGAGCAACCGATTAGTACGGGACATCGCAGCGCTTTTGGACCTTCCAAAGTCTACTGTCAGCAGTGTTATTTGGGAATGGAAACCCTCCGGTGTGTTTGCAGTGCACAAGCCCAACACCACAGCAGTGAACGCGGCGCCTGTGATGGTGCTTGGAGCGTCGTTCTCGATCTGTAAATTAGAGGAAGCAAGTGTTGTGGATGGCTGAATCACGGTACACCAACTTCTGATAGGACGGCCGCACTTGGGTATGGCGGCTGCCTGGAGAGCAGATTCTACGCTTCTGCATCGTCCCAACAGTGAAGCAGCGCTCGATGAACCAATGCGATGGCTATGATTGGTTCATCGAATGCTGCATTGATTGGTTCTCCAACAGTTGGTCAGCCACAGGGGCGTAACTAAAGGCTCAGGGGCCCTGATACAAAACGTGAGCTCCCCCCTATCTGTATCTGTACCCGTACCCATACCTAAACCATGCTGCACAGAGACATAACTTGAAGCTTCTGGGCCCCAATGCAAAACCTGTAACAGGGCCCCCAACTATAATGCTTTATTCATAGTACTGGGCTCCCTATATGGAGAAGAAAGGCCTTATGGGCCCCTTAAGGCTCATGGGCCTGGGTGCAACCGCATCCCCTGCACCCTCTATAGTTACGCCCCTGGTCAGCCAATTACAGCCATCGTGTTGTGGAGGTGGAATTTATGAATTGGCCGAGCCACGGCATTGATTGGCCGATTCATTATACGGCCTCCACAATGTGATGACTATGATTGGTTCCTAAACCGCTGCTCAGCCAATCATTGCAGCACTTGATGAACCAATCATAGCCATTGCATTTGTTCATTGAGCGCTGCATTGCTTGGCTAAGTAGCACTTGAGAACCAATCAGACCCATAGCTTTCTGGAGGCGGGATTTATGAATCCCATAACCAGGAAGTGATCTTCTGTGGATAGCCGAGGACTGCAAGAAGCGTGTCGGAGCTCCGGAGATCAGTGGGTGGGAGCTGGATTGAGCCTGCTAGGTAATGTATTCCTTTTTTCTTAATGTAATGAAGCTAGGGCTTATATCCAGGGTAGGGCTTATATTTCAAGCCTCCCTGAAAATCCCCCCAAATTAGGGTAGGGCATTTTTTTGGGAAAACCAGGTATAACTTTTTGATCGCTTGTTGTTACATTTTTTTCTTGGAGACAGGGTGACCAAAAAAATGCGTTACTCTGGCATTGTTTTTTTTCTGACAATGTTCACTGTGCAGGGTAAATAATACATTATTTTGATAGATCAGACTTTTACCAAATATGTCTTTTTTCTTTTTTAACTTAGATTCTTTTATTATAAATATGGCAAAAGGGTTTTCTTTTTCATAAACTTTTACCTTTTTTTAAAATAATTAATAAAACTTTTTTAAACGTATTTTTACATTTATTTCTATTTTTAGGCCCCATAGGGAACAAGAACTTGCGATGGTTTGATCGCTCCTGCAGTATGATGTAATAATATAGTATTACATTATACTGTAATCTGACAGGCAGCCCTGGGGCTCGGGGCTTTTAGAAGGCCCTTGGCTACTATGGTAACCGAACAGCACCCTCATCGCAGGAGGCCATATGGGCCCTGCCTCCCCCAGACATCGATTGGGGCATTTAAATACCACTGTCAGAATTTACAGCGATATTTAAAGGGTTAACAGCTGCGATCAGCATCAGTGCTGTTGGGAGTTGTTGTGGGCTGGCAGTGGTCAGCTATAACAAACAGCTGTCACCCGCATTGTATGGAGCAGAATTGACTCCTGATCCCACTCCATGCAAACCCTGAACCTTTACTGGGGAGGAGGGGGGTGTGTATGGAAACAGAAGCCCCCTCCTTGAAGTGTAGACTCCAATCACAGATGATGGTACACACCGGTGTACTGGATAAATCCAAAGTTTTTATTAATAGTTAATCCACCGATTGTGGATAACGTATTATACAGGTATACAGGCAACGCGTTTCGCGTGTCCGGGAGCGTTAAGGGGTTAATAATCCTTCAGATCAGAACAGACGTACTGACAAGACACTGTGGACACTTCTATGTGATTCAAGGGGTCCTCTAGGACTTTTACCATTGATGGCCTATCTTCAGGATAGGTCGTTAATAGTTGATCGGCAGAAGCCTGCCGCTCAGGATCACCACCGATCAGCCGATTCCCGGCCTCACTATTAAGGCCCATTTCCACGCAACGATTATCGCCCAAAATTCGCTCAAACTTCCTCAGATGAGCGATAATCATTACATGTAAACACGGGCATCGTGCACTTTTCATCTAAACAATGATGGTGGTGAGCTTGCAGCAGAGAGATAAAGTATCTCTAAACAAACCACATGCTGTGTTCTCCGGAGAAGTCGGGAGATTACATTGTATTCTGCAGCCCAGACAAGAACAATGCTGGGCTCTGCAAACAGCTCCTGGAGGCCCTTTTACACACAAATAAAAATAATAAAGCGCTAATGGACATCAGTGTCCATTAAGACTTTATGCAACAAGATCGCTAAAACTTTCAATCTTTCAATTGTTTGAAAGATTATCTTTGCGTGTAAGTGGGTCCTTAGTGCGGACAGTGCTGGAAGCAGACAGCGCTGTCCATATTGCAAGCAGCCCGATTTGGTACTGCAGGCGGCGCTAATAATGATGGTGCACTCACTAAAAGGGGTCAAGAGAGACCTATATACCTTCCTTAAGTGCGACAATATTATAAATTATAATCAACAGATTATTTCACAATCAAGGGAAGAATTCTACGGAGTGATTTGAAAGGATTTTCTTTTCCTTTCAAATGAGGAAAAAATTGTCTTGTGCAGTTTTTGATTTCTTCTGACTCTACATTACAGGATGAAGTGGATGCACGTGTCTTTCATGCTACAGTGATAAATATTTTTGGAGCAGCCCCTTTAAGCATAATAAAGGTGATTGCATCTAGAAAATTCTATCATTGGGATGGAAGCTTTATAAAAAAAAAAAAAAAATCTCAGGTTCCACCGAGATTTGAACTCGGATCGCTGGATTCAGAGTCCAGAGTGCTAACCATTACACCATGGAACCGATGTTAGCTCCAACTTCCCCCTCCCTGTCTAGTGTGTGACGTGCGGCTCATCTGCACTCCTCACAACTGCTGTTTTCTATGGCTTCTCACTCTCAGCTTCCTTTGTGAGCGCCCCACACAGCGTCCGCCGCCGCCGCAGCTCATGTTTTATGCGCTGCCCGCAGTGTCACATTGGCCTGCCCACACCCCGCCATACTGCAACACCCCCCGCAGAACAAAGCGACGCCATTTTACACCTCCCTCGGCTCCCCTATCCCGTCTCCCCCCCACCTATGTTATTGAATTCCTCTCTTTTACAAACTGCACTCCTCCACCAGCTCCACATCACAGATGAGAAACGCTGTGACAGAAAAAAAAACGGAACAAGCGCGCCGGTAAAAAGGAAGGGTGTACCAAGATGGCGTCGCTTTGCTCCATTGAACCCGGAAGTTGTGCGTCTCTGTTTCCGGTTGGAACTGGGCGGAAGCGTTGTTCCTGTTTCAGGGAGGGGTTCGGGCACAGCCGGGCTTCCTGGAGATTTGTCGGTTGCTGCCGATAGCTGCGGATCCAGAGCACTACAAGAGGCGCCAGCATGGGAACCCGGGACGACGAGTACGACTATCTGTTCAAAGGTGAGGGCGGCGGCCGGCGGGAGGGGAGCGGGAGTGCGATGGCGGCGGGGATGACGGATGACATAGGAGGACGGCTGGGGGGCTGCGGATGGGGTGTAGGAGAGGGGGGACAATCTCTGCGAGGAGTGGAGGGGGGGATTGCGTCAGGGCGGAGGAGCCGCAGCGCAGGCCGCCCAGTGTGCGGAGGGATGCAGCAGAGCCGAGACGGCTGCCGGGAGCTGCTGCATGATCAGGGCCAGGGCTGTCAGCTCTGCTACATCTGCAGCAGATCGCCGTGCCGGGGATTAACCCCGTGTGGCCCGGTGGTCCTCGGGCAGATTGGCCTTTACACAGTGTCTAACTCCTCTTCCAGTAGCCATTCGCCCTACGACCCTTGTAGCCGCATGCTGGGAGTTGTAGTTCCGCACAGTGCGGTCTGTAACTTCTGGGAAACTACAACTCCCAGCATGCAGCTGATAGGAGAGGGGGAACAGGCGGGGGCTCCCCGGGGACGGGACTTCTTCACTTCCCAGAACTTGGCGCGCTGACCGTTCTGACTTCGGCTCATTTGGATGAAATTCGTATATTTTCTCGTCTTCCGTTTCCTGTTAATGAATGGAAACTGCTGGCTAATAATTAACGGCTCGTCAGGCCAAAACTGGATCGCAAGCGCAGACTCGGGCTCCAAAATGTAACGGTTAGCATGGTTTTCGGCCCCCGTAAAGTGCGTAAAGCTACCCCCCCCCCCATCCCTATGGCCTGGGTTGGTACAGGGGTATCACAGCTATAATATAATTGGTGGAGTGCCAGTGCGGTCATTATGGCGGTTGGCTGTCTAGCACCAGTGTGAACGACCCCTTAAAGTGCCCCCCAGTTTCGGGGTGACTGTCCCGGACTCGGAGGGGTGTATTATCTGCAGTTCTTTCACCAACCCTTTGAATGGTCTCTGCCGGTTTTCGGGCCTGCACGATCTTCAGACTACCTAATCTCCACCCTGATGGTGTTAGACTACCGATGCACTCTACCTTTTCTCTGATTGGCCAGGACTGCACATGTGATCAGCATCGACCAATCGGAGAGCAGTGTACATAAGGTAGTCAGAAAATCACAGCGACCGTTTTAGACAGCCAAAAACTGGTCCCGGACCAGCGGATCTGAGGGGCGGCAGAGAAGAACCGCCGCAGGTCATACACTCCTCCGACCCCTATCATTTATTCCAAAGCTGGAGGGTCACTTTAATGAATGAGTTATGAGAGTCAAGTTTTCACGCCTTGGATAACCTCCTTGAAGGGCGTTGTTCACGCACCTCCTCCCCGTCCTTTAGGAACACTAATGCTACATTCTTGTTTTTTGATGCTTTAAGTGTAACCTATTGTTCTCTTTTATCAGCCATTTCAGGATTCCATTTCAGGCAAGTTGTGTTCTTCAGTTGATTTAGGGTCCTTGTATGCAGGATGACTGCCGAGCACTTGAGCATCCGGTTGTCCCAGAGGTTATGGCACAGGAGCGCTAATCACTCCGTAAATGGAGGCGGAGCGCGCTGAGGTCGCTTCCGGCTGCCCACCTACCTGCGTTCGGGGTCAGGGCTCCTTTATACGGGCGTATTTGTGCATGCCATGTGAAGAGAATAGAGCGCATTGATATCAATGGGTTTGTACGCACAAAAAGTAGGACCTGCTCTATTTTCTTGCGCAAAGGCCCCCATAGAAGGTCATGTGAGCCGCGCAAATGCAGAATACGCTGCGCAATTCCATGAAAAGACGCATCTGGGCCTTGTTGGGCTAAATGGCCTTTTAAATCGGGGTGGGTGATGTAAGTATAGGAACAGGACCTGCGTGCGCAAAAAAGTACAAAGCACCGATGCCGCGCTGAGGTGTGCACATTTGCGCATAAACCCATAACGGGACGTTGTCCGTAGATGGATGACCACCTGTTTACCCGCGCCGATCGTCGTTGGATGTTTACGCTTTCCTAAACGAACTATAAGCGAACAAACTCTCCTTGGTAGTTCAGTCGCCGGCGGCGATTACACAGAACGATATAGTTGAGATTCACATGTTCCAGCGATAAGCTATATAATCGCTTCATGTAAGACGTCCAGAAACGTGTCTGCCCCCCCCGATCATGAATATCGGGGTAACGTCAGCCGCCATCTTCACAGCTTTCCTTTAAACAGAATCTTTTGAGGAAAAACGTACCTTATGTAGTTGTGATTTATGTTAGCGCCAAATGTTAAAGGGACTCCTTCAACTCTAATGAGCACCATGAACTAAAGTGATGTGTTGGCAGCAGCTGGGGGTGTCACACTTGTACCTCGCACCCCTCTTACTGCCCACCCATAACGCCAGCGCTCCTTATATACAGCAGACTATTTCTGCGTGCGCCCATAAGGACAGGACTAGTTGGGAGTACTAGAAGTAGTCTTACAGGAGCAGCAGAGAGGTGGGTATGAGTGTGATCTGCGTGCGCCCATAAGGACAGGACTAGTCGGAGTACTAGAAGTAGTCTTACAGGAGCAGCAGAGAGGTGGGTATGAGTGTGATCTGCGTGCACCCATAAGGACAGGACTAGTTGGAGTCCTAGAAGTAGTCTTACAGGAGCAGCAGAGAGGTGGGTATGAGTGTGATCTGCGTGCGCCCATAAGGACAGGACTAGTCGGAGTACTAGAAGTAGTCTTACAGGAGCAGCAGAGAGGTGGGTATGAGTGTGATCTGCGTGCGCCCATAAGGACAGTACTAGAAGTAGTCTTACAGGAGCAGCAGGGAGGTGGGTATGAGTGGTGACGCCCTATAAGTTTAGTTTTATGGCCCTGCCAGTCTCTCTACTGCCGGCATCAGTCTTGCCTGTCATGCCGGTGATTAAAAGCCGCCCTAAACCTAAACACTGCGGCTGCTAATCAGTTCCCCAAACTGGAAATATGGGAGATGACGTAGTGATGAGGGAAGACATTGTTCTGGACTTCCTGTAACTAATCCCTTTGAAGAACACCACACTCGGCCTCTCCCTAGTCTGCATTGGCTGCTACCAGGGACAGTAGCATACACCTACATATGTTATGGATGCAGACGGCACATAGTGTCCCTTTAACTACCTGGTTAGTGAGTAAATGTCCGCAGTGCATCGTACCGCTGTGTCACCTCCAGTGTGGATCACTAATCTGGCAAGTTGGCTTGTCGGGGACTTTGAGCCTCGTCTCGTTCGGGGTCAGTAGTCGGGGCACAGATTGACCTCTTAGGGGTCAGGAATGTTGGGTGGGGGACGGAGTCCAAGACTCCTGGTCTTATCACTGCAGACCCCCAGGTCTTGTATACATACAGGCGGCTGGCGGTTACTTATTGCCTTACTGGCTAATGAGCAGCACTTTTTAATGTTGTAGCTGGAGTCTGCTGACACTACTTTAGTGCATGGAGAGGGTTAAACATCAACTAGTCAAGTTGGGCCTGGAGTACAAGTCTGTTATGGGAGGGGAGCTGGAGCTCAAGAGTCAAAAACCTGGACACTTAAAGGGAACTTTCCAGAAGCGGAGGATCCCTGCAGGTGACGGGCGTGGATTTTGTGTGTTTTATATCCGCCCCATTTGAATGGAGAATGACTGCGCCTGCACCTGGGATCATTGATGCATGGTGGGGCGCCAGCAGCCAAAAACTTTCCTCTAACTTTTATGACGCGTCTGATTGGCCGTGGGACCCCTTGTGAGAACTTCTTCCAGTGGCATTCTGTTTGCTGGGTTATCAGATGAGCCAGGTACAAAGTGTTGTTCCCCTTCTGCTGCAGTTTGCATATCGCGGCGGTGTATGATGCGCTTGGGTAACATTTGTTTCCATATCTGTCTTTTGTAAAATTTTTACATTTAAAGGAGATGTCCCGAGGCAGCAAGTGGGGTTATACACTTCTGTATGGCCATAATAATGCACTTTGTAATATACATTGTGCATTAATTATGAGCCATACAGAAGTTATAAAAAGTTTTTTACTTACCTGCTCCGTTGCTGGCGTCCTGGTCTCCATGGTGCCGACTAATTTTTGGCCTCCGATGGCCAAATTAGCCGCGCTTGCGCAGTCCGGGTCTTCTGCTGTTCTCTATGGGGCTCCGTGTAGCTCCGCCCCGTCACGTGCCGATTCCAGCCAATCAGGAGGCTGGAATCGGCAGTGGACCGCACAGAAGAGCTGCGGTCCACGAAGATAGAGGATCCCGGCGGCCATCTTCAGCGGTAAGTATTGAAGTCACCGGACCGCCGGGATTCAGGTAAGCGCTGTGCGGGTGGTTTTTTTAACCCCTGCATCGGGGTTGTCTCGCGCCGAACGGGGGGGGGGTTTAAAAAAAAAAAACCCGTTTCGGCGCGGGACATCTCCTTTAAAGGAAAAGTCTGGTGAGAGAAAAAAGTTACGTGCTCAGTCTGTGTAAAACCATTACCGGGGTAATACGGTTTATAACCGAACCTCAGGATGGGTCATCGGTAGCTGATCAGATGGGGGGTCCATCGGTGGGGACCCCAGGTGCCTGCAGTCAGCGCCACAACATGCAGGGGTACAGAGTGGAAGCTTCTGCTCCGACCCCTGTGTAGAGGTTGGTGCTTGAAACTGCAGACTGGGGTCTCATTAAGAGCAATGACAGCAGTACCTGCAGTTACAAGTGCCGGCCACTGCAGCGGTCAGAGCAGCAGCTCTCACTCTGTACCCCGCTGCAGCAGGCGCCTGATCGGTCTGGGTTCCGAGTGGTGGACCCCAGCTGATTAACTATTGATGACCTGTCCTGAGGGGAAGTCATCAAAAATAATTCCCTGGAAAACCCCTTTAAGAAGAGTCTGAATGGCCTCCCCCTGCAGTTGCTGCTCCAATGGTCCCCGACCCCCACCTTGCTGTTACCGGCTGATCAGGAGTTGGGGCGGTTTTAGACAGACTGAAAGTGAACTATAATAGTTTGGAGTCATTCCATGTCAAGAGGCCTAATTGCTCCCCCCACCTGCATATCTCAGATTCTGTTCAACATTTGTGTATTACACACCCATGGCGTCAAAAGAAATTTCCCAAAGTTTACTAAAACTTTTCTTTTGATACCATGGGCGCGTAATACACAAATGTTGAACAGCATCTGTGATATGCAGGTGGGGGGGAGCAATTAGGCCTAATGACATGGAATGACATGGATTCCGCGGTAAGAGGAAACTGCTTACCTGTCCGGATCCTCTGTGTGGCTTCGCGCGTTGTCCAATGCGGGCGCGCCTCTGTGCATGCGCAGTGGAGGTTTTTGTTTTTTAAATCTCCTTTTCTGTCCACCACATCAGCTGCAGATGTGCCGCAGATCGGACAGCCTTCATTGACTTCAATAGAAGCCGTCTGTGCAAGACCCGCAGAAAAATGGAGCATGCTGGGGTTTTATTTTATGTTTTCCCCTGGGCATGCGATTGGGAAAAAATGACATCCGCAGATTTTTAATTATCTGCGGATGCCCAATGATTGTCTACGGGCTAATTAAACTGCAGATCACACGTGTGGGGGACTCGCACACATTCCGCAATTCAAGTATGCCCGTGGACATGAGGCCTAAAGGGACCTTAACATGCAGCCTGTACTTGGCTGCAGCAGTCACATGTCCCTGTGAGGGGATGTCATCACACACTTCTCTTCTTTCTCCACCTACTGGACTGATGACCAAATCTGAAAGTGTACACTGAGAGATCAGATTACAGTTGTCACCCACTTAAGTTAATGGAGAGCGAGGAGAAAGTAGCAAAAGTAGCTGCTGGAGGGTGGGCGGAGAGGCGATTTCACGCTATCTTCCCCTGTGCTACAGCGGAAGATAGCGTGAGCGGACGGCTTCCATTGACTGCAATGGAAGCCGTCCGCGCGTACACCCGCGGCAAATAGAGCATGCCGCGGGTGAGGATGGGAGATTTCACGGTGCGGATTTCCGTGATGGAATTCCGCACCGTGAGCATTGAGCGATTATGTTCAATAGAACCTAATGGCTGCGGGCAACGTGGCGGAAATCCGTCCGTGGGAAGGAGGCCTTCGATACTCTTTAGGCCACTCCTCTCCATGCTTCAGGTCATAGCCATTCCTAAACAAAGACTAGGAGAGTCGTGGGGCTGCAGTGCTGGATCGCTGGAGTAAAGACTGATGAGTACCAGTGCTTTTATTCTTTTAATAGATGTGGATCTACTTCTAAAAAATGGTCTTGAACCCAGACAACCCCTTAAAGTCATCTTAGTGTTGTATTCACATCTACACTGCTCAGTACTGCTGTATAATGTCCCCCATGCTGCTGCTCCTTAGGATCTCCTCTTCTGTGTATGCGAAACATGATAGCACTTAGTCTACACCTACCAGCTCAGGGAAGACTGAGGATTACAGTAAAGATACAGCCTGCAGAGACTAAAGAAAGGCTTAATAATGTAGGATGCAGGTCACATAGTAGCCATGAGGAAGTGTCATTCCTCATATACACACAGCAGCTTTCTGAAGTCACCTGAAATGGTATTTACGCCTTAAGGACTACCTGCATCTGAAGATGGCCCTGTATAGTGTTTATCTAGCGCTATAGGGTGCCATCTTCAGGAGCCAAAAACATCCGACTGAGCACGAGGGCTGCAGACTGAAAGTGCAGGTAGTCTTTAAGGTCACCCATATCGTATACAGTCACCCCCCCCCCCCCCCCCCCCCCCTTGTAGTGACGCAGACTATTCCCTGGGCCCGCAGTAGCCGTCCTGCACCTGTGTGTGTGGGTGTCATCACACGGTGACTACAGTGACTCATGCCACACGCCCTGTGAAATCACTGCGCTCTGTAGTGAGTGTTGTCACACCCGCTGGGTGATAAGCATGCAGGGGGCACTACGGCAGCTCTGGGTGGCACCGCTCTTCTGTGGGACTACTTCTGTGTACCTTCCTTGTCCCGGAGATCTCCGCACACCTCTCGCCTGTTTACGTGTTCTCCAAACATGACTTCCTCCCATTCTTGGATGGAATGTCTTGGCAGCACAAGGCGTTTCACTGCTCGGTGCGGAGGGGCTGCAAAGTGAGACCTCCATAATGTCTTCTATACGTGTTCCAGCCTGCATGGCTTTCTCTTTGGCGCGCCCATAGATCTGTATGGGAATCCTGCAGTACTAAAGTCTGCTGCATACCTTTATCCTGAGTCGGTCCCGGGATGGGGGAGGGGAATCGGAATGAACATTCCTCACTAAATCTACCCTGATAACCCAAAATATGCAGAGCTGCTTATCTTTCTCCATTTCTCCTATTAGGACGGTCGGAGATTAGTGCTAGCCATGGGGATACCGGGGATGGGACACAGCGATGCAGGCTTGGTGCAATGTAGACACTGTCATTAAATCGATGCCTGTAACATACTTCTTGGTGATAGACGGCTTTAATATTAAGCAGCAGGCGCTGCAGCAGGTCTGCACGTTACCCTGTAGTATACACCGACGGATATCACATATCTGCTGATCACAGGAGCCGCCAGTGCCGCACCCCTCAGGTGCTTATAGTGTCATCCCTCCTGTTCCATCAATACCAGA
The DNA here is from genome assembly GCF_035609145.1 of Eleutherodactylus coqui. NCBI lineage: Eukaryota > Metazoa > Chordata > Amphibia > Anura > Eleutherodactylidae > Eleutherodactylus > Eleutherodactylus coqui. The sequence goes on from NC_089838.1 coordinate 262,811,187, forward strand.
ATCAACTCTTGCACGTTTTAATCCCTTAAGGATCTTTTTTTTTTTAAGTTTTGGGTTTCTCCTCCGCACTTTCAAAATATCCAAACTTTATTTTTCCGTCGGCGTAGCTGTTTTTTGCGGAACAAGTTGGATTTTTAAATGGTACTAGATAATGTGCTGAAAAACTTTTTAAACAATCCTAGGTGGAATGAGATGGGAGGGATTTGCTATCTTTGGGCGTTTTATAGCAAACGCAATGTGACAAAATGACAGCTTTATTCTGTGGGTCAGAACAATTTCGACGATATCAAATATTTATATAGATTTTTTTTTTTTTTTTTTGCACTACTTTTTCAAAAAATCCTAATCTTCTGACCAATATGACTTTCTTTCTGTCGATAGTATTGAGTGAGAGCTTGTTTTTTGTGGGACTACCCGAGGTTTCTCTTGGTTCCATAATGGAGTATGTATGACTTTTTGATTAGTTTTTTTTAATTAAATTTATATTTTATTTTGGAAACTGAATGACCGGAAAGCGCAATTCTGGCGGCGCTTTTTTTTTTTTTGGTTTATTCTGAGCGCATACACCATGTGGGATAGCTGATGCATTGCATTGATGGATCATTTTTTTATGGACACATAAACAGATGTTTTTGTTTTTCCGTATTTATAATTAAGAAAATAAAAGTTTTTTTAAGCTTGTAATCTAAATAATTTTTTTTTTTTTTTTTTACAATAGTAAAAACAGTTTCTTCACTTGTTAAGTCCCTACAGGGGGTTTGAACTTGCAGTTGTTGGATTGCTTACCCCATATACTGCAATACTAATTGCAGTATACGATACATACTGCAATACTTCAGTATTGCAATATATTATATCTCTGTTAGCATTGTATTAAAGGAGATGTCCCGCGCCGAAACGGGTTTTTTTTTTTTAAACCCCCCCCCCGTTCGGCGCGAGACAACCCCGATGCAGGGGTTAAAAAAACCACCCGCACAGCGCTTACCTGAATCCCGGCGGTCCGGCGTCTTCATACTCACCTGCTGAAGATGGCCGCCGGGATCCTCCGTCTTCATGGACCGCAGGGCTTCTGTGCGGTCCATTGCCGATTCCAGCCTCCTGATTGGCTGGAATCGGCACGTGACGGGGCGGAGCTACACGGAGCCCCATAGAGAAGAGGAGAAGACCCGGACTGCGCAAGCGCGGCTAATTTGGCCATCGGAGGGCGAAAATTAGTCGGCACCATGGAGACGAGGACGCCAGCAACGGAGCAGGTAAGTATAAAACTTTTTATAACTTCTGTATGGCTCATAATTAATGCACAATGTACATTACAAAGTGCATTATTATGGCCATACAGAAGTGTATAGACCCACTTGCTGCCTCGGGACATCTCCTTTAAGACAGGCAACAGACACGCCTTGATGGTCAAAAATATATGGCTGACCCAGGGCCTTTAGAAGGCCATAGGCTACCATGATAGGTGAACAGCACCTGGCCGTCTCTTTATAGGGAGGCTGCTCCGGGCCCTTGATGTCCGATTGGGGCATTTAAGTGCTACTGTCGGTATTAATGGCAGCATTTAAAGGGTTAACAGCCGTGATTGTCATGAATGCAGCTTGTGGCTGGTTCGGACGGGTGTCAGCTGTCAAAGGCTCGACTCCCCGGCCCGCTGCAGGAGGTCATACATGTGTATGCCCTTTAATGCCGAGGAGTGAAAGTTGGGTCATGTTGGTAGACTTGTCATTTTGTGTTTAGCAGTCTTGTCAGCGGGGTGATGAATGTCGTTGGCAGGTGGTGTTGAAGGTAGGTGTCCGGTCAGGTGAAGGGTAAAGGGGTTTTCCAAGTTGTACAATTTCTGTAGATGCAGTCCGATTACAGGCATATACTCTCCCGCCGTGTCCGTCTGCAGCCAATGACGGAGCGCCGAGTTCTGTGATTGGCGGCGACGTCCTGTAAATGGGCCGGGGAGGCCTGTAGGCGTGACATCACAGAGGAGACCTGCAGCAGCCGGGAGAGGTGAGCCTATGCTTGTCCCATACGTCATGTGAGCTGATCTAGACCTCTCCCTCGCTGTAAGCTTGGTCTCCTACCTTAGTAGCTCCTTAGGAAGTTTCCCAAAAGCAGGGAGACCTGTCGGACGGGTGCTCTTGGGTGTATGGAATGAATTAGCCATTATGACACAATGAGGCAGCGGTGAGCAATGCTGATTCACCCATCGTTGCAAAACCTTTCCCTCCCTCGCTTCCTTCAAATTATCTCTTGGGTTCAGTTTACAGGGCTGGAATGTGACTACATATCACCTTAATCCGTGTCAGGGCTTCTACAACGTGAAGGGGGTTTCGGGCACAGGATGGAAATTCTAAAAATGCAGAAATCTAGGAGCTCCAGCCGCTCTGGATCCCGTGCAGCCAGCGATCTGCCGCTGTCTACTTGCATCTCTTCCACAGCAAACCCAACTGACCGTAACCTCCAACTCCCAGCATGCAGAGCTTGTCTCCCTGCCAGCCCTGTAGCTCCGCCCACAGCTCACAGGTCCTACAACTTACCAGCACCAACCTCCCGCTCACTCAGTGCCAGAGAGCCTGATGAAGCAGAACAACCGTCCGGCACTCTGAACTGCACATGAGCAATATAGTGCAGTACTTCCACCCCTCTCCCATCATGCACTGCTCACAGGAAGTTAAAGGCTACAGACAGGGAAGGAAGATGTTTTGGGCGGAAGGTCACGTGGTGTAGAACATGAAGAAAGTAGCTAGTGCAGGTACAGGGACCTATTACAGAATGACTAATTATGATGATTTAATTAGATCTTAAGATGTTAGTCTGTGTCTGGAATAACCCATGAAAGCCGTATGAGATTGTGGTGGCTTTTCGTCCCTGTGGAATCAATGGGTAAAAACTCTGAATATCAAAGGCCTGAGCATAATGTGATGAAAGCAAATACCTAATTGCCTAATACAGTGTTCACTGCTCTGATTGGCCAGTGCTGATCATGTGAGCAGTACTGGCCTATCAGAACAGACATAGTGCATTGATAGTGTAACACATCTGCTGGATTAGGTAGTCTAAAGATTGCAATAAACGGAAATGTTTCGAAGGGCAGAAGGGGCATCGGCACAGCAGGTGGTCCGCAGCTCGGGACCCTTAGTGATCAGCCGATATCGGTGGGGATGGAGCCAGAAGCTGGTGGCTCCATCTATATTGCAGAGGCCCAGGTTGGCAATTCAATGAGAGCTATGCCTGCAATAATTTACCTAGGCCACGGAGAAGTGGCCAAAGCTATCAGCCTCCTGTTCTGTCCCCAATTGCAGCAGGGCTGGAGAACAACTAATTGCTGGAGTTCCTGACCTGCAGACCACCACCAATTGGCTCTTGATGACGTTTCCTGAGGATCATCCGTAGTAAAGACCTGGAATACTCCTTTAATGTCTACTGATTAGTGAAGTTTCCATTTTTGGTCTCTATATGTACCACATCTGCGATGGACTGTTGGTGTGCACTTCAGGAAAGTCTTCTAACATATGTCATCTGACAAAAGTGCAGCCCTTTGGCTATTATACTTTGAGATCTTGAAACATTTTTTTTCTCATTAATTAAAACCAGATAAAAACAGATTAGAAAAATGTAATACGTTTATTTTCTAATTGTAGAATTTTTTTTTTAAAGTCTATATATACATGACTATGGGGTGGCCATCTTGCCTGAGCTGCATTTAACAGCATGTAGAGAGATGCTTTACAGCAGCTTCATGGGCCATAGACCTCATTGACTTGTATGGAGACTGCTCTAGGCATGCTCTATGACCTGCACAGAGGTACTTTTGCAGTAGATGGTCGCAGCTTATACCTCTTGTGACTGGTGGATCCTGTGTCACCTCGGTGTAATCCTGCCTGTGATGTTAAGGGCCGTCTCACAAGGGACAATTGTCGCTCAAAATTCATTCAAAGGAACAAATTTCAATGACAATCCTACAGTATAAATGCAGAAAAATCGCTTCCTTCTCATTCCCAGGGTTTATAGTGGTCATCGTCGTTTGTGCAAATAGTTTATGGCTCTGTGTAAAAGGAGCCCATGACTCCTGGATTTTAGGATTTAAAAAAAGAAGGTCCCTTCCTCCTAATTTGCTGTCCACTGCCTGTTGTAATGTGAAGGTTATCTCAAGCAACAGAGGTACAGACTAAAAACAGGAATGATGAGGGTCTTTGCTTGCTGCCCATAGAAGTCTATGGAGAGGAGAGGAAGCTGTGATAGAGGCAGACCCTATCACAGATGTCCTGCTGTAGCAAATTGTGTTTACTTTCTCACAGCTGCTACAGAAATCAGATCTACACTGCTCGGTGCACCGTATAATCTCTACAGCATAATGATGCTTACTATGAGAGGTAGTGATAGTGGGAGCAGAATTTCTTCTATGTATGTGCAGTGTATACGAGACGACAGCTAGTCTACACCCATCAGCTCAGGGAAAACTGAGAATTAGAAGTGGACCCTGTAGAGGGGAAAACTGGTGATACAGACAGTATACAAGACATATAGTGGCCACAAAGTGTTATTCCTCATGTCAACTTATCCTAAACATGCAGGCGCACTTTAAGTAATAAACGTCATCTCGTTATTCTCTACAGCATGTGTCGTATACATGTATATTCGTATAGAGCATTAATATAACCGTTCTCTTCCCCTTGCAGTGGTGCTGATTGGAGACTCTGGAGTTGGAAAAAGTAACCTGCTGTCTCGATTCACTCGCAATGAGTTTAACTTAGAGAGTAAAAGTACCATTGGAGTGGAGTTCGCCACAAGAAGCATCCAGGTGGATGGGAAAACAATCAAAGCTCAAATTTGGGACACGGCTGGCCAGGAACGATACCGCGCAATCACCTCAGCGTGAGTCTCCATACGTGATATTGGCTGGGCGCAATGGGGCTGTATAAAGCAGCTGTTCTATGGATCGGGCCGCTAGTATAGAAGCAGCCAGTGGGATCAGGAAGGGGGTCAATATCTTTAGTGATGTCTATTGCATCAGGGTAGATGAGGAGTGTCCAGGACTTGATAGGAGCAGCGCTTTACTGCATTTACACATCCCTTTAGCTGTAATATGTACCTTTAGGCGGCCTTCGTTAGTGATAACGGCTTCTTCCGCATGCTGGACTTCAGGTAATTGGTTCAATTTGCAGGGAGTTGCTGCCCAAGGATACATTCACATGTAGTGGAAATGTTGCAAATCCACATTCACACAGGTGTGTGTGTATGTATGTATAGCAAATGGGGATGTGCAAATGCATGCAAAATACACTAGGAGATGCGAGAAAAACTGTAATTGTGCAGGAAACCGTACCCCTCTGGAACGTCTTAGACTAGCCATTTAGTTGTTGCACGCTAATGCACATGCCTTGTACATGGAAAAGTGAAATACACCGATGACCGTGCAAAGAAGCAATGGTTATGTCTGAGAGTGCAGACTATCTCATTGCACAATTTGCATCCTGTAACGCGAGTTCTTTTATGACCCTTGGTCAGCCGTGTCTGATATGTCGTCTTCTCCTAACAGGTATTATCGAGGCGCTGTAGGTGCTCTGCTGGTGTACGATATTGCAAAGCATCTCACCTACGAGAACGTCGAAAGGTGGCTAAAGGAGTTGAGGGACCATGCAGACAACAACATAGTCATCATGCTGGTGGGCAACAAGAGTGACTTGCGCCACCTGAGAGCTGTGCCCACTGATGAAGCCCGAGCTTTTGCAGGTCAGTATCTGTGTAGCATACTACTTGTCCTAGGAAGCTTTATGCCATTGTGTTACTAAGGCCCATTTCCAATGAGCGTATTACGGGCGCATTTCTGTGGGGTTTACAGTCCTGAACTTGAAGCATGATGGGTGTCTGACGCTCGGAGGTCAGGTCAGTAAAACCCATGGTTGCGCCTGGACACTGACATGCCCGCAATGCACTTGTCTGAAATTGGTTTTAGGCAGCTAATTAATGAATGCTAGCAGCTGCCGCTAGCGCTCGCATTTTTTCGGCAATTGGCGCTATTGCACAAGTGTTAAGCGCATTCGTGTAATAACGCCATAACATATAAGGCGATAAATAGAGGTTTGGTATCTAAGAACCTATATTTACTATAACTTGGGTTTTTGATGCCAAGGCTATATGTCTGTAGAGATGTAATCATCATTTACACTGGATGGCCACTTAATTAGCCATGCCCGTCTAGTAGCGAAATGGACGTTTTGGCCTTCAGAACCGTTCAACTCTACCAGTCCAAATTGTGAATGGCCCACAGGAAGGGTCGATATTAATGTATCTTGATGCCACCGGAAGCTAGGGGTTTGACAGGAGGAATGTCCCTCACACCCCCAGCTCCCAATAGGGTCAAGGCTGGAAGTTCCTTACTGCTCTACATTCTGTAAGCTAATATAAGGCTAAGAAGAAATGTTGCCCTGAGCCTAAGGTGCCGCCCTTACCTCTTGTGGTCTGCTGCCTGGACGGTCAGCTCCGTTTCGCCTGCTCCCACGCTCATAGCTGCCGCCCGGTGGGCAGGCTGTGCGGACCGCTGGATGTTTTTTCTGGCTAATTTTGCTTCCCTTCTAGGGCATAGTTTTCAGGTTGCTGTGCAGCTAATCAGCATCAGGGGGCATCACCCCTTGTCAATCTTGACTCCACCTGGACTTCCTGGTGGTGTTAAGAAACACTATTACTAGATATGAGCGAGCGTACTCGTTAAGGCAAATTACTCGAGCGAGTATCACCATTTTCGAGTACATGCCTGCTCGTCCGAAAAGATTCAGAGGCCTGTGGGGGTGAGCGGTGAGTTGCGTGAGTGAGAAAGGGAGAGGGGGGAGAAAGATCTTCTCCGCCGGCCCCCGAATCTTTTCAGAGAAGCAGGCATGTACTCGAAAATGGCGACACTCGCCTGAGTAATTTCCCTTAACGAGTACGCTCGCTCATCTCTAACTAATACTGAAAGGGTCATCAATTTGTGCTGCCTGCGTCAAATTCTGACTCTCCCATCATAATGGCGCAACAGAAATCTATATTCGTCTGACCAGGCGATGTTTTTTCACTGCTCAGTGATTTAATTTTTGCGCTGTTACACACTGGACCTTGCCATGCTGTTTTTCTCTTAGACAGCAAAGGTGCTGGAACTGTTAGTCCATCAGTGCTAAAGAGCAAGGAGTTCTGTGTTCGGACAAGTTAGTTGGAGGATGAGCGTTGTTCTGTTGCTATTTGACCATCATAATTCTTGACATCCTCCTGACCCCTAGCATTGGATGTTTTTCATAATGAAACTGATCCACAGAAAACTTATTTGATTTTGTTCTGCACTCCGGGGTCATGGGGCTAATTTCCATCGTCGGGGGCCCCCGGTGTCTCGAATGAAGTGCCATTCAGTGTGATACATCTTCTCAAAATGCAAGTCTTGCCACCTCTGAATATTATATACCATATAATAGCAGTATCCTGTCTATAATTGGTGCAGTAACGTTGATGCTCAGCAAGTATTGCTGAACCGTTCATGCTGGACACGTGCAATGTCTGCAAAGCCGCTGGCTTCCTGTAGTTACACAACGTAGCTTGCAGTTGGCATACACATATATGTAAGCTGCTCCGCAGGCATGCTGGACATTGTTTCATTCACCTTGTGGCTTCACTTGCTCTTGGACATGCGTGAGGTCCGTTTCCACCGTCCGCAGCCTTCAACAGAAGATCTGTGCGTCAAACGGCAGGGTATGTGAATCCGAGCCTCACTTGCCAGCGGCATTGGATTTTACAGTTCTGCAGGCTTGACAGCTGAAATCTCCCACCATTCCTTGCTGGTTCAGTCTGTACAGCATGGTGCATTCTGGGAAGTGCAGTCTTTGCACAAGGCACTGTGCTGGTAAATCAGACTTCTCCCGATGTATCATAGCTAAACTACTAAGGATGTGTCTGACCACTCTTATGACAACCGGGAGAATTGTGAATGCAGCTCTGGAAGTCTGCTGTCATTTAGGCGTATTGTTATGGCGTGTCACCAATAGCCCATTGATTTGTATTGGGCCACTCACGACAGCGTTCAGTCTAAACGGGGCATTAGCAGAATTTAAGATTCCAATGGACAAATGATCTGCGCTCACTGCATGTAGATTAATGATGTAGCGTGTCAATCGGCGCTCGTTAAACTTCCACCAACCATTGTGAGTCTGCAAACTGGTGACAATCATTTAACCCTGTACAGTTGGCATTATGTTCGGCAGCACATCCCTTGTTTACATGATTCGTATGCCCATGTAGAAGATAGTCAACAACACATGAGCGTGGGCATGTTCACATGGGGCAGTGTGTGGGTACAGATGTTCACTCATCTACCCATGTGACATGACCATTACTGTATGTATCTTGGCAGTGAACGTGGGTGATATGGAGTTTTCCTTCTTTTGGAGGAGGTTGGGAATGTTAATAGTAACCTGCAGCCTCTGTAAGGATAACTGATCCCGGCTGAGCGTCATCTTTAGGTGCTTTTAGACAGAAAGATTGTTAAAAAAAATTAGGTCAAACAAGCGAAAGTGAGCAATAATCATTTGGTCTAAATGCGCGCCAACGCAAGCGATAATTCAATTTTGGCCCATTTTCTGCAGGCATAAAAGTCATCGTTAACTCTTTCTTATCATTCAGTTTAAACAGCGCTCGTTCAGTCCCTGTATTCGTTAACATAGTGAATGTGAAAGACTAAACGATTTCTGCTATTAACGAGCCAATGATGTATCTTCTGTATAAACGGGCTGCACGAGAGCGAACGAGCTAGTGATGACGTCACTGGTTCAATCGATGATCGTCTCACCTAAAAGGACCGTTTGGATAACTATGATCCTCTGCGGAACCGCGTCTATCTGTATGACGTCATCAGTTCTGATCCTCTTACAATGATAGGTTTCCCACTGCTAGGCTAGTAAATAACCAGTTCACCTTCCTTGTATCCCCATATTAATTAGCGGCTAGACATTATATAACAAGACAAGTAGGTGGAGTGAGAAATATACATATGACCAATGCGAGAACCTAACTAGAGGAAATAAGGCGGTTCCACCTGCCAGGTTGACGGTCACGGGGAAGTGGCAGAACTAAGTGGGCAACCAACGTCTTCATAGGTTTGTGAAGGAAAGGGTAGATGGTTTGCCGGAGACTTTGTAGTTAGACCCTCAAATCCATCTACTCTCCAAAAGATGTCATTGTTCTTCCTGTCTCTGTTTACTACTGTATGTTATGTCTTGTTTTGTGGCTTGTAAAGTACTGCGGAATATGTTGGCACTATATGACATTATTCAGAGGACGTATCTGCATAGGATATGTAAGGCTGCCTGTCCATGGGCGATGATCCGCCTGCAATAAATCGGCCACGGATCACGCTATGAAAAGCTTTCCATAGCCTAACTATGGAAAGCGCAGCCCGACGTCCACGAGCAGAGAATCGTAGCGATTCTCCGCGGGATTAAAATCGCAGCATGCAGCGATTCTCCACAGTGAGCCTATCTATTAGATAGCCTCATTGCGGAGACCTGTCAGTGCCCCCCACCTTCGCGGCAGAATATCGCTAGCGATACTCCGTCACGGCCGTGCACAGGCAGCCTACTTGTTATAGAATAGTGTGTTGAAGATATGGACAGGTATTCATGAATTGTCACTGTTAAGCCCCCTTACACAGGGGTGATGCGGCAGTGCCGTGAGAAAATCGTAGCGATATCGTATCGTTGGTCCGTGCAATATCGTGTCGTCTTCTCGCAGCAATACTGCAATTTTGTAGCACCACATGTTAAGATTTTTGGGGGAGCCTTGAAATATAAGCCGTTCCTCTGAAAATAAGCCGTAGCTGAAGAAGGAAAAGAAGAAAAATTCACATATATCATCACCTCTCCTGCGCTGTCAGCCCGGCCGCATCTTCTCTCCGCGTCCCCGGCACTGATCATCTTCTCTTCTGGCCGGGAATTTAAAAATCCCAGCCTCCTGGAAGCGCTGGCTGTGATTGGCTGACGCTTAGCCAATCCTAGACAGTGCTCAATGAATGGCTGTGATTGGTTCAATCACAGCCATTCATCGAGCGCTGGCTGTGATTGGCTAAGCGTCAGCCAATCACAGCCAGCGCTTCCAGGAGGCCGGGGTCTTTGAAACCAGGACCAGAAAAGAAGAATATGATCAGTGCTGGGGACCGGGGAAGAAGATTCGGCCGGGCTGACAGCGTGGGAGAGGTGATGTTTGTGGGGTTTTTTGCAGTTAGGGCTTAGATTATAGCTTTGACAGTGCATTTGTTACTGTGAAAGTTGCATCGCATGCAAACCGCGTTTTCATGCGATGCAACAGAGAAGGGCTCGATAGGGAAACGTAGGCTACAAAACCTCACGAGTTGCGGGCATATCGCCGGACCCGTGAGGTTTTTGTGGTGTTTTGTAGCATGCTACAAAACATCACATGTGTGAAGGAACCCATAGGAAAGCATGGGCTTCTCATACATGTGATTTGTAGTCTGTATGAAGGAGGCCTTACTTGGAAACAAGATATAAGAAAATGTAGCAGCACTTTTATTTGGCCTGTATTATGGCAAGGCAGCCTTAATAGACTCGGACTTACCCTAATGTTTATCTGCCTTAATCTATACCATACATTTCTTATAAAGAGGAAGTACTGGTTTATATAAAGCCTCATCTGAGGGAAGTTCTTCATGATAGAAACTTTGTTTTCTTCTATTCATAGTTGGGTGGAAGCAAAAGTGAAAGGCCTCACGGGGCTCCAGATTGCAACCATCATGGTCACCGATGCGATCTAAATCTTGCAGCTGGCAACAAGACTGTCATCTGCCACTAGTCCTGCCGTGGCTTCTTCGCGGCTGTAATAAAATGCATTTTCCCCTGGCTTTAGCAGACATTCATAATGTGCCTGCCAGACCCTCCTCCACTGCTGCTCACCTGCAGATCTCCTGTAGTACAGAGTTGCCAGGCGCAGTATAAAGAGCACCTCCTGACTCCTCCCCTCCACCCCCCCCCCCCCCCATCTCCTGTTCTAGTGCCTAGTATATACAGAAGATGGGGGACTAACTCCATACTATAGTGGGAGATCTACGTTGTTATGCGGTCTGAGGGAAGGCACGGCATTATTACTGGGGGTGCTAGTACCAAATAGGGCCATAGAGAGGGTATTCATTTAGTAGAGGCACTGTTACTATAGGGGGGGATGCTGACAGCCAGGAGTAGCAGCAGGGTGTGTTCACACGTAGACGAATTGCTGCAGATTTTCCACAGCAAATCTATCCCAAATCAAGTCAAAATCTGCACCATTTGCTGTGGAATTTACCCTTTCAATCAAATTTCAATAGAATACATCCGTACGGAAAAACCATCGCGTCCGCGACCATTCACAATTACTTTCCACAATGTATCGCATGTCTACTGCTGCGACAATCCACATGCGGAATCAGACCTGTTCGTGTGAGCCTAGCCTTATAGTGAAATGTGTGTGTATATAACTAAGGTTTTTAATTTTGTTTATTCCTCATATTTGGCGTCTACAAATGTTGACTCCCTACGGTTTTCCTCTTGGAAGCCATTGACTCCTAGTGAATTTTTGGAGTCCTGCTTCATATGTGTTAGATGTTTGCCGTGTGCCATCTTATGGTTTCAAAGAGAATCCATCACCAGGTTTGTTTCCCCGTCTGAGAGCAGCATGAACTTGTGACGGACACCCTGATTTCTGTGGGTTACAACTTGTCAACATGCTGACGTGTTCATATAATCGGTTTATCAGCTGCAGTGTGAGCCAGGCTCCTCCCACTGCTCATTGACTGCTTGTCTCCCTATGTACAGGGATAGGGAGAAATCGTCTATCAGCAGTGGGTGGATAGCTCGTCAATACAAAGACTTCCTGCTCATGCTACAGCCGAACTGGGTAATTCGGAGAGGGTGACCACCCCCCGGATTCAGCAGCAAATACCGCCCATAGCATACTATGCAAAAGCTATTCTTCATGCAGATGAGCAGAAACCAATTGCGGTGTCCGTTCTCAGGAAAAAAAAATCGCAGAATGCTTCATTTTCCTGCGGTGTACGCTCAGACGCCTGCCATTGAAGTCAATTGAAGTTGTCCGATCCACGGCACTTTCGCAATTGGCATTGCGATTCCACAGGAAAAGCGGGAATTAAAAAGAATTTTAAAAATCTGTACTGCGCATGTCCGGCGAGCCGTGCGGGCCATCTGCAGTAAGATGAAGACTGGAGAGCAGGTACGCGTGGGCACCGCTGCTGCCAGGGCCGCATTCTGCAGCGGAATCTGACTCTGCCATGTGCATGCAGCCCACAGCTGATATACTGTGATCTTGTTAAAGCTACTGTCATTGTTAGGCCTCAGATAGGGCAGCACAGGTCTGGTGACGGGTCCCCTTTAACTGGTAAGTAGCCAGCAAATGCTTGGCACACAGTCAGCGTTAAACGTTGTGACCTAGGTAAGTGCAGAGAACACGCTATATACTTAGCAGTGGTGCGGCTGGTGCCGACTGGTTTCATACAAATGGTTGTACTAATAACTTATGTGCTCTAGTAAGGCCATGTCTCTATGGAGACTATTTACTGCATATATCTGGGCTCACAGATGAGCCCCTTCTACTCTGAGACCACACATCGTGGTGATGCCCTGGGTTTTGGCCTAGCTTGATAGAGGATCACTTCTTATTCCATTCACTTGCAGCAAGCAGTGCCAATCAAACATGCTATGGACTCCTAGGCACGTGTGCTGCCATACAGGGGGTGTCCTGAAGTATTCGCTAATCCCTCACTTTAGAAGACTGAAATGGCCAGCTAGCGGTAACGTGGCAGCTGATGAATTGCACGAATACAAAGTACTGATGGCAGAAGGGAAGACCACTTGCACATGTCTCCCTATACTTTCACTGGGCGGCCTAGTGTTACCCGTGTGCCAACAGATTGGGTTTTACACCCGGTGACTAGTCACGTAATGTATATTTGCTCCCAGTGAGGTAGGAAATCTGCACTAGAGTGAATTTCTTATGCGTCCCGGTAGTTATCTAATGTAAAGCAGATATGTCAACGCACCCTGTTTAACCCCTTCCCACCCCAGGACTTAAGGGTACGTCATGGAGCGTCGGGGTATGTATGAAGAGCGTTGGTGGGGCGATCCCTCTTCATACAGCGCGGGCGTCAGCTGTTTATTACAGCTGACACCCGCGGGTAATAGCCACGTTTGGCCGATTGCGGCTATTAACCATTGAAATGCCACAGTCAATTCTGACAGCGGCATTTAAATCCCCCTGAACAGCCCCCCACGGTGAGATCGGGGGAGCTGTGCAGGTGTCATGGCTGCTGGGGGCCTTCTTGAGAGACCGCCACGGGGATGGCTTGATAGGCTGCCTGTCAGAATGCAGTATGACTTAATGCTACAGCATTACGTCATACTGCAGGAGGGGTCAAAGCATCGCATGTTAAAGTCCCCCAGGGGGACTTCAAGGTAAAGTAAAAAAAAAAATGAAAGTTTTATTGTAAAAAAAAAAAAGAAAAAGTTAAAGTTTAAAGCACCCCCCTTTTGCAATATTTATTAAAAAATCGAAATCCTTAAATAAAAATATATATGTGGTATCGCCGCGTCCGCAAAAGTCTGATCTATCAAACTAGTGCATTATTTTCCCCACACAGTGAACGTCGTCCGAAAAAATAAAATAAAGAATACCAAAAATGCACTTTTTTTTAGTTACCCTGTCTCCCAGAAAAAACGCAACAAAAAGCGATCAAAAAGTTGTACGTATTCCGAATTGGTACTAACGGAAACTACAGGACATCCCGCAGTAAAAAATAAAATAAAATTTAAATTGACCATTATTGATGGCATTAATACAATAAGAAGCCCGTATACTTCCCATTGAGAGTGACGTCACTGCTGGGGGAGAGCAACTCCTACAGTGATAGAACAGGACACGGGGGTCTCAGCTGTGAGACCCTCACGATCAGTAAGTTACCCCTATTCTGTGGGTAGGGGGAAAAGGGATTGTTCCAGAGTAACAAGTATTGCCCTATGAAGGGCGCTCCCGGGTTCACATTTCTCGATAGGGAACCTGTCAGGTCCAAGCTTCTGTAGGACGGGCCGTGGAGTCCAGGGATGAAACTGCCATACTTGCCGGTCCCCGTTCTTTCGCTGTTCACCCGGGAAGCTGCTGCTTGGTGCATGCATCGGGCTGCTCCATTCATTCCATGCACATGCTGTTCTCACTGAGAGGTCTCTTGTGCACGGCATAAAGACACGCGACCAACGCACGCCAGGCGGACGGCGAGGGAGCGGGATGGCGGGCGAGTACGACAGCCAATCCTCAGAATTGGTGGCTGTCCTATGAGCAGATAATTTTAGCCTATGAAACACGCAGGACCTGACAGGCTCCCTTAACCCCACTTTTACTAGGATTTAAACCTCCATCTTTGCTCTTAGTCGTGCTTTGTAATGTATGATTACTATCCCCAGTTTAGATATAGAGGAGCAGAATTCACTACAGGACGGCCATGGAAACAACACACTCGTGTGAAGGCTGTTTTACGGAAAATCTGTTGCCCATAGCAACCAATCACAGCGCAGCTTTCATTTTACCTCAGCATTGTAAGACATGAAAGTTGTGCTGTGATTGGTTGCTAGGGGCAACAAAGACTGGTTTTGTCTGACAGCTTTCATAAAGGTGTGGAGCCGGCCTAGTTTTCCATGGCTGACCCTGTATATCTTAAGGCATTCATTGATTTTAGACATTTCTATGACTTATGAGCTCCGCCACAAGTGTATAAGTCCACAACATGCAAGGTGTTAGAATAGATGCATCACAAAGTCCGGCAATCTCTCATGGACACTCCATCACTAAACGTTATTACATGGGTCCTATGTATCCAGCATAAAGTGGCATGTGAGGCTTTGACCCGCAGAGGGGTCTTTGTGAAGCTTAAAGAGACTGTCGGCTACTTGGAGCGGTACAAGCTGAGACCACCATTCCCCGTTGTCTGTGCTCAAAACCACTACTGAATGCACTGAGCTGCGCACTAAGTAGTCCTTCCATTTATGAGAGGACTACTTGGCGTGCACCTATGCAGTACATTCAGCGACTGCTTCGAGCGCTGACAATGCCCGAGAAGGTAAGTATAAAACAACGCTGGACTTGGCGGGTCAGCTATTTTGAACCAATAAGCCTCATGCCATGCTCACACATGTTTTTTTTTTTTGTTTTTTTTTTAACACAGCGTTTAGTGTGGTGGTTGAAACGCCCACTAAAAACACTGTAAAATATCTCCATTGATTTCAATGGGGCCTCTCAGACGGGCATATGAAACTCCCCGCTTTTCGAACGCTGTCTGATCTAAACACGCCTCCTTACCCATTGCAATGATGGGGTGCATTAAAAACTCTGTAGAATGCGGTAAAACGTGCATGTGAGAGTGGCCTAACTTATAGGGCTCCAAGTAGGTGACAGTCCCTTTAACAAAGATTCCTATATGGACACAAACAACACTGTGCAATGATCCAAGTGCTACTGGCCACCCATGGTTTTACTCCAAATTGTTCCGATTTGTATCCGTGTGGTTCTTGGTTGTAATATCTTACCTGTAATTTGTAGTAAGCTGCCCAGTTGTGCCGGGTGTATGAGCCACCATCAGCACGACTCTGTAGGCGTACCCCCCGATGTACAGAACTGGACCTGTCAACCATTGACTCCTAAAGTGTGCCGTAAAGGCGAACTCTTGGCGCATATCAACGGTTATTGCCCATGGACACATCTGCGTATACAGTGCTGAATGTACATCCCAGTCATAATGGCTTAGAAAGGAGCCCACCATACCTGAAAGAATTCGGAAACCCACTAGATTGTGGGAAGCAGAAAGAATCCTGTTTTAATCTCTCATGTTTCTTCTTACAGAAAAGAACGGTTTGTCCTTCATTGAGACTTCAGCCCTGGACTCTACAAATGTGGAGGCTGCTTTCCAGACTATCCTGACAGGTGAGAAACCACTGCAGTATACCTGATAATGGGAGTATTCACACAGAAGCCACTTCCTGGGCAAGTTGTGCCTGACTCTTAGGTGGACAGAACCCATTCATGTGAATGATTTAATTCACTAGCACCCCCTCCTTAAATCGATCAGAGTTTAAAAAGTCGCTATCTATTATATTTTTGTGAAATTCTTCAAGAATCGCCTATTTTCTATGCAAAAAGTAAAAGAAAAATCACATTGTTGTCCCATGCGGTTTTCTTCATGCGTTAATGTTGGTTACTATGGGTTCCACATGTAAAAAACAAAACCAAAAAAAACTAGGATATTTTAGAGAAAAACGCAACGGGAAATTGCAAGGGAAACAGTTTTGTATATATATTTTTTTTTTATATTGACCAAAGTTGCACTTGCCCGTGTAAATACAGCCTAACGATCAGTGGCTGCATTCACTGTACACTGATCATGACTGTCTCCTATGATGCAGGCCACGAGCGTCCATTATGGTTCTTGAGCCTATTTATGGCAATGTGCAGTAATTGGATGTGGCTGCAATACCCGCAGTGTCTTTCCAAGTATTGCACAATGTTAACTGAATGTTCCTCTTGGCCAACTCCGCCTTCATGTCTCCCCGAGGTTAGGTCACTCAGGTTCTGGGTGTATAGGGCACGGAAGGGTTTATTGTAGAACGTGTATGATGAACCTATTTGGAGGAAGTCAACTCTGTCTGAAATGCCAACAGCCAATCTTTCCAAGGCCATAAGATGAGAACAATGGACACGTTGCAGATGCCACAGTAAATATATGGGATTCTGGCTCTGTTCTGCGGCTCTGCTGATTCTTTCATAAATCCTATATAATGTGCTTTAGAGGTCACCGAGAGGATGGGACATCTTGACTTTAATGATTTAGATCTTCTACTTTACATTTCCACTTGGCTCCTTTGGTATACATGTGTGGATGTAACAGACCACCACAAATGGACTAATGTGACGATTACAATCAGGCAGAATCAGTCCTTTTTTGACTGATGCACGTCTGGGCAATGGGTTTACCAATTATTCTCCGTTAATTGGAAGGGTTTGGCATGCAGCGTATATATGGCTTCCTAGTTATACTATTGTGCTTCTGGGAGATGCCATAGCGTTACTGAAACTGTGCACCGCATCACTAGCTGTTGATGCCAGGCCAGGAACCACATCACTGGCACTTGTCTGCTGGGTCTGGATCATGTAACGGGCACTTGGCACTAGAGTATGCTTTGTAGGAAGCGACATACAAGCACAGTACATTGCTGCTCTGCATTTTAGCTTGGGCCACATTTAAGTGTTCAGGCTCACTTTGGGAAAGGTTAAAAAAAAGTTCCTAAATACATTGCAAAAACATCCTGGCAATGCCACCAGTCTATCATGGCCCCTGTTTAGTCTGAGTAGCAGTACATATTGGATATACATTAGCCAAACCTGCTAATTTTGACAATACTGACCAATCACCTAATATGTATGAGCCCCCCCCCCCCCCCCCCCCCTCCTGGTAGTGGGGAAATAAGGATTGAGCAGTTGGATTTCAACTGCCCAATCCTTTTGGCCTTGGGCGATAAGCCATTGCCACAGGTATCTGGTAGTGGCTTTCTGCCTATATGTGTATTTGGGAATTGGCTCTTGGCTGAAAGGGCATTTACGTGGTGGATATTTAGAGTATACGGTGGGAGGGACATGGCTATTCTGTTTGACCAGTCAAGAGTGTGTCTGGAGGAATAAGCGGATGCCATGCACCTCTGGAGCAGTTTATCCCCTGAAAAATAAAGAATTGGATAGGTTTAAAGCCAACCAGTCTGATTCTTCTTTGTCAGATCTCTTAGATATGTGCCATATATCTATGAGAAAGCTGGCCAGCCTAAAAGTGTCTCCTCTTAGAGCCGTGTGTGCTATTAAACGTTTACACGGACCACTAACCTTATTTTAATTCTGCAAGAATGAACTTCTAGAGTTCTGGTTATCATCAGTGCACTGATGTCAGTGTTAACCCCATTACTTGCCTGTAACCTTTCCTCTGTTCTTACTTTCTTCTCATGTCTCCATTTTTGTTTTTCAGAGATTTACCGTATTGTGTCCCAGAAGCAGATGTCTGACAGACGTGAGAATGACATGTCCCCCAGTAACAACGTAGTTCCCATACATGTCCCACCCACCACTGAAAATAAACCAAAGATGCAATGCTGTCAGAACATATAACGGCTGCTGCCTGCAATGTGCCAGGCTCTGAATCCCTGTGTCCAGCTCTGGAGGGGCCAGGCTCTGTACCTGGCCAGTCCTAGAGGTGCCAGGCTCTGTATATTCCCCACGTCCTGCACTGGACTCTTTGGAATTTTTTTTTTTTCCCCCTCCTTTTTTTTTCTTTTTTGTTAATATATTTTTTTGAGTGTATGTGTGTAAGAACTTTAATTTTACTATTCCATCTGGATTTTTACATGTCTTAAATTCTTTTTGATTTTCCAACTTCCTATATTAAAGAAACAATCTAATTCTTTCTCTCTCCCTTCGCTCTTCCTTGTTCCTCCTTCTTTAAAGATAAGATGATTCCGGATCTGCCCTGTCCCGTCCCCAATCCTTCCCTCCTCTTCCTCTCCACTCAGAGATGTCTGTATAATATATGAAATAAAAGCATGTTGTCTGCTGGAGGCATATTCTCCTCATACCTTGTGACTCGACAGATCTTTTTTCTGTTCATGGGTTGTTTTTCTCACTCTAATCTAGTAATAGGTAATGTCACTTGTATGTCACTCATTGCTAGAACCGCTGTTTTGATCTATAGAAACTACATGGAAAAAAACAGGTGTGATGTGTAATAAAGTGTTTATACTGTTAAACCTTACGTCACGTTTTTCTCTTCACGCTCTGCTTTCCCGCAGTTTTCTATCTGCAGGCATTTGGGATAGGACAACTTTTCCCTTTTATGTAAACTATTGGGGCACCAAGTGTTCAGTTTTCCTGCAGCGCCATCACGGGAGAAGTGAAGAATTACACAAGTCACATTAGGAACAGTAGCTATAAAGAAAAAGTCTTGTGTGCGGAGCCCCTTCTATCCACAAAGGATTTTCTAATAGGGTATTTTATTATAGGTTTTCTAAAACGGACAATGGAAAATTCGAGCATTTGTTGCCTCTTAGGGTTGATATGGATGTACATTCAGTGCAACACGGTCTACATTTAGTAAATTTTGCTACAGCTTAATTGTGTGTATGTGGATCAAAATGAGATCCATTGGACATTAGGATTTAGGCTTTTGAAAGATGAGTTTCAAAAATAAGACCCTGTCTTATATTAGTACTTCCCAAAAAGGGGCACTAAGTCTTATTATACTTGAAAGGCTCTGTCCAGGTCCCTCCCACTGCTCTCCGGAACTCTGATGCGCTTCTCGCAGTCCTCTGTCACCTGCAGAAGATCACTTTTTGGTAACAGGATTCATAAATCCCGCCTTCAAGAAGTGCTGCTCTGATTTAGCTGAGCAGCGTTTGAAAACCAATCAATGCGATGGCTATGATTGGTTCATCAAGCACTGCATTGATTGGCTGAGCAGCAGTCGAAGAACCAATCACAGCCATCATGTTGTGGAGGCGGGATTTATGAATTAGCCAATTAATGCCACAGCTCGCCCAATTCATAAATCCCGCCTCCACAACGCGATGGCTGTGATTGGCTGAGCAGCAGTCGAAGAACCAATCAGCCATCACGTTGTGGAGGCGTGATTTATGAATTGGCCAATTATTGCCAGAGCTTAGCCTATTCATAAATATCGCCTCCACAATGCGATGGCTGATTAGTTTTTCGACTGCTGCTCAGGCAATCAATGCAGCACTTGATAAACCAATCACAGTCACTGCTTCCTGGAGGTGGGATTTATTAATCCCATAACCAGGAAGTGATCTTCTGTGGGCGGCCGAGGACTGCAAGAGGTAAAAAATCTCTGGAGAGCCGAGCGAGGGACTGAGCCTACTGGGTAATTTTTTTTTTTTTTTTTTTTATGTAATGCAGTTAGGGTTTATTTTTTTGAGGAGGGCTTAATTGTGGCTAAACGGGGTAGGAGCATCATCCTCAGTGATCAAGCAGCAGGACCTGCTGTCAGACCCTTATTATGGACACATGCAGCTGCAATGCATAGGCATACTAGTGTATATGGACAGCACACAAATCTATTTAAATCTATGGGATTAAGCACACTGCAGTTTTTTCACAAGGAGCGATTGTGTGGAACTCATTGCATTTTCTTTAGATGAGAATTAAAACATTCAAATGCATATCAATATGGGGCCATCTGTAGATTGGACAGTATGGTTTTTTTTTTTTTCTGATGCAAGTTGTATCTGAGCCTTTTAGGCGTAACTCGCACGGCAAGTGTGTCAGAAGCCATAATATGCCTCTTTCCATACTCCCCCGGACCCCATTCCTATGGTGTCCCCTGGCAAAGTCAGCGCCCACACACCAAGCTTTACTCATTTCAGGCTATGCGCACATATACTCCCATGGAGAAGAATGGCATTGTACATGCACAGCTTTCTGTCTGTGTGCGAGCTCACTTCACTAAAGATCACTGCAGGATCGGGGGGTCTGGGTGATAATGAAAATAGGCTCCCCAAACCCCCATCACCTAAACTATAAGCACCATAACTTAGTTTAACTGGTTGATGGCAAGTTCTCTTTAACTTCTCCCAATTAAGCATTGACACAATAGTTGGCCAGCAGCCCCTCCATAGAAATAAACCTGTTTGGTCAAGCCAAGCATACATGTAGAGTCTTCCTACAATTGACATTTACCATGTATCGACTAGAAGGGTGATTAAATGTCTTACTGCTTGTATTCTCCCCCCTTTGATTGCTGGAATGATGGTCTCAATCCCCCCTGTTGCGATGGAGCATGTGTGCCGCTGCTACATTCAGAATTTGAGTGTGATGGAGACAGCAGAATACAGTGCTGTCAACCCTACGGACATTGCTGGATGTTGTGTGGGACAGTGAGCTAATTGTTAGCCCTGCTCTGTTCCTGCCTGCCAGCCCACCTAAGGGAAAATTATGGCAGCTCTTCTATAGATGCTTATACAGAGGCTACTGTCAATCTGGAGTAGCCCAGAACTCGTGAATACAGTACCAGCCTAATAGACCTTTTAAGGTGACTGAGCCTAGGAATCACTGGAGTAGTAAAAAGCCATTAGCCCTATATTCCATTAGACTTGGGTATACTTACTACAAGATGTGCTTCATGTTCCTCTCTTAAAGGGGTATTCTGGCCTTTTAAAATTAACCTGAGGATATGTCATCAGTGAGAGTCCGCCGCATTGGTGGTCAGCGGTGGAAGTGTAATAGAAGTCTGCACTTGTTAAGAAAATTGTAGATCAATGCATCAGTTAATTGTTTTTGCTATTGGATTGTAGACTAGGAAGATATAGCCTCCTGCTAGTATAAGTAGTGAAGGGGTTAAAGAAAGCCTTTTCTATATACCAGGGAATGGTAAGGGATAAAGAGAGACAGAAGATAAGAGTCTCTCAGACCGCCTCCCTTGCATTCCTTTCACTGAATTCATAATGGTTTAATTGTATGTTATAGTTACACCTTAAGGCTTCTTTCACACTAGTAGATATCGACCGGCCATTTTCACGGCCGGCCGATATACGCTACATTGAGGGGCGAAAAAACTGGTGAACAGGCGCACAAATCAAACGCTTGTGCCCGTTCATATGGCCTGGTGAGGCCGGCGCAAATGTGCTAACCTCACCAGGCCATCTCCCATTTCCCCTCCCCTTTCCCTTGCAGGCTCACCTCTCTTCCTCCCTGCTCGTTCTGTGCAATGGGGGGAGGGGGCGGGGCAAAGCTTAGCTCCGCCCCTCCCATTGCACAGAACGAGCGGGGAGGAAGAGAGGTGAGCCTGCACGGGGAAGGGGAGAACAGAGGGAGTAAGTTTAGCAGCCACCTACGGCCGCTGCCATGAACTCCCATAGGAGCCCATGCAGTGGCCGACGTATTCCGGCCCAAACCATAGTTCCAGGACTATGTTTTGGGTCTGACATTAAACCGCCCGGTCAACCCAATATAGCCCATGTGATCTGATACAAAGGAATACAATGCAGCAGATCACAGCGCATATCGTCCGGCCGATATGCGCTCGTGGGAAAGAAGCCTTAAAGGGGTTGTCCCGCGGCAGCAAGTGGGTCTATACACTTCTGTATGGCCATATTAATGCACTTTGTAATGTACATTGTGCATTAATTATGAGCCATACAGAAGTTATCAAAAGTTTTTCACTTACCTGCTCCGTTGCTGGCGTCCTTGTCTCCATGGTTGCCGTCTAATTTTCGCCGTCTAATGGCCAAATTAGATGCGCTTGCGCAGTCCGGGTCTTCTTCTTTTCTCAATGTAGCTCCGTGTAGCTCCGCCCCGTCACGTGCCGATTCCAGCCAATCAGGAGGCTGGAATCGGCAATGGACCGCTCAGAAGCCCTGCGGTCCACCGAGGGAGAAGATGCCGGCAGCCATCTTCAGCAGGTAAGTAAGAAGTCACCGGAGCGCGGGGATTCAGGTAAGCGCTGTCCGGTGATCTTTTTTAACCCCTGCATCGGGGTTGTCTCGCGCCGAACGGGGGGGGGGGGGGTTGAAAAAAAAACCCCGTTTCGGCGCGGGACAACCCAACTTATGTTAATCATTTTAGTAGTGACCTATCATGTATTATTAATAATCTTGGAGGTAGATACTTGTCCTGTGATGTCATTTATGGTAAATAAACCACACACATTAAATTAGAAATCATTTGATACCGCAACAAGGCTGGTGTGATTTGTATTTCTCCTATGGGCCCAGACTTCTACACAGGATCTGGGATTGTCTTCTCCTTGGTAAACACACAAATTCTCCTTACAGCACTCATTGAAATCAATAGGAGTGATGATTCCTACTACACTTCTGGGTGGTCATTGTGGTCAGAGCTGGAAGTGTAGTAGGAGGCATTCAGTGGGAGTGAAGCAGTCTATTACATTAGTTCTAGCCCTGATGACTGACCCCGCTACATTGACAGCAGGCCGATGAATCAGCTGATCAGTGGGGATCCCCGCTGACCTGAGGGTAGGTCATCAATAGTAAAATCCCGGAATACTGCTTTTAAGGTTGAGCTATTTAAATGCCATTCAAAGAATACACACAAAAGTGATTATCTCCAGGTCTGTTCTAGATGTTCTCAAAGAGACAGAAAATCATTTTATAGTGCAGAAGTCAAGCAAATTGCTACTCCAAGGACAATTGTGTATGAAAGTCAATTTACTGTGTACACAGCAGTCCTTTGATACAAGTTCTCCCTCCTGAAAGAACAGTAACATTTCAGACACGGTTTCTCCAGAGCTGATCTCCTGTTGCAGTATGTTGCTACTCTGGAGCATTTTGCACAGCAGGCAGATGTCACCTTTAAATGTCCTTTTTTTTTCAAATTGCAGCATGTTGTCTGTATCGGTTTTGTATTTTTCCAAGTAACCCGGATAATATATACATCCTTCTATACTGGTCCATATATTACACCCTTTTGTGACTGGCTAACAGGAGAAAATATGACTAGCCAAAGTACAGACTGAACAGTGAAACAACTATGGAGATTGAAAGTCACTTACAGATAAAGGAGTTAACCCTTTCCAATCCAATGTCGGGCCTGCCCCGACATCATAATTTCCCACCACAGCTCCGATGTCGGGGCAGGCCCGACACTGCAGTGCAGGAGTGGATCTGCACCCGATCGTCAGACACATCGGGTGCAGATACACTCCCGCACTGGTCCTCATCGAGGACCCCCAAGGAGAAGGCAGAAAGGGTTTTTAACCCTTTCTGCCTTCTCCTTTACACATTACATAGCGCTCAATTAGCGCTATGCAATGCATAGAGATTCCAGCCGGTGATCATGTGACCGCCGGTGTTACCTGACCCCCAGCGGTCACATGAACACCGAGCCGGGAGCCTGCACCTGTCCGGTGTCTTCCACATTCTCCCTTCTGTCTCCCGGCTCGGCGATCATGTAACCGCTAGATGCCACCTGACCCCAGCGGTCACATGATCGCTGAGCCGGGAGGCAGAAGGAGAATGTGGAAGACGCCGGACAGGTAAGCTCCAATTTGGAGCTGGTGAGAATGGGTGAGAAAAAATAAATGGATTGGAAAGGGGTAAAAAGGCAACAAAATGAATTAGATGCATCATGAATCATTTGTATGACTTGGTTCCAGCAGTATAATAATGACTCTTTCACATGAATGTAAATATGCAGCGTAATAGGCAATGAATAGAACCCATTGATTTCATAGCTGTGTATTTTTCATGCAACTATCGGTTGCATGAAAAAAAAATGCAGCATGCCCTATTTTGGCGCGCCTTGTGCACTGAAATTGTTGGTGCATGGAGTACTGCTAAATTGAGCTAATGACCAGCAACTATGGATAAAAGCTGTTGCTCTTTGTGGTTTCTTAAAATTAGATTAGCAGTGGTTAATAAACCACATACTCTGCCGGCATACTTTGTATACCACCCTGCTAATCAGGTATTTTAAGAAGATACAATAAAGAGGAACAACCTTTATCCGTAGATACTGGTCATATATACACTTATTGCTTCTACTACTCCGTTTCATAGTGTAATGATCAGATTGTGCATGGTGGGCCCCGTGTTTAGTCTAGTACACAGTAGGTACATTGTAATGTGTGCCTTTAAAGGGGTTTTCCAAGGAGAATACTATTGATGACCTATCCTCAGGATAGGTCATTAATAGTTGATCGGCTGGGGTCCGACCAGCTGGGCGGGCCATACACAGAGGTCAGAGCAAAAGTCTCCGTGCCAACCTCTGTGTAGTGGCCGGCACTTGTAACTGCAGGCTCTCATTGATTTCAGCTTGAGCCGTGCCTGCAGTTACAAGCGCCGGCTACTACACAGAGGTCGGAGCAGAGACTTCCACACCAACCACTGTATCTGCGGTGCTGACAGTATGTGCCCGCTCAGCTGATCGGTTGCGGTCCCAAGCAACTGACCCTAGCTGATCAACTATTGATGACCTATGCTGATGATAGGTCATCCATAGTATTCTCCCTGGAAAACCCCTCTAAGTACAGAGAAATAAAAAAGATAATCATTTTTCTGATTTATCCCTTTCACGCACTGGTTGTCTCGCTGCTTAATTGCTCTTTTTACAGCAGGCTTCAAAATACAGCAGGGCATGTTGCAAAGTGCAGTGGTGCAGAATCATAAGTCATGGTCTTTGTATGTAGATCTGAAAATTTTAATATATCTACTTTAAAAAAAAAATTTGCCAGCCATTTCAAAGATTCTTGTTTGTGAGAAGTATTAGAGCTTGTTAACACATTGCAGTTTCTTACACAGACTAGCATATTTTTAGCATCACGAGAATGAAGCAAAACTTTTCCCAGGAGTGTAAACCGCTATATTGTTGCAGTCAAAATCATTCAACACCCAATGCAAATTAGGGTGATTTGCAAAATTTACAAACTTTCAGCAGTTTATAAAAAATAATTGAGCAATTTAGCTCGACACACTTAATATAACAAGTGGGTTTTCCAAATTCAATGCAAAATTCCACTTATAATGACTACTGCAGTCTCAGAATTATTCGCCCCCCTTCCTGACAAGCGTCTTTAGTAGAGATGAGCGAGCATACTCGATAAGGCAAACTACTCGATCAAGTAGTGCCTTATTAGAGTACCTGCCAGCTCGTCTCTAAAGATTCGGGGCGGGAAGCGGCAGGGGAGAGCGGCGAGGAACGGGGGGGAGATCTCTCTCTCTCTCCCCCCCCCCCGCTTCCCCCTGCTCACCGCCGCAACTCACCTGTCACCCGCGCCAGCAGCCGAATCTTTAGAGACGAGCGGGCAGGTACTCAAATAAGGCACTACTCGCTTGAGTAGTTTGCCTTATCGAGTATGCTCGCTCATCTCTAGTCTTTAGTACTTATTTAAACATTTTCCTATTATAACCAGACACCGGCTTAACTCATTCTTCATGGGCAAAGACCTACAATTCAATAATAATCTTGGGTTTGTGTGCAGCAACTGCTACCTTCTAGTTCCAGCCAAAGATTTTCTGTGCGGTTCAAGTCCAGCGACTTCCAGGACTACTGCTGAAACTAAGCATTGGTGGACTTTGAGGTAGGCTTGGGATCATTGTCTGATTGTATGGTCCAATAACGCTCAAGCTTCCTCGCAGAATGCATGACGTTTTCTCCTAGCACTTCTTGATACTTGGTTGAATCCACCCTACCCTCCACACACTGCAGGTTTTCAGTGCTTAGAGGAAGAAACGCTGCCTCAAAGCATCACCGAGCCACCGCCATGCTTCACTGTAGACAGAATGTTGTTCTACTTCCAGCCATACTGCTGAACCATAAACCTATATAATTCCAGTTTTGTTTCATCACTCCTAAATCTTCTGTAGCTTATAGTTATGCTTTTCAGCATTTTAGAGCTGACTTTTATTGTGCTTTTGGGTTAGTAGACGTATACGCCTTGAAGTTCTAGCAGAAAGACATTCAGCACTTAGTATGTGCGTTACTCATATAGAAACCTCAGTGCCCGCCGCCACTGAATCTTTTGCAGTCACTTGAGTGTTTTTGACCACTTGCCTGCTCAGGAATCTGAGCAGCTTCCTCATTCAGGTAGTGTAGCCAGTATTCCTTTCATTTTAAACTTGGGAACTTTTCTTCCAACTATATCTATAAGAACAGTCAGTGCCTTTGCTATCTTTTTTATATCCTTTTCCTTGCTTGTGCAAGGCAGTGATCTCTTCTCTTAACTTTTTGGATCACTTCCTTGACTTGGATATATTTATAACATGCAAGCATATGTCACAAGAACCCTAGCCAGTACAAGTATTTGATATGTTTTATCTCAAGCACATCTGATGCAACTAATGAAGCCCTTTATTAGTTGCTTCAGGTGTGCTTGAGACAACACCTGGTTCACAAATGTGTGCTCTTACGAGGTATTCTATTCAAGGGGCTGAATAACTTTGAGGCTGCAGTAATCACTAAAGGGGGTTTTCCGGCACTAAACTATTGATGACCCATCCTCAGGATGAGTCATCAATAGTTGATCATAGGGGTCCATCACTTGCAATCCCTATTGATCAGCTGATTAAAGTGACAGCAATTCTTGTGTGAGCGCTGCTGTCATTTCATTTCATACCAGGCATAGCACCGCTCATTGTATAACAGGCTGTGCCTGCCATCGCAGCTCCATTCCATTTTCAGGCTGCATAATGAGTAAACATGACGTCACTGGCATGAAAAGAGGCTGCAGCGCTGACTGGAGTGCCGCGGCCTCTTCAATCAGTTGATTAGTAGGGATCACGAGCAACGGAACTAGTGATGACCCATCTTTTGTTCAGCAATAGTTTACTGCTGGAAAACACCTTTAATGAATACTGCAGCCTCAGAATTATTAGTTGTGTTGAGCTTTTTAAATTGTTCTTGTTTGTTTTTTTTGCAAACAGCTGAAAATGTGTAAATGAAGCAAATGCACCTAATTTGCAAAAAGGTTTAATAATTTTTATTGCAACAGCAATACACATGCATGAATAAGCCCTTAATTTAGGTCTGTGTAGGTTTTCAGCCATTGGACATGAATTAGAAAGTTCCCATTGACTTACAGCAAGCAGAAATGCTGAACAATGTGAGGAATTGATACACAAAGTATATTATGAAGGTTAAAGAACTTTTCATTGTCCAAACTTAGCAGCAGCATCTGAGCAGAATTTCTAACTGCGCCTTACACTACCGGCCTCAGTCACAGTAGCCTGCAAGGCAAAGTGCACAACTCCAGAGAGGAAAAATGCCAACCTTCCCTACTGACATAGCGTGCACAGGACTTATCACTACGGGCCTGATGCAGACGCCAGACGGTCAGCAGGAGAAGGGATAAAGCACCCAGGTACATACTGCACAGGGGTCTGCAGCAACTTGTCCTCAATTATGTCCACTGAGCGCACCTCGCCGCAGAATGGACACGGATCTGGTATCGCTGCTGGACCAGCACTCAGACAACATGCATCCCACCAAAACTGTATGGAGCCACAACACCCACCGTACAAGGGGAAGGAACCCCAGAACACCCGTATGGTCTATGAGGAAAATCGTGGCCAGCATCGCCAGCCCGCACCATGCACAAGAAATCAGGTGTTTGGAGGCCGCACCTGCCATGGGACTACACCACAATCTGAACACCACCAGGAATTAATGCATAACACAACATACAACCTAGCAGGACCACTGCGCCTTATACAAAAGGCCACCGAACAGTATCCTGCAAACATACCACAACATACTAACATACTCAGAACAGGACTATCCACACCTGATGTCTTGCCACCTGCACAAACACTGGACCCGACACTGTTCACACACAAAACATAATATACTAACATAACATATCATACAACAACATAGTCTAACATAATGCATACAGCATACAACACATAGGCATACAGCATAACCCACATATTGCATAACAACATACAACATACCCCATAGCAACGTAATGCATACCCACATAATCCAACATACTAACATAATGCACCCCCCTTTTGTAACTAGGGGAGCATTATGTTACATTCGTGTGGGCAAATAAGCACGAGAGCCACACGAACATGACCCGAAAACACGGGTTAGGGGAGCTGACCCTGTGCTGCAGAGAAGATGACTTGGCCCTACCTACAAGCAGAGCGATCGCCTCTATAAATGCAGCCTCATGCGGGAACCTCGGCCCTGCTCTCCCTGAGAGGGTGACACTTGCAACCACGCGGAACTGATACATAAAATGCACAAACTCACTTACCACACAACCTCGCACACTAAAGCAGATGGTAAAGCTGAATATAAAAGCGAAGGATTAGTTTGTACATTGGCCAATGAACTTAAGCTGCAAGGCTGCGACAAGGCTCCTTGTGTCTTGCAGTCCCTACTCTAGCAAGACACTAAACAGGCAGTACAGGACACCAAACACCCAGCAAGCTGCAAGCTAACAAGACACTACACACACTGCAAGCTGACCAGACCTTACCACAGGCAGACAAGACTGAGTAAATACAGCTTCCTCTTGCAGAGGAGCCGGGGTATATATCTACCCCCAAACCCAGGGGATTGGCTGACCAGTACAACCACACCCAGCCATCTCAATTAACCCTCACCTGTAAAGGTGTGCTGCTGGAACCCTGTAGAACAACAAACTCCAGCAGCACAGCCTAACACATCCTCCTTTTCTTCTGCAGGAAACAGGTAATGAGCAACAAGTTAGATGAAAGTGAGACCTGAAGTGGCCAATACTTTTGAGAGCCTTTTCAGTATAAAAACATAATTTGGGGTAAATAAAGTGATTTGCACTTTTGCAAGTGATCATATTCGCTATTACATTAGCACAAGTTTGTTGAAAAGTTGGTGACCAATCGCTCCAACTATGTGCGTTGATCAGCAAGGGGCCCTCGCTAGTAGGGTCATCTCTCCCTCTATACCAGTTCATAATTGAGAATTCTCAAAGAAAGAGAACCCATTCATTTGAGTGGGCTCTTTCACATCAGTGATTTTTCACTTGGACTGATGGTCAGAGTTTGAAAAAAATCGCTGCATGTCCTATTTTTGTGTGAGTCTCACACGAGAATAAGGCTTGTAACGTGCAATGCAGAATCTTGGGTGCAACTTACTCTTGGCCTTCTGCATACATTCAGCATAACAATAAAGCAGAAGGCAGTGAACTCCTAATAGTGGTGCAGCACAGTATATAATAGGTGTACACTCACTCACTAAGAATGGGATTCCCGCTCTGACTCAGAAGTTATTACTGTCTGCAATTGCCGTTGCCCTCAATCGATAGGCTTACTATACAAAAAGAAAGGCATGTCTTGGTGTGCTCCTGCAGTAATGCAGAAAGTCTCCTCCTTTAGTAAACAGAGACTACAAAAGGAATCAAGTGT
This sequence comes from Eleutherodactylus coqui, assembly GCF_035609145.1. Taxonomy (NCBI): domain Eukaryota; kingdom Metazoa; phylum Chordata; class Amphibia; order Anura; family Eleutherodactylidae; genus Eleutherodactylus; species Eleutherodactylus coqui. Next base: position 262,841,141 of record NC_089838.1, read on the forward strand.
CTTTCATTCAAGAATTCCCATTGACCTTAGAATCCCTGTCTTGACACAGCATGTAATGGAGGCTCCTATGACCGGTACAGGCTGATGAAAAAAGGTGCTTTCACATGTGGTGGAAAAATGTGACTTTTGATGTGCATTTGTAACAGAATCAGCAGAGATTCCACTGCAAATCTGCATGAAAATCCATATTAGATTTTCCGCAATGTGTAAAAGCACCCTAGAGCATCTGAAGCTTGCACATTGAGGACCTCAGTGGTATGATCTTAGGAATTATGGGCCATATATATTGTATGGCAGATTTCTGGCAAACAAAAGTTGTAAATTTTTGGACTTTTACACCAGATCCTGATACCCCCACATTTACTATAATATATACCAGAAAATGGCATATAGATGACACCTGGAGCTGGTGAAGGTTTCAATCTAGGACACAGAGGTGCTTCTAGATGTGATTAATGTATTAAGAGGCGTCTTAAACCGACCCTCCAGTTTTAGGACAAAATCCTGTTCCAGAACTGACAGAAGTAAATTGGAATCAGGGTAGCGCCCCTACAGCATGAGTGGTAAGGAGTAAGTAAAATATAATTGACTTACCCTGGTACTCAGTGAGGTCACTGGAGTGCCCCACCGGTACCTCCAAGTCCAGAAAGGCCTGTAGAATAGTGGTCCTCGGTCCCAATCCTTATGGAGAGTAGCTCAAATCTTTGTGTCCCCCTGATGTTGGGGGACCCAATAATGTATATTCAAAGAACTGGAGAGGGCATATAACGCAGTTGTTCTCTGTTGTCCCTATGACACACCGGTTTAGATTCCCATTTTCGACCATTCAAAATGGCCAACACAATCTTAAAACTACCTGATCTCCACAGTGGATCAATGTACTCACTTGATCACTTGATCAGCACTGGCAGTCAGAGAGCAGTACATGGTGTGCATTAAAAAATTGCTGCAGCCATTTTGGACAGCCCAAATTGGGACCTGAAATTGGCAGATAGGCAGTGGAGAAAAACAACTGCAGATAATAGATAATATACCCCCTCCCCGTTCTATCCTGGGACAGAATTTTTTCTTAAAACCAGTGGGTTGCTTTATTACATTTGTCACAATTGGCCTGGCATATAAAATGCTGCTCTAAATATGTAGGCCACACTGCAGGGGCTGCACCTGTCAAACCCATGCAGATGCCGGGGCCCACTTTGACAGACTCCATTCTCTGCAGCTTCCAAGTGGCGGTGGAGTCTGGTAACAAAAGAATAAGAATAGCTCTTTCTTCTTTAGCTACTATTTTTCACTCACACATGCCAGGAGAGCCGTGTGGGAAAAGTGTTGTCTTGTCTGAGTTGTGTATTGAGGATTGGAGGGAATCTGGGGTCTGTGCTGAGCATGGAGGGGATTCTGGGATCGATAATGAGAATTGGAGGTATTATGGGAGGGATAAGCCATGTCACAAAGTGAGGAAAGAACTTGTTATTCTTCTATTAAAGGTGTAGTCACAAAATGGGGTGGTGGTGACACAAAGGGGACCAATTACGCTGTGTGGGGTCCCATTTACTGTTATAGTAAATAATGTATGAAGAAAAGTAGAATACACTTGTAGTTTTACTGCTGAATCTGTCCTGACACACTGGAAGGGAGACTATTGAGCTCGATCACCCAAGGGCCCACATAATCCTGGAGCCAGCCCTGCCCCACTGGGTTTAATAAGGTAGCAAAAAATAAACGTTTGTGGTTTGTGCTGTGGGGTACTTTTTGTTGAAGAAACAGGACACTAACTAAAAGCTAAGATGAGATCTCATAGTCACACTATTAAAGAAAGAAAGACAGAATTACCTGTGGCAGAACATTTTTCTAGTCACGGACACAATAGAGAACACACGAAAGTCAGCGTATTAAAAAGCAGTTTCAAGTCACCAAGCATTAGAAGAATTCGGGAGTACAAACTTATAACAAAGTTTGACACTTTCAACAGAGGCCTAGATTCTTCAAGAGGATTCATACGTGACTGGGAAGTATGAGAAATCTATAGCACAGATAACACTGCTGGCCTGGTGACCCTTTAACACCAATTTAGAGACCATAAAACCTTTGCATCTTTATCAGTGGACTATTTAAGGATTTATTTATTTCTCTACTTATCCTTTTCTGGTTAAAAAAAAATTACGTGCATTAATCACATAATGTCTTTGCCTTGTCATAAGTGTGTGTGAGTATGCGTGTGAGTATGCGTGTGTGTGTGTGTGTGTGTGTGTGTGTGTGTGTCTTCGGATCTATATCATTATGCCTGAGGAACAAGCCTGAGTAGGTTTCAAAGCTTGCTGTAACATCATGTATTTTTTTAACCATTAAAAGGTATCATATCTACAAGGTTACTTGGTTTTTCTTGCTGGGAACAATCACATTTTGCAATTTATTGTGGCACACATGTTTGTTGCATTGCTTGTCCCGTCTTTCAGTCCTAGTGAGGAAGGCCCAGTTCATCAGGAATAATTGTTTTGTTATTGGCCCATAGCACAATAATGACATTTTCAAGGTGTTTGCATGGAGGAAAGTAAAAATGAATGCATATTTGATTTATGTGCAAACCGCTCACATATATGTCACCCTTTTCACTAATCAGCATGACATTGCTGTTCAAATGCACTAGTGGGCAGTGGGAACTACAGACTATAGTTAATGAATGGTGGGCCTCTTGCAAAACTATCAATCCTAAACTGGTGGGGTTGTATAGTTGCAGAATTTTTTTTATTCTTGTAGATACTAGCTGAGGACATTGGAATAGTTCCATTTCAGAAACCAAGTATATCTGCTAATGGAAGCATATTAGGAAAGTGCTGACTGCAGGATTCTTGATGAAATAATGAGGATGTCTCTAAAAATCCTGTAGAAGTATAGATAAGCCCCTGTATGGTCTGGCTGCAGAGGATCTGCATTGCCTACTGGTGTGATTTTCCGCATGAGAGTAGTTTATCTATAAAATTATAAAGATCCTCTGAGGATGGGCAGGATTTATGTATAGATATCTATATAGTAGATATATGGACACATAATAGAGAGCAAGTTACAGTACATAATCTGTTCATGAGGTTTGCTGTAACGACTACATATAGGTCCACAGACCCTGCCTCCCAACTGGGTAAAGACATACAGTAACTGCTATAGAGAAGTAACATCACTTAGCTCTTAAAGGGGTTTTCTGAGACTAATGTATTGATGACCTATCCTCAAGATCGGCCATCAATATCAGGGGTCTGCTGCTGGTGACCCCCACCAATCAGCTGAGTTCCACTGCCTCTTCTTAGGCCTGTGGCATCACTTTCCTTGGTCACATGGCTTGAGAGCGGCTAGGTACTGACCTGCAATACCAGGCTCAGCCACTATGAAATGTATGGCGCTGTGACTGGTATGCAGTGAAGTGACAGTGGCGCTCACCTGAGTGACGTGGCCACTTCAGATAGCTGATCGGCATGGGTCCCAAGCAGTAGACTAGCACCAATCTGATATTGATGGCCTATTTTGAAGATAGGCCATCAATATTGAATTCCTTGAAAACCCCTTTAATAGTTCTGTTTGGGTCAAGTGATAATCTCTCTATGAGCTAGCTATGTCCTTTGTGTGATTTCATTAGCAGGAAGGTTGCTCCTTTCCTGTTTGTGAAGCCTGTTTTGCAATATGTACGTTGAAGCTGAAATCATGAATTACTACATGACTTCCACAACACAATTTCATAAGAAAACATGCGATAGACCTCATCTGAGGATAAACTGGTTAACAGTGGTGAAACATTAAATGGGCTTGCACTTTTTCAATCTCTACTGTATTTCAATTGATTTTAAATTGAGGTCAGACTTTTTTCACATTTTATTACTCCAGCGCTGGTTCCATCCTAGTTTCCATCTTTTATGGAGAAGACTGCAAGAGGATGGAAACCAGGATGGAACCTGGACGGCACCATAGAGGTGGATATTAGAGATGAGCGAGCATACTCGTCCGAGCTTGATACTCGTTCGAGTATTAGGGTGTTCGAGATGCTCGTTACTCGTAACGAGTACCACGCGGTGTTCGGGTTACTTTCATTTTCTTCCCTGAGAAATTTGCGCGCTTTTCTGGCCAATAGAAAGACAGGGAAGGCATTACAACTTCCCCCTGCAACGTTCAAGCCCTATACCATCCCCCTGCAGTGAGTGGCTGGCGAGATTAGGTGTCACCCGAGTATTAAAATCTGCCCTTCTCTATATGCGCTCAATGGGGCTGGCGGCAGCAGCGCCGACCCCATTAGGAACATATAGTAGACAAATCATTCTTCTCTGCCACAGCTGTAACAGCTGTGGCAGAGAAGAACGATGTTTGCCCATTGAATTCAATGGAGCCGGCAATACAGCAGGTTCCACTGAAAGCAATGGGCTGCCGGCGATCGCGGGATGAATTGTCGGGAAGGGCTTAAATATATAAGCCCTTCCCTGCAATTCATCCAGAAATGTGTTACAATAAAAATATATACCAGCGTATAAGGTGACGGGGCGTATAAGACGACCCCCCAACTGTCACCTTATACGCCGGGAATACAGTGGAGCAAAGAATAAAAATCATTACTCACTTCCCCGGGCGTTCTGCGGTGCTGCTGCAGGCTGTCGCTCCCTCCTGGTTCCCGGCAGAGCATTGCTTTCTCTACGAAGGGCTTTAAATCCCCGCCTCCAGAAACACACGTGCCTTCAGCCAATCACAGCCAATGACAATGATGTCATTGAATGGCTGTGATTGGCTGAAGGCACGTGTGTTTCTGGAGGCGGGGATTTCAACCACTGCGTCCAGAAAGCAATGCTCTGCCGGGGACCAGGAGGGAGCGACAGCCTGCAGCAGCACCGCAGAACGCCAGGAGAAGTGAGTAATGATTTTTATTCTTTGCTCCGCTGTATTCCCGGCGTATAAGGTGACAGTTGGGGAGTCGTCTTATACGCCCCGTCGCCTTATACGCCGGTATATATTTTTATTGTAACACATTTCTGGATGAATTGCAGGGAAGGGCTTATATATTTAACCCCTTCCCGACAATTCATCCCGCGCACGCCGGCAGCCCATTGCTTTCAGTGGAACCTGCTGTATTGCTGGCTCCATTGAATTCAATGGGCAAACATCGTTCTTCTCTGCCACAGCTGTTACAGCTATGGCAGAGGAGAACGATCTTTATGCTGACAGTGCGGGGGGGGGGGGCACTCTTGCCGCTATTGTGGCTTAATAGTGGGACCTGGGAACTTGAGATGCAGCCCAACATGTAGCCCCTCGCCTGCCCTATCTGTTGCTGTGTCGTTCCCATCACTTTCTTGAATTGCCCAGATTTTCACAAATGAAAACCTTAGCGAGCATCGGCGATATACAAAAATGCTCGGGTCGCCCATTGACTTCAATGGGGTTCGTTATTCGAAACGAACCCTCGAGCATCGCGAATAGTTCGTCCCGAGTAACGAGCACCCGAGCATTTTGGTGCTCGCTCATTTCTAGTGGATATCTAAGGGCTCTTTAGTCTCGTTTCCCATAGGGTCTGTCCCTGTCAGTCTGTTAAATGGGATAGAAAAGCACCATCCTACATGTCTGTCTGAATGAGATCTTACTTTGCCTGGACAACTCCGGTAGATGCAAAGACTAAATAAGGCAGCTTGCACATCTGATTGGGGGTTCCGTTTTCCTGCTCTAGTAAGGAAGCAGAAAAGGTGAATTCGCTGGCCAAACAGATCCGTCTTATGATGGAACGGAACCTCACTGAATGGACCCAATAACTATAATGGGGTTCATTTGGTTTCCGCTCAGCTGTCCAGCATTTTCACAGATGAAAAAGTACTGCATGCAGGACTTTTTCTTCTGTTTTTGTGTGGAATCTGCAAAGGTGTGAAAGCAGCCTAACCTGTTGTACCCTCTAAAGGAACATTTAGACCCTACAATTCTTGCTCAGAATTCACTCAAAGCCGTCTTCTGAGCGATAACTGTTGCGTCTAAATGCACGGACATGGTGCAGTTTTCGTGCACAGCCTGCACCGCTGATAAGAGTTCATCGCTCAATTCAAGAAAACTAGAATTGAGTGATGAACTCATCGGTGATTATCAGCGGTGCAGGCTGTTATCACAGTCGGCAGCTCTGATAAGATTCTTACAGCCCGTGTCCCGCCAGTAGTTCACAGCAGGATGAGAGCTGTAATTGCGGAGAACAATACAGTTGCTTGCTTATGCAAAATAACTGTATTGTTCGCCGAGCGATAGCGGAGGTGTCCCGCTGTGCCTGCATAGTTCTTAAGTAGCTACTTAGTTACTATAGACTATGCAAAAATGATCACTCAAAACTGTCACTCCAACTGTCATTTGCGTAACTTTTGAGCGATCATCTGTCAGTGTAAATGGGGTCTTAGGATAATGTATCAATTTTGTTTTGTAACTAATGAAAACATACTAATTTCTTAATTAATGTGTTTTTATGTTTTGATTGTAATTTTTTACAGTTCGTTGCATACTTATGAGATCAGCCCTCCTATGTGAATACAATAGCAGTGCCAAAGATTTGCTTTACAGTGGTGAAATGGGCTCTTAAAGAAAAACTAGTGGATTATCTTTATGTAGATATCTCTATTATTCCCATATTCCATTCTTTTCCCAAAAGCACAAGGATCTTTTTCCACCGCCTTCAAGGGCCATAGTTGCTGGCATAGGCTCCCTAGGGAAAAAATTAAGTGCTTGGATAAATCATTGTCTACAGCCTCTAGTTAGAGAGGCTCTGGGGTATTTGCGTGACACCAAACATCTTATATCTGTTTTGGAACCTATTGAACAGCAACATAATTATTGTTGGTCGTCCTGCGATGTTAGTGGCCTGTATCCGTCAATGCCTCACTATTTATCCTTGCAGTGTCTATTATACTATTTAGATACTTAAGACCCTTTTAGACACAACGATTATCGCTCAAAATTCGCTAAAAAGCAGTCTTTTGATTGATAATAATCGGTGTGTCTAGATATGCCCATCTATCAGTTTTCTGCCGAATGATGGTTTTCAATTCTGCCTGAAAACCGTTCTTTGGCAGAGCAGCTGATAAGCAGGACCGCATGCTGTGTTGTGCCCCGGGGTAGAAATTATTACAGCTGATAACATTGTCTCAGCTGTTCTCAGCTGTCAGCCCCACTGGCAGATCAAAGGAATGTAATCAAGAAACAGCAGGAGGTCTGTTCCCTTATTACAGCTCCCAGCAGCTCACATGCTGCTTCTTGGTACTAATAGGTATTAGTACTAAGTAGTAGTTTATGCAAAATGATCGCTTAAAAGCCATCTTTTGAGCGATCATCATTGCAGTGTAAATGCAGTAACTACACATTGGGTGTTAAAGAGTTTTGATGGAGGCTGTTGTTTGTCTGTTGAAAATTAATTATTTCACCTCTGCTAAAAATCATTTCTTCCAAGTACAGGAAGCATGTATGGGCGCTAAATTCTCTCCGTCGTTCGACAATATTTTTATGTTTAGGTATAAAGAACTTCATTTTTATTGTGCAGATTGTCTCTTTTTCCCTATATCAGGTAGTATCGTCTTTATATAGTCGACCTCCTCCTAATATAGAGGGAGGGGCATATGGACAGTATACATGGGCAGCGGCACCGACTCACAGCAGGATCGCCATGCCAGAGAGGAGCAGGGAAGGGGAGCAAGGCCAAGGCAAGCGTCCGAGGGATGAGTGAAAGGAGGCAGGAGGGGAGATCACAGCCTGCCATTCTGCACCACAGCCAATCAAATTGGGGACGTTTGCTTGTGGGCGTGTAGCTTGTCTCCACCCATTGTTTTGGTAGTGACAAAATACAGTATCCCATCATTTATACAGTATATTAATAATATGAATGTAAAATTTACAGCTTTATATAATTGTTCTAATATTAGTTTTTTGGATGTGTCTTTGTGGGCCAGTGGATAAAAAAAATCATGATTTCCCCTTTTGTTAAAACTACAACTATGAATCCCATTTTGGTAGCTTCATCATGCCGTGCAAATCATGTTATAAAAACATACCAGTTGGAGAGTTCACAAGAGTAAAAAGCAATTGAACCCTGGATGATGTTTAGTTACAGGAAATGAAGAAAGCACATAATAATTTATATAAACAGAGTTATCCTAAATGGATGTTAGATGAAGTGGAAGTTACTGTAGCTCAGAAGAATAGAGTTGAGTTGCTCGTGGATGAAGTGCCCCCTAGAGGGGGCATATAGTCACCAATATTCTGAAATTATTGAAATGATAAAAAAATATATATTCCCATTTTGCATCAAGATAAAACTCTGCAAGAAATATTAAAAAATAAAATAAAGGCCCAATGCACACGGCCGGAATTGCAGTGCGGAATCAGGAGTGGGTGTCCGCCCCCGGATTCCACAGCAAATGCCTGCCATAGCATGCAATGTAAAAACGGGTTTCCATGCCTACGAGTGGAAATCAACAGCGATTCTCCGCTCGCAGGGAGAAAATCGCTGCTTGGTCTATGCTGAGCCAGATTCCGTGCGGACAGCTTCCATTGAAGTCAATGGAAGACATCCGTCCCCCAGCCCTTCCGCAATCATCATTGCAGAAAGGCCACAGGATTCACGTCAACGTCTAGGGTCAGAGCGGTCACATCTGTGCTGCTCATGTGCGCCGGTCGGGACATCCGCGGTAAAGAAGAAAAAGCATTCGGACAGGTAAGCAGGGCTCACCGGCAGAGCACCAGATTAGATTCCGCTGCGAGATCCCCCATGCGGAATTTGACCCAGTCGTGTGCATTCGGCTTCATTTTGTGTCAAAACGTGCTCCCACTCTGCGTAACTTAGCACTCACCTTGCACATACATTAGTAGCACAAGGCCAAGCATGACATAGCTATCCATTGCCAGCTTTTATGGTTGTGGTCATAATGCATGTAAGACCTCCCTCACACAATGTTTAGCGTTGCCTTTTTAGCGCAGCGCTAAACGCTGTACAAGGCTCCCAGTCATTTCAATGGGGCTGCTCCAACAAGCATCAACATGATATTGATGCATGTTCTATCTTTGGCCATTTTCAGCCATGCGTCGCCCATTGAAATGAATGGGCAGCGTTAGCAGTGCTGCTGAAAACGTGGCACAACTTGGTACCACGTTTTGAGCAGTGCCCAAATGAAGCAATAGCTACACTACCACAAAAAAAAAGTTATACTCACCTGGCTGTCGCTGTCAGGGTCCCTAGCGCTGCTTTCGGGGCTTCAGGGGACTTGTCAGAGGATCTTTTGCTAGTGACGGTGTTTGAAGACCTCGCCCCCTGGGTCAATAACAGCCAGCGCTGGATGCACCAATTAAAGCCATTCAATGAATGAATGGCTCACGGCTCAGCCAATCAGAGCAATCTCTTGCTGGAGGCGTGGTCTTGAAACCCCGTTACACTGTCCCAGGAGCCTGCAGGGACGTTGCCTACTAGATGAGTATTTGATTTTTTGTTTTCAGCTTCCTTGGCTGTGTTAACAGCTGTGCTGAAAACGTAGCCAAAACACTGGCATAACGTATGCCAGTGCTGCTGCAATCGCAGTAAACACAGCGTTAAAAAACGCAGTGTTTACTGCAAACGCCTGTGTGAGGGAGGCCTAAGGTGTGCAAATTTGTAGACAAATCTACCATTTTTGTCTTTGGAGTTACCAAGGCTGCCTTCACATCTGCGTTGCAACCCCCAGTTGGAGGTTCCGTCGCAGATCCGGCACAAAATACACTAAGAAATAGCACTGCATAGTCAATGAGATCTGTTCGGCACTGTTCGGTTCCATCATAAAACGGATCCCGTTAAGCCAGGGGATTCCTCTTTCTTGCTCTCTGAACGGAGCAGAAAAGTGTAACCCCCAACACATATGTGAAGGCAGCCTGATAAAACCTATAATATTAGACATTTTATTAATGACAACAGCAAATATGTAGTTCATTTAATAACATGCACTTTATGAACAATTTGTCAGATGCCCTACAGCTCCACTTAAAATCAGAATACGTAGGCATCACTCCCACGTTAGCAATCGTAATGCATTAAATATATCTGCAGAGTCCCGGCAGTTTTTTGGAATGCCATAATGGCAACTGTGATTCTTTTTCATTTAAAGCTGTAGAGAAGGTAACCAAACCCCTAAGGGGAGGAGATTACAGAGGTATTCTGGATTTCTTTTTTTTATTACAAACCCGTATTCCGAAGAGCATGAACATTAGACAGAACATCATCTCTCACCATTGATAATTATTTAGATATTGAGATTTGAATTAGTGTAATTATGCATTGGTCTGTTTCAGATCATGTGATCAGTACCGTGAGAATACATTATGTGTCATGTTATGACAATGGATGTTCCATCTGAAACGTGTCAACTGAATTTGCCTCCATGTGAACTGGTTACTGATGAAATAAATGCCTGGTTTTAATGAATCTTCCAGCTGCTGGATTACTTTTATCGTTACCATTTATGTTCATTTTTTACAGTTTGTTGCAGGCTTATGAGATCAGCCCTCCTGTGTGAATTGATACAATAGCAGCGCCCAGGGGCGTAGGTAAAGGCTCAGGGGCCCTGATGCAAAAGGTGAGCTGGGGCCCCCCCTCTATCTGTATCTGTACCCGTACCCATACCTAAACCATGCTGCACAGAGACATAACTTGAAGCTCCCGGACCCCAATGCAAAACCTGTAACAGGGCCCCCAACTTTATTCATAGTACTGGGCTCCCTATATGGAGAAGAGAGGCCTTATAGGCCCCCTAAGGCTCCAGGGCCCGGGTGCAACCGCATCCCCTGCACCCTCTATAGTTACGCCCCTGGCAGCACCAGTGATTTGCGGTTATATGGACTCTTAGAGAACTAAGTAAAGAAATTGACTTGACAGAGTGTTGTGGGCATGCTCTGTAATGTGTGGTCCTCTGCAGGGAGAGGGAAGAGTAGTTCCTCATCACCTACTGTCAATAGTGTGCTCCTCTGTACCTTTTATTCTAATCCTACCTTCGGATAAAATTGAGATGGCGGTTGAACCCACCCCCAGTGTTCACAGCACAGGCTGAAAAGTTATGTCTATGAAACATGAAAAGGGAAATTCTAAGGTTAGCACTTCATCTGCCAAACTAAAATTTGAGTTAGTTGGTAGAAAATGCACTCAATTTATTAAAAATGTAACATGGAATTACTTTTTGAAATAAGCAGACATAGATTTGTGCTAAAATCATATGGTAAATTCCTCCTTATGTATCAGTCCTGTACTGGATCAATGACCAGTGTGAAAACTGAAATTTCTTCGGGATTTTTTCTTTAATATAGTGATGTACAAATTAAAAAATACCAGCAATAATTTTTAAAGACATTCTTAACATAAATAGCAATAGTTTTTTGTTCCTGGAAATTTAACATTATGGGGGGAACAATCTGCATACTTTGTTTGTGTGATTGTCTCCTGCAGACAACAGAAAGTATACTTCAGATTTCCAGGCAGCTCCAGACTTGCAAAAACAAGCAGACATATGCATGGTGTGCAGTGACATGTTTGTTTGCACTCTGCTACGATTGGGTGTGATGCATGCAATGATATGCTGCATAGGATATAGGGCCAACTAAAAGACCGGCTCAGTTGGTACAAAACCAAGATATGACTCAACAAAAGCACATTACCTGTTCTATATGACTTAGGCTAGCATCACAGGGGGCGAGCGCGATATGCGGCCGTGAATCCCGCCCCCATATCTCACTCGCCATCCATGTGAAAGGCCCATGGATGCGAGGCATTTTCATATGAAAACAGCCTTGCATCACTTTCGGGGATGCAGAGATTTGACAGTGCGGCTGTCACAGCAGTGACAGAGGATCTCGGGGTTCTCCTATTGCATTCAGTGGGACCAGCGCTGCTGTTGTCGGCCCCTTTGGAAACAATTGGGCTGCGATGTGAGATCACGCACCCAGATAGAATATGTCGTGATTCAAATGAACGGGGTTCATAACTGTCCAAGATTTGTCCATGTCACAACACACAAATCTTGCTTAATTTTCTCGACCGTGTGAAGCCGGCCATAGGCAATATAAAACTATTGTTGAATTCCCAGGAGCAAAAATATTGTTTTACCTAGTGTTCTATGTGTATAAATACATGGTAATGTTACGTTTAGAAATGAGCGAACATACTCGGTAAGGCAATATACTCGAGAAAGCATCGCCTTTCTTGAGTACCTACTGGCTCGTCCCTGAAGATTCGGGGGGGGGCCGCGGAGGTGAGCAGGGGGTTGCAGGGGGGATCGGGAGGGAGAGAGAGGGATCTCTCTCACTCTCCTCCCGGCTCCCCCTCGCTGCCCCCGACCTCCGCCCCCCCCGAATCTTCAGGGATGAGCCAGCAGGTACTCGAAAAAGGCGTTGCTTTCTCTCGTATATCGCCTTACAGAGTATGCTCGCTCATCTCTATTTACTTTACTTGAGTTAGGTTTACTGATTTTTATCAAACAGTAATAGAAAAAAATCACAGGTTTTACCACATAATAGGGATTTATCCACTCATTGATTATCCTCACTGTCAGAAAGATATTAGGAACACTTTCTGACAGTGTGGGTGATCAATGAGTGGAACAGGTTACCACGGGAGGTGGTGCGTTCTCCTTCAATGGAACGCTGGACAGACATCTCTCTGGGATGATTTAGTGATCATGCACTGAGCAGGGGGTTGGACCTGATGACCCCGGAGGTCCCTCCCAACTCTAGCATTCTAGGATTTGTTCAAATAAATCATTTTCTGGCCACAAACCCTAAGTTTAAAGCTATTGATATTTTCAAAATATTTATGACATAATTAAAGATGAGCGAGTATACTCGCTAAGGCACTACTCGTCCGAGTAATGTGCCTTAGACGAGTATCTCCCTGCTTGTCCTTAAAGATTCGGGGGCCGCTGCGGAGCGGGGAGCTGCAGGGGAGAGCGGGGAGGAACAGAGGGGAGATCTCTCTCTCCCTCTCCACCCCCCCCCCCCCCCCCGCTCTCCCCTGCTCCCCGCCGCGACTCACCTGTCAGCCGCAGCGGTCCCCGAATCTTTATGGACGAGCAGGGAGATACTCGTCTAAAGCACATTACTCGAGCGAGTAGTGCCTTAGCGAGTATACTCGCTCATCCTTAGACATAATACATCAGGAAATAAGGGTTTCAACCTGGGAACAAAAAGTGTGTTATACAGTGTAATAGATCAGGACTAAAATCACCATTTAAAGGACAAATGACCCGCATGTTTTTAAAGAAATTTTATTCATGATTTATTGTGTTCCAAAAATAAATACAGTAATATTTCTTGCAGCAGCAGGACCACGGCTCATGGAGTTTTCAGAATAGTTCAAGCTTTTCTCATCCAATGAAAATACAAGAAAACAACCTCTGGGGTCACAAATTCCCCTTTGTTCATGCTCAGCCCCTTCCAAGACTTTCTAAAGTCCCTCCTGACTCTGACACATACTAAGTTTATAACTTTGTGTTAAAAAGGCTGAAAGTTCTGCATTTTGGTGAATCTGGTTCAAACTTCAGGATGGGCCTACATTGCTTACTAAACTAATAATGAGGCATGAGAAGTAGATTCCAGAAGATGAAGATTTGACTATAGTATTTCAGATCCTTGTTCTATCCTGATAAAGGACAGTTTCACATGAACGTAATACAGGTGTATTTGTGTGCGGCTGCAAGTTCCAAGCCCGACTGCGGGTCTAATGATAAAAACTGGCAGCAGAGATCCCTATGATGCTGTCCTTTCAGAGCATTAGACCCTCGGTTGGGTTGGGGCGTCCAGCTATAATGGGAGCACATAAGTGCGCTTGCTTTACACTCATATGTAACTTGTCTAACATTGATGTTCAGTCTTGGAGAGGCTCAGTTTTTTAGCATGCGTATAGCAATGGAAGGCAAAAGGGGTTTTGAACACACAGCAAAAACGAAAACCATGGATTTGACATAGAGACCCCTATAAATATTTGTGATTTTAGTTTATTTTTCATTTCTCCATTGACACTTCCATTTCATTTGTTGATAGCGCACTAGTTAGTAGTTATGTTATGAAATGTAACAGCTCAACCAGTCAGGATTGGGCTTCTTTCTGAAATATTTTGGGCACTTGAGACATTACTATATGCAAAATACATTTTAGGCCTCATGCGAAAAATAGTCATGTACTGTACACTAGCACACAAAGTCCTTACAGCTCCGTACGCCGCCATATGGTGCCTCCATATGACACACTATTACTGAGGTATCCTACTTTAGAACAATATGCTTGTGATATGGTATCCAATGGAATATGGCTATAAGTCTGTATATGATATCGGAGATATACTGAGGTGCAGAAGGGGTAAAAATGACTTCTATGGGTGCAGTATGATGGCTCGGCACAACACAGAGTTTACGGTAGTATGCATGTGTAGTGCCCCAGAGTGAGAGGGTATTTGTATTTGTTCCTGTGGTGTATTTATGTTTGTCTCATCTCACTGTTCAAAGTTGTGCATTGTGTGTGATGTATGTTGACAGGTCATAAAAGGGTTAATGTCTGGTGTTGTATCAGTCTAGTCTGGTTATGTGTATTGTCCTTCCTAACCTTCTATGTGTGAACGTGATGTGGAGTGATTCAGGTGATAGGGAAGGAGTTAGACCGTAGAGTGGTAGTCGGGAGAAAGACGTGAAAAGAGGTGGTGGAGAGTGGAGATGTGATGGAGCAAAGGAGATGTGCGAGGAGACAGGAGTCTTGGAGGGAACTCTCCCGCAGCAATGGAAGGCCTTTCCTTGGGAGAGATCGGGAATCCTGTTTTCTTGGAGTCGGCGGTGGCGTTTACATGGTTCCCCTATATGTCTGCTTCACTAATAAGTGCACGTAAGAGAGACTGAGTAATTGGAGTTGGGGAGTATGGAGTTATTTAAGATAGGAACTGTACTGAGTTATGTGCCTAGTTTTGCAACGGGAGCACTCCAACAAAGGTTCGCGGTTTGATAACTTAGACTGCGGATGGCTCAAAGTAGAGTGAGTGACTTCTGGATACAAACTTGTGGAGGGAAGAATCTAAGAACAAGTGTTTGCATACTTTTGCTTTAAACTGTTGAAACCCTCTAATGGAACCACATCGTTTGAATTAAGAGTAAAGAGAAAAAACGTGTGCCTCCGATTTTGGAAAAAGTATTCCTTTGTTTGTGGACTTTATTATTTACACTCAACATTGGAAAGGGGCACTGGCGTCACGAAGATAAATAGGTATTGAACGGTTCCTTGTGCAGGTGTTATTTATGAGAACTGTGAGCGGCTGATTTAACTACGCTTGCGGGCCTTGAAGGAGAAGATGGTAGAGCCGACCGTAACAAAAGTAAGCCTTCAATCCCACCAATTTCCCTAGCGCTGTGGGAGGTACCGGGCCGCCACACATGAGCTCTCAAGCTGTGATTTACAAGACTTGTACTACATCACCACTCGTGCATGACAATTTGGATTGTTGTCATGAACAAATCGGGACTCTGCATAGGAAATACTTCCATTACTACATAGTACATGACCCAGGAGGTCAGCGATCTTCGTTGTCTCCCGTACAAACATACATACTTGAATTAGCCAATTGTGTATGTTTATTTTAATAATGAAAGGGCCAAATGTCATGTTGAATCCAAGCTGATCACTGGCCCATGTGAAGGTAACAGTGCTCAGCTGACAAAAAAGCAATTGTTTGTTGAGTGATCGCATCTTTGGCACCAAAAATCAACAGTTGTCAGCAGCACATCATCTTGTGTGAATAGAGATGTGCTGCTGGCAGTAATGTATGTGTATGAAGGATGGCACTAACAATCATTCAGGCACATATAGTAATGCTGATTGCTCCATGTAAATAGAGCTGAATGATTGCTGATTGACTTGCAAAAACAGCGACTGGTGCTCATTCTGGGAAGAAAAGCTGCTGGTTAAAGCCCTGATTGTTGAGGACAACGAGTGATAGACTGAAAAACTGAAGTCAGTTTGCAGCGAGCTGTACAATCAGTATAAATGAGTTTCAGATAAGAAATCATACTAGGCAAAAAAAAAAACAAGTGTGAACCCAATGTAGCCTAAAACAACCAAAGACTTAAGTCCTTAAAGACACAATCTATTTTGGCCATAGGAACACAACGATTTTGGGGGAATTTTCATCTCTACTTTTCAAAAGTTTTTAATTTTTCCATCGACATGGCCATATGAGGGTTTGTTTTTTGCACTGCAAACTGTAGTTTTTATGGCACCATTTTTGGGTACATATAATGTATTTTAAAAATGTTATCAATTTTTTAAGAGGGTAGGAATAGGAAACACATCAATTCTGCCCATTTTGTTTTACTGTTAATCATGTAGAATCATGGTACAATTACGATACCAAAATTATAATTTTTTTTGTTTTTTCCACAATAAGACCCCTTTCTTTGAAACATTTTTTTACATCATTGCACTCAAAATCCCATAACTTTTCTATTTTTCCATAGACTTAGGGCTTGTTTTTTGGGTGACAAGCTGTAGTTTTTATTGGTACCATTTTAGTAGATGACTTTTATTGCGTCTTTTGGAAGGCACAATTAACAAAATAAGCATTTTGCTTGCGTTTTTTTTAGCTTTTTCTTTTTTTGGGGGGGAGGGGGGCGGTAGGTTTACGGATTTTATCATGCAGCATAAGGCTTTTTGCAAACATCCATAAATCGGATGGGTTTTCACGCCCAGCCGATATACACTGTCTCTCTCTGCAGGGGGAGGAGGCGGGCCAGGCTGGGAGCAGTGCACTGAGCTCCCGCCCCCGCGGGCGAAAAGATTCGGGGGGCATCGGGTAGCAGGGGGGAACTCTTTCTCTATCCCCCCCCCGCAACACCCCGCTCACCCCGGCGCCCTCTGAATCTTTTCGCCCGATTAGGCAGTTACTCGAAAACAGTGATACTCGTTTGAGTAATTGCTCTAAACGAGCACGTTCTCTCATCTCTAATTACAGTAGTTCTGTATTGCAATGCATTACTGCTCACAATAGGGATTACAGGCCATGGCAGGCCCTGACACCAGTGTATGGCATCCGGTTGCCATGGTTACCCATTAGCCCTCCATGACATCACAGAGTAAAGGAGTGGTGAGGGAGTACCCATGACTTCACAGAGGTAGCTTGCTTCCTCTGTGAACCCTTTACATGCCGCAATGTACATTGATTGTGGCATGTAAGAGGTTAAGAGCAGGGATTAATGTTTTCATCGATCCCTACTGTTGCAGCGGGAGGCTAGTTATCAGTCACAGTTTATATTACCATGCGTCAAGTCACCCCAGCCAGGACGTAAACTTACATTCTGTTGCATTAAGGGGTCAAAATAGATTGCTCGGTCAACTGTGATCTCTCTATAAACAGTAAGAGAAACAAAATAATTCTGTAGAGATGATAACTTTAACAAGTAAATGATGATGGTAATAGTACCAGCTTGGTGCCTACTTAGGCCTCTTCATCAGGGCTCTTTTACACGAGCATTTTTACATGTTCTCGTCCATTCCGTTTATTGGCATGAATGTACGTTTTTCTGCAATCACGGACAGTGTTTTCTCACCCATTTACATGATCAGGAGTGACGTTTTTAGCGAAAAACTGCACCCTGGAAAACCCTAGTTATGAAAGAATCCTCGGGATGCCTTCCGAAACCTATATAGGGGCGCCTGTAAGCTTTTCGCAGCATTGAACGCTGCCAAAATGCTTTCCCTCCCTTTTTCCCCCCAGCTCCCATAGGAGTCTATGGGAGCCACCGCCGTATTTCAGGCAAAAGATTGTTCCAAAACTATATTTTTGCCCACTATATATGCATCCGCATGTATTTACATTACGATTTTACATTCGCTCATGTCAATGAATGTATTGGTAACCAATGGCTCAGCTGGTTGCATATATTGGTCGGGCGTAAAAATGTCGCCGTTTATGCACTCGTGCGAATGAAGCCCGAGGCTGTATAAAAAAGATATATTAGGGCTCCTTTACACGAGCGTCTGCGTTTTTGCGGTTGCCTGCACGCTCTCTTAACCCCTTGAGTGGCACGCCCGGAAATTTTCCAGGACGAGCTCCACTGCTCATAGCGACATAGCCCGGAAGATTTCCGGGCTATGTATCACTATGGGAGCTGCAGAGCACAATGCCACAAGCTGTGACACTGTGCTCTGCCTGCACAGACCCACACAGAGCAGTGCAAGGGCTTTGAAAAACCAGCAGAAGATATTGCCGATCTGCCGGCAACCTCCTGCTTTGTTTACAGGTTGCCATAGAGACCATCGGCTTGTCAGAAGCAAGCCGATGGTCTCTGTGGCAGGGAGAGCTGGTTGTTAGCTGTCAGAGGACAGCTAGGTACCAGCTCTTACAGCAGAGATCAGAGAAAACCTCCGATCTCTGCTGTGTTAACCCTTTACATGCGGCAGTCTATGTGACTGCAGCATGTAAAGGGCTGTCACTGCAGCATGTAAAGGGCTGTCACCATCGGACCCCCGGAATGTGATCAGGGGGTCCTGATTGTGTCCCTGTGGAAGTCCACTAAAGGGACAAAAAAAAAATATTTACAAAATTATAAAAAAAACAATAAAAACACTTGTCTCACTTTACTTTGTAAAAAAAAAATCAAAAATACAATCACACATGTGGTATCCGTGTGCGTCGTAATGACCCAGAGAAGGAAGTTAATACATTATTTAACCCCTTAATGACATGGCCCCTTTTTTTCTTTTTTCTCCATTTCTTTTTTTCCTCCGCCCTGTTTAAAAAATCACAACATGTCCCGTAAAAAACAAGCCCACATATGGCCATGTCAATGGAAAAATGAAAAAGTTATGGCTTTTGAGACGCAACTGCAAAATTAGTTGAAATTCAATGATTAGACCATTTTAAAAAACCTGCCCTGGTGGGCACGACAGGGTGGTAGGAAACCCGCCACTCAAGGGGTTAAACCATGTGAATGAAGAAGTGACGCGGTCAAGCTTAATTAGCGTTTTCTTCTCCATTCACACGGTCGGTGTGACGTTTTAGTGAAAAAATACACCGCAGGCTGGAAATCCCTCACTCGGCATAAATCCTCAGAATAACTTCAAATGCCTAAATAGAGGCACCGGAAAGGTTTTCCTTGTGTTGGACGCTGCTAAAGTGCCTACCTCTCCCTTTTTTTCCAGCTCCCATAGGAGTCTATGGGAGCCGCCAACATATATCGGTCACAAGCTAGATCCAGACCTATCTTTTCCTGCAGCGTATGTGTTATTTTTTCTGGCACACCGTTTTTACGTGCTGTAAAATCGCCCTTGTGAAGGAACGCATTGGAATCCAATGCCTCAGATGGTCCTGATTTTTGGCCGGGGTGAAAAGGTGTGCATCTTCTTAGAACATAATGAAAGTGGAGCATTGATTGTACCCAGCAGCATTGTGACACTACACCTGTGCAGGGGGGAGGACTGAGGACGGAAAATACAACAGCATACCAAAATTCTCTTGAGACTTCCGCCCTCCAGCAGAATACGCGCTTTGTTCTGTGCTATGCCGAGCTTTACAGACGGCTTCTAGACAATTCACCCACAGTAGAGTTACACCTTGTAGGCATGTCCAAGGTTCAAAGGGCAGTTTAGACGATTGCTGTCATGAAGCCAGGTTGACTCCCCTTCACTCCTCCCTTATGATCTGGGTGTTTTATGTCAGACAGGTAGATCAACTTCTGTTTTCATGAATGAACAGCTGCTTATTGCTTCATCATGAAGGTAGATGTTGTCAGTGCGACATACGATGCGTCTCTCCCGTGAGAATAGAACAAATGCTGACTCATTGGAAATACTCGGAAGTTTAAGTGAAGGTTATTTTCCAGAAGACAATGCAAAAAATGGAGTGTGAGAAGGTGATATATTGGGAGTTCTCACTCGGGAGAACTGGTTCTCTGTATTTCTTAACTTTTGAATTCTCATTCATGGGACATTTTAGCTCCCCCCAAAAGCCATAAGCAATGTCCCCATTCTTCAATAAGAAAATCACTTCGCAATCACATGGCCTGCGAGTGCCATACAATTTTTTTTCAAGGTTTTACAGAAAACAACGGATCATTCCTCCTGCGGGAATGCCCCGAAATGGTGCTGAATGAATCGATTTCATATTTGTGTGAGTTTTTCGTTCGTTTGAAAAGGCCCTTTGGAAGAGGATGCCATTGAAAAGTAGCAGGAGAAAAATCCTCCACCAATAGGCCACAGCTGCTAGATAGTTTCAATTCATCTGATGTCTGTGCCAACATCAATCAGTCACTGCAACTGACATGCAGAGGTCCACTCCACAGCTCGGCATATCCAGCAGACGGGGCACTGTGACTGGCATGTGGACGTTAAACGGGTTTTCTGCGACTTTTAAAAATACAGGCTTAGGGCGCATTCCATTGAGCGTATATCAGCCCACCGTTTTCACGGTAGGCTGATATACGCTGTGATCTGATGCATTGGATTCCAATGCATCAGATCACATGGCTGTATTCCTGTGACGTAAAAGAGCCCGGACGGCCAATATAGCGCCTGGCGTTTTTACGTTGGGCCCAAAAGATAGTCCTGGAACTATCTTTTGGGCTGGAATACGTTGGCTGCTTCATGGGCTCTTATGGGTGCCAATGACAGTGGCTGGAGGTGGGAGGGAGTTTAGCAGTGTGGGTGCTAAACTCCCACCCTTTGCTCTCCTCCCCGCTCGCTCTTTGCAATGGGAGGGGGCGGAACTAAGTGCCGCCTCATCCTGCCTCCTCCCATTGCTGGCTGTGGACAAGGAGCGGGATGGGAGCAGAGCTAGGCTCCGCCCCCTCTCTGGCCCTTGTCCACAGCCAGCAATGGGAGGAGGCGGGACGGGGCAGCTTTTAACTCTGTCCTGTCCCGTCCCCTCCCATTGCAAAGAGCGAGCGGGAAGGAGAGCAGAGGTGAGCCAGTGAGGGAGAGGGAGGGGAAAGCCCCTCTAATATGATCCTCACATTCTCACCTCCAGGACCTCTCTAGAGCAGCACCGGTCCTCTGGAACGCACTACTCCAAAGCATCCAGACAAATCCTCGATGCACGAAACTTCAGATGTGCCTTAAAAACACACCTCTTCAAAGAAGCATGATCTAATCCTACACCCACTACATGCCCACACTTTCCACTTTGCCTATCGTATATATCCCCCCCCCCCCCCCGGGTGTTTCCAAATTACTGAGTATCACATGGAATTATCATACTACTTGTGTTCCCCCTTGCCTCATGTTCTCCCCCAGCACCTCCCATATCACCCCCACCCCTTTTGTTGACAAATAATTGTACACTATATTTAATTGTTGTATTGTTTATTTTCCCCCGTTCTTGAAAGCGCTGCAGAATAAGTTGGCGCTATACAAATAAATTATTTACCTGTGTGGTATATGGTAGCAATGATTAGTCATGTTATGGGAGTTTAATTTATATTTAGAAATATGCTGTATATATACTTGTGATAGGGTAAATTATTTGGGGCTTGACCTAAAGCATTTTATAGGGAAACATACTGGGTACAACACTATAGTGTAACTTGCCCTTATGTGAGCAGCATCACCTAGAACATGTTGATTGCCCAAGTTCATTTACCAATCTACCTGAAACCTGACATTAAGTTATTTATATATATAAAGGCGAAAGCCCTCACTGACTGACTGACTCTCAACTAATTCTCTAACTTCCCGGTGATGCGCAAACGTGAAATTTAGCACGACCATTCTTTAGGTCCTAAATAGGAAAAGTAAAGGGGTCACAACTCAATTTTTCAATGCTAAGTGCAAAGGTAAGTGCACCTATATGTGATGTAACTTCCTGGTGTTGTACAAACGTGAACTTTTTGCACAACAATCTAACTGACCTCTGTGTGCATATACTCAGGAGAATCTACCTCCCCTCTATGTGTATATACTGAGGAGAATCTAACTGACCTCTGTATGTATATACTGAAAGGCTGTAAAGTACATAAGGAAGCGGCCATGGCCTTCAGCGATGGAGTATGCCTTTAAGGCTAAGAAGGGGCTGCAACCTCCAGTCTGGCTTTAAATTTGATTAAAAACGGGTATTACTTTTAAGGGGAAAAAGTGAGGAGAGTGTGAGGGGTGGCACATTCTGCAGAGTGACATCGGTACATGCAGTCTGAGGAGAATCTAACGCTCCTCTATGTGTATACATATTTTATTCCTCAGTTCCTCTGAAGTAACCTTGACTTTATGAAATTTTCCATGCGAACAACCCATAAACACCTGTACAAATAACTCGGGAGAAGCCGAGTATATCAGCTAGTTTTAAATATAGTTAATTGAAAAAATTATATGGACATCAGTGTTTGCAGTGCGCTATGAAGTCCTAGTGCCCCTTGTGCCATCATCAAAATGCCACATAGGTCCAGTGTATAGATCCTTCAGGAAACACTGGAGCATATTACATTGTAATAGATGTCAATGGAGAAATTTCATGTACTACGAAGAATACCTGTAAAAATATAGTGTTCAAAAATCCACTTTAATGACACACATGTGCCGTACCACTGTGAGCATGAAGCGGTCTATTTCCCAACCCTGACAGTTTCAAAACTGACCCAAGCCATTTTCTTCCTGGGTTCCTCCTCCTTCCAGGCCCACCAATTAACATCAAGCTCCGTTTCCCTCTTTTAGGCTTAGGGCTCCATGGTAGTACATGAAGCATGATTATCTCAGCAATGTATTCCACCTAAGGGGGGCATGAAATCACATATACATAAATCATTTCATGTGACGGCGATGATGTTATAACTACAAATCTAACATAACTTTTTTCCTAAAGGGCTATATTAAAACTGCATGCAATATTGTGTATTAATGAGGTTATGTGATATCCCAATGGAAATTCCTCTCCCTCACCCCTAAAACAAATCCCCTAAACATATGTAAAAGCCTAGCATGCGACCTATTGTGATGCAATATCATGTATCATCACCATGTTAAAATCAAATGTGATAAGACACTGCGGAGTCTTATCCTTGGAAGTGCAGTGACTGGGGTAATATACACTCCAGCTGTTTCCAAACAGGGAAGGCATCCACAGGTCCATTACTAACTGATTGTCAGGGCCCAGCAGTCGCTGGGGGGTGAATTACACAATACGTTCACCCAAATACTGCAAATTCTCTTTAAGAACAGAAGAGTCATGGCGATCGACCGATCCATCAGTGACGGGCACGCAACTCCACCTTCCTCTTCGAAAAGAGTTTCCGTAACTGTAGTGTATACTATTTATACATAACGTACCACCTATAGTAACTTCTACAGCAATCTATCTAAACATAGTTGGCCGAGGCCTCTGTGACTTCTATCTTAGAAGTTACTTCAAGGGGTTGGATCAGAATGGCAAGTTATCCCCTATCCACAGAATAAGGGGTGCCTACCCATCACAAGAACGGGGGTACCATATTCCTTTATCCCCCTCAATGAAGGCTTATTGCACCCGTGCAGTGAGGAGGAGATTGAATGCAGCGACAAGTGCGCTGCCGCTTCATTCATTTTTCAACGGCACTTCTGGAGATAGTCAAGCAGCAAACACTTGGGTATTTCCATCAGCCCCATTGAAATGAATGGAGTGCTGACCATGCATGCTGGGCCAGCACTCCATTCAATGTGATGTCACTGTGAATAGGCGAAGCATCCCGGCAGTCACAAGCAGATGGGGACAAGGCACCTCTGTTCTCAGGATTGGTGGGGGTCTCAGCAGGGAGACCCCCACCAATCAGCAAGTTATTCCTTATGTTATTACAACCCTTTATAGGGACCTTACACACAGAACGGAATTAGTCAAATGTTATCCCTATGGAGCTTAAATTCCGTACCTGTTAAAATCTGCACGTCTTTACTTCTTAACCGCGGAAAAGCTTTCCTCTGCAGAATTAAGGACGTCTTGCGGAATTGTCGTTGCGGATTTCTAACATATAGGAGATGTAATTCTGCAATTAAAGTCTGTGGAAAAAAACGCAAGTAATTCCACAACACTTTCCACAGAAAACATTCTGCATTAAAGACGCAACAAAATCTGCACTAATTGACAAAATCCGCATCTGCGCTGCGGACAATGCAGTTTTGTGTGAAAGGTCCCTAAGGGGTTACATTATGATATATAGTATAGGATTATCGTATACAGGATGGACCATGGAAAAGTAGCCCGGCACCGCAGTCTTATGAAAGCTACCTACAATCACAGCCCAGCTTTCATTTTACCTCTACAGTAAAAGAAATGAAAGCTGCATTGTGATTGGTTGCAATGGACACCAATGACAGATCTTCTTTTGGGGCTCCTGCAGATGAGCCTGATGTAATTACGCTCTGACTGAAGCGCTCTCACGTCCTATCATTGCTCGTTAGTGCACTTTTTTCTGCTGCCGGGTGGTCACACCCACGCCATGTTTGAATAGACAAGCAGTCTACTTAGTCCCAGGTGTAATCAATCTTCCCCACAAAATTACGCAGTTCAGTGCGTAATTTCTAGCAATTGCACACTCCCATAGATTCCTGTTGAACCTCAGGTGTGAAAATGTGCACAAAAATGGAGCATGTTGCTACTTTTTTGCCCGGCCGTGAAATGCGGGTGCAAAAACGCTCTATGTGAGAGAACCCATTGAAACTAATGGGTTCTTTTGGATGTGGTTTGCAGCTAATTCGGCTGCCCCGCCTGGCATGGGTGTGTCCCGCGCCGAGGAGAACAGGCCCGGAAGTGGAAAAAAGTACAGTAGTGAGCATGGATCCGCTCGCGAAAGGACATGATAGCGTTCCATTCAGAACATAATTATATCATGCTCTCGCGGGTGTTTAAAAAAACGTCACGCTCATCCACAGGAGCCCTTAGACAGCTTTTCTATGGCCACCCTGCATAATATACCTTTGCTCCTACTTGTGCGATATAGAGCAGACCTAGGGCTTTCCCATATGACGGAAGATTCCTCCATGGAGAAACCCACACCAATATAGGCATGTCCGTCTAATATGTGGATTTTAATGCTGAATTTCTACGGATTTCACCCTTAGCAATTCTGCGGGAAAATCCCCATGTTAATCATATGGATGGCTTTGTGGTGAAATCTTCCATCACCTGTGAAAACGCCTTTACATGTTCCATCTATGTTGTAAGAAAAGAACAGAAATTTCCAGGGATGGAATGAGGCACAGGATAAAAAGTCTCTTTTTATTTTCAGTAAATTAGTGGCTTCGTTCTCTTTGGAACCGGTGAGTTTGGTCTGAGTTTTCCGATGCATTTTGTTACAAAAGCAAAATTGCATAAAGGTGGCTGAAAGCTTTCCCGGCGCCTTCTTCTTCTTGTACAGCCTCACTTACGCACTCTTACCTCCTTCCACAAACATATTGTTAGCAATTACTTCTCAAGCAGAGCACGTGACCGGGCGCTGTACGTCACATTTAGGGATTAATAGCCCCTGACCAGAAGATGACCGAAAGCGAATGGACCAGATGCAATGCCCCCGGGATGATCTCCATACCACTTACCTTCCCCATTATTTAAAGTGCATTTTCCACTAAAACCCTGAAAATATAAGTCCCCGAGTTGTCCTCTCATGTAGAGTCTTAAATATTTAATTCAGCCATTCTAATCTTGGTCTAACAGATGCTGCACTTCCAAAAGTGACATCAATTAATGGCAGCCATTACAGTACCCATAGGAATTGTCACTTTCCACATACCCTGAATGGCATAAAAATCTGCACCGTAATGCAGTGCTACATCCGCTCCTGCCCCGGATTCCTATCTGTCACACTACTACAGTGTACTATTTGCATTCTATATAAGAACCAGGAGGATCAGGATGAACAGAGCTGTAGGTCCTGCCCAGATAGGGGGAGTGCTGCAATACACAGAATGGAGAGAGGACGTAGAAAATTAAATTCTTATTAGATTACTTTTCTTTTTCTACTAAAATATGAGATTATCATCAGTAAGCAATGGGGCATCTATGGCTGCAATCTATGGGGCTCCAGGAATACACCTTTATCTATAACATGTACACGGCCCCTTAACCATTATGAACTTGGGACGGCACAAGAAAATGGCTCATGTTAATAAATAAGTAATACTGAGTTGTATTTACCAGCAATCCGTTAACGCATTCATCGTTGCCTTCTGCACATTAGCTCTTGTCTGAGTATAACATATATACAGTTCTTTAGAGAAAGCTGCTCTATATACATGTATTTACAAATATTATCTGTCATTGTGTGTAAACGGCATTTTTTTCCAAAGCTGACTCATCGCCTGGACTAGTCCCTGTTCACATGTGTACCTTATAGGAGGATGAGCGGTATCTGGCCATACACAGTGTATACACACACATATAGATATATATACACACAGTGACTTGTCCTATAGATACATCCTATTTGTATAAAAAAGTCTCCTAATGACATCATGCATGTGTCCAGTGGTGCCGGCCCCCCATAGAATGGGCATATTGCAGAATGAGAGAGCTCTCTTGTCATTGTCCTCGTACTTCTATAAAGATTGCTTATCCATTTGCTTGTCCCAGAACGTCCCATGCGAGGGGCTGTGCCGGACGGGGAGGAGGTCATAGTGGCTGGGGATGTGGCTGTTTCTTGGTAAGTCGTAAGGGTTCTGCATGTAGTTGGGGATCTGATGTTGGGCATCATGAAGCAGGGTGAGTGATGGCTCTGTGAAGAGATAAGGGGCACATGAGTACAGGCTTATCATAGTAACACATCCTGCCTTATTCTTGCTCAGCTTGCTATGTACTGGTTCCACCCAACCCATCCATCCACATTGTTCTTCATTCTGAAGCTGACATATGTGTGAAGCTACAATGCCCATGCCACTACCTGCAATGATTTGGTTATTCAGGCAGTCTCAATAAGAAGAGGATGAGATATAACGAGGTCATTTATCACTGTGCGGCATGCTTAAAAAATCGTTACAATCTATTGTAATTTTTAATGAGGTAGCATCCAAATATGTTCCGGCTGTTACATAGTAGCAGCTGGCTCAGGACAAGTGGGTGACAATTGTGGTACTGTACACCTTGTATCCTATTTTGTTTTTGCTTTTTTTTTAAAATATAGATACAATCAAAATATTATGCTAATTAATTTCTGAACCCCTTAATCACACGCCCTTTTCTTCTTCATTTTTATTTTTCCTCTCCACTTTCAAAACTCTTATTTTTCCATGAACGTAGCTGTGTGAAGGCTTGATTTTGGCAGGACGAGTTGCACATTAAATAGTACCATTGAAAAATACCATATATGCCCAATGTACATGGGCGTATTTTTGCAGCGGCATCTGGAGCAGATGTCCGCCTCCGGATTCTGCAGCAATAACCATTCATAGAATGCAATGCAAAAAAGATTAAACATGCACACAAGTGGAAACCAATTGCAGTTTCCACTTGCGGATGAAAAATCGCTGCATGCCCCATTTTCCTGCGGTTCTCGCACGAACGTCTGATCCATCGGAAAAGCAGTAGCTTAATTTAAAAAATCAGTACTGCCAGCACACCCACGCATTCGCAGTACAGAAGAAAGAAGACATGGACAGGGTCACCAGACGCGTGCAGGGGGCGGATTCCATGAGGGATTCCCCATGCGGAGTTCGTGCATGCCCGCGTGCATTCAGCCTAAATGTACTGAAAAACGTTTAAAAATTTCAATGTGAAGTGAAATGGAAAAAGATGCAATTCTTTAGAGAGGGAGGAGTGGACTTGTTTTTACGGCGTATACATTGCAACAAAAATGACACAAACGTTTTATTCTGTGGGTAGGTAAGACGATACCAAATTTGGATAGTTTTGTTTTTGCTGCACTACTTAAAAAAAAAACTTTTAAAAGAAAATTATTTTCTTCTACCATAACTTTTTATATATACCGTGTTATTTGCTTTATAAAGTGGGCGGGGGGAGACAATGCGCCTTATAAAGCGAATGTGACGAAATTCAAGCTGGCCGGTACGCTTGCGCATCTGCACATTCAGACGTCCGGCCCGGTGCACTCCATAGGCGCGGAGGAGAGCAGTTCTCTTTCTGCTTTGCACTGCTGCCTGTACGTACCGCTGATTGGTGGTGAGCACCGGTGGGAATTGCTGCTGCTCCCCCGCCTCTACCAATCAGCTTACTCCCTTCCTACCGGCATACCACGAGCGCCGCTGTTACAGAGCGCCGCTGCTCCTGCTGTGGAAGAGAAAGGAAAGGAGTTATCTTGTCCCTCCCTCACGCTCTACTATCTTCTGTACGGTCACCTAAAGTCTCTGGGTGAGTTTTCCTGTTTTCCTGCTCTAAAACACGGGTGTGTCTTGTAGAGCGAAAAATACCATATATATTTATATACAGATGTGTGAGGATTTTTGATACCATTTTGGGGTATATACAACTTTTTGGTTGATTTTTAATATTTTTTTTCTTGGAGGCAGGTTGATGAAAAAAGCGCAATTCTGGTGTGTATTTTTGTTTCTGTCGGTGTTCACCATGCGGGATAAATAATGCATTACTTTGATAGATTGGACTTTTATGGACACGGTGATAATAAATACTGAATGCCAATTGTGGGCTTTAAATGTCATTGTCAGAATTTACAGAGGCACTGAAGAGGTGAACAGCCACGATCAGAGACAACGCTGATCGTGGATGTTGCATCTGGGTGTCAGCTGTCAATGGTAACTTGTACCAGCCGTGTATGGAGTGGGATTAGCTCCTGATCCTCCGCCATACAAACGCCGTTAAGGGGTTGATCTACTTTTATAGTGGATAGAGCTTTAGTTTTCTGCTACAGAGCTCCAAATCTATGGGAGAATATCAGCGTAATAAAACCGCAATATGACACGCAGCCTTTCTTTTTCATATGGAAGACTAGTATGGCTCGCTGCACCTCTGTGCATGGTCTATTATGTCTCCAAACAACAAAGGGTCATAGTATCACCGGCGTAACTATAGGGGATGCGGTTGCACCTGGGCCCAGGAGCCTTAGCCAGCCCAAAAGGCCCCTCTTCTCCATATATGGAGCCCAGTACTATGAATAATCTTGAAATAGTTGGGGCCCTGTTACAGGTTTTGCATTGGGGCCCAGGAGCTTCAAGTTACGCCTCTGTGTTAAGAGGTTAAGAGGACTTGGGGGGCCCCAAGATAAACGTTTGCACTTGGGCCCATGAGCCTTTAGCTACCCCCCTGCATAGTATGAATATAATATGAACCTGCTAGGTTCCGTGAGCACCATAACTAAGTTTATAGGCTCATAGGAAAGGGGGCGATGATCAGCTTTCTAAACTTGCCTCTCTGTTCCCTCGCTATTTGCCCAGAAAGCTAGTGCTTTGCATGCGAATGGGACTCATCTCTTTATTCAGTGCGCACACATAGAGGACAGTGTGTGCAAACGGACTGAATGGAAAGATGAGTTTGAGGGCTCACACAGATGGGCGTGATTCAGTGACTATCATTGATTTCTATGGTTTCGTTTTCACTATTGGCCTCTCGCTCGTGATTACTGCGTGCGAGAAAAGATAGCGCGCTTGTTTGAAAGAAACGGCAGGACTTGCCCTATCTTTCTCACATTTAGTAATCACGAGTGAGAATCCCGATAGTGAAAACAAAACTATTGAAATCAATGGTTTTGTTTTATCCCGTTATGCGGCCGTGATAGTCAGGGCTGCATAATGCAACTAAATCACAGCCATCTGTTTAAGCCCTTAGGGCGCCTTCATACAGGCAAGGGCGGCATCGACCGTGATTCACAGCCTGATATTACACTTGCCATCCATGTGAAAGCCCCGTGATTGCGAGACGTTTTCAGGGCAAAACAGTTTTGCATCACTGCGGGGATTGAGGAATCCCCCATCGCGGCTGTCACAGCTGTGGCAGATGGTCGCGGAGCTGCTGCCGTCGCCCCCATTGAAAACAATGGGCGCTCTTGCAGAAAGATAGGACATGTGATGTGTTTCCTGCTTAGCATCGCGGTGCCATGTGGGAAAACATTGCTAATGTGCACTAACCCATTCAAAAAAATGGGGCTCATATTTGTGTGCGACCTCGCAACGCACAAATCTCACGCAATTTTCTCACCGGTGTGAAGGCAGCCTAAGGTGCATATTACGAGCTAATTCCACCCATGTGAAAGGTCCTTTAAAAAGGGAACATGTTTCAGTTTCACACTGCCCTAACCATGAGCAGCATGAAATACCAACAAGCTCCCACTGTACAAGGAGCGTTTTACTGTGAAACGTTGCGGCATGTCAGTGGAAACACGGGGAATTTATTAACACCATAATAGTTATACGCATAATGGTTATATGCTGCTCTTAACCCTTTGCAATCCAATTTTGGATTCAGGGTTTCCTAGGGGGCTTTCTCTTGCTTCCATTATACAATGGTGCCATCTGCTGGCTAGAGCCAGTACTGTGGTATGGGACATGCTAGTGAGGCCCCCGACAACAGAGCCGCCAGTAATATACAGTAAGAATACCGTGACGGACGTCTTCCGACATCAGAGCTGTACAGCCTTCAATCAGAATGTCTGAAGACGGCAGATAGTGTATTGGAAAGGGTTAATACCGTCTTCGCCTGAGTAAGATGCGCCTAATGTATGAAGAAACCCCTGCAAAGACACCAAAATCCTCTCCACTTTCTTTTTCTTCTGTGGAACACCACCAGGATTTCAGAGTAAACCGTAATTCTCACTAATGAGGGAGCCTGTCAGTATTTCCTGCTGACAGGTTCCCTTTGGGATTAGTGACAATAATCTGATGTGCCTTGAAATTAGGAACAAGGGTTCTGCATTGTTAACGATCACGACAGAAAAAAAAGGGAAAAAATGGGGAAAGATGGTCGGTGACGACAAGTCTTCAGAGGAGCTTTATCAAAAGCCTGCTCTACAGCAACAGCCAAATCACTGGAGCCCTCTGCACTGGTAGTACTGAAATACAGGGTTGGCCATGGACAAGTAGGCCGGAGCCACACTCTTATGAAAGCTGTCTAGAAGAAAATCTGTATTTGTTGCCCCTAGCAACCAATCACAGCGCAGCTTTCATTTGTCATACTGCTGAGGTAAAATGAAAGCTGTGCTGTGATTGGTTGCTATGGGCAACATTAGGAGAGCACAGTTTCATTTCTCATACTGCTGAGGTAAAATAAAAGCTGTGTTGTGAACTGAAAATCTATCTATGTTGTCTATAGCAACCAATCACAGCACCGCTTTTATTTTACCTCAGTAGTGTGAGAAATGAAAGCTGCGCTGTGATTGGTTGCTATGGGCAGCAAGGCAGATTTTCTTTCAGACAGCTTTCATAAGCATGCCAGGATAATTTTCCATGGCCACCCTGTATAATGCAGTGCCTTAGATGAATGGCATGCTTTCATAGAATAAGGGACTTACATCTTCGGTGCATGCTTTCCATAGACTCCTATGGGAGCTGGAAAACACATACCACGCACCTCCGATTTTGGGAACGGGCTAATTAAAATAGCTGGCATTCACCCGCTCATGTCATCTTTAGTGCAGTATGGCGGCAATCTTTACACGCACATATACTGCGTGCCCGCAGTGCTCGTGTGGACGGGGCCTAAGGCTTCTTCACATGGGCGTGCTGTAGTCCCCTTATGCCGTTGTGATAATCATGGCCACATAACAGGACAAAATGAAACCATAGATTGCAATAGTTTAGTTTTCATCAGGAGTATTCCCGTGTCAACAGTACGGGTGAAAAAAGATAGGACTTGCCCTATCTTTTTTGCGTGTAGTTAATACTACATTCAAGAGCGATAGGGCAGGAACTATCTTCTTGCTGTTTTTTTCAAATTTGCGCACAGTAACGCAGAGTTTGGAAAGTCCGAGATGAAACAAAAACCATTCATGCACAGCTACGCTCCATAGCGGCGAGCATAGTTGCGTATATGGACATGTATTTGGGCCCTAAGAGATAAGCACATTTTAGGATTTTGGCATGCCCAGATGCAAACACATGAGCGCACATCTTATATGAGGGGTTTTCCCTTGGAAGCTAATTAAAGTCTGATTGTTTTCTGCTCGTTAATGAAACTTCACGTTTGCTAAAGAGGCTTCTCTGTGTTTGGTTTTTTCATGGCCTCCATTGATTATTGCAGCAATTGATGTTATTACAGACAATCTTCTTGTGTGTTCAACCAAATCGTGTTTGTGTAGATCTATTGAAGGGGAGGGAGATCATGGCTGATCCGCTGAAATGAACGGTATCGATAATTACTGCTATTGGGTGGAGCTGCACCTGTACCCTGGCTAAACACTGATGGGGTTATATGATGTTAGGGAAACAATTCAGCCTTTTCTCAGAAATAGCGCCTCTCTCATCTACCGACTGTGCCTGGTATTGCAGCTTATTGCCATTAAGTGAAGAGGGCCATGTCTGTTTTCTCATGGCCCCTTGTTACTCCACCCGAGAGCTCTTTTACACGAGCGCATAAACGGCGACGGCGTTTTTACACCCGCTCTGAATAAGTGCCTGAATGGGTGATTTTCCGCGATCACGGCCAGCGTTTTCTCATCCATTCACACGACTGTGAGCATCGTTTTTAGTGGAAAAAAAACGCTGCACCCAGGAAAACCCTCTCTCTGCCAAAAACCTAGGGATGGCTTCCAATGCCTATATAGAGGCACCTGTAAGCTTTTCGCAGCATTGGACGCTGCATAAATGCCTCCCCCTCCCTTCTCTTTCCCTGCTCCCATAGGAATCTATAGGACCTGCCAGCGTATATTGGCCAAAACATAGTTCCAGAACTATCTTTTGGCTGAGTGTATATTCGCCGGCCGTGTATATCTCCATTCACATAGGGGAATATACGCCGTCTATGCGCTCGTGTGAAAGAGCCCTAAGGTTAACTTCACACAGGTGAGGGCGATATTGGGCTGTGTCAAAAACCCCTCTCAAGACTTCAGCACAGTTGCGATCCTCCGGATCCAAAGGATCGGCAGGTGTTTCCCATCGTTTTCAATGGGAGACCTCGCATCGCACCAGTGTGGAATGTGTTTTCTGACGCCCAAAGAAAGGATGTGGGAAAAATATCGCTAAAGGACACTGCCCTCTCCTGGTTCTCCTCTTACCTATCTGACCGCTCTTTCAGTGTCTCCTTTGCTGGCTCTACCTCCCCTCCTCTTCCCCTTGCTGTTGGGGTCCCCCAGGGCTCGGTCCTTGGCCCCCTTCTCTTCTCTATCTACACAACCCCTATTGGACAAACCATCAGGAGTTTTGGCCTCAAATACCACCTGTACGCTGATGACACCCAGCTATACACCTCTGCCCGTGACATCTCTGCACCCTTCCTCCAAAACATCACTAACTGTCTGTCCGCTGTCTCTAACACCATGTCCTCTCTCTACCTAAAACTAAACCTCTCTAAAACTGACTTACTGGTATTTCCACCATCCACTAACCGACCTCCTCCTGACATCTCCATCTCAGTGTGTGGTGCCACCATAACTCCTAGACAACACGCCCGCTGCCTTGGGGTCATATTTGACTCTGATCTCTCTTTTGCCCCCTACATCCAATCTCTGGCCCGAACATGTCAGCTGCACCTCAAGAACATTGCAAGAATCCGCTCTTTTCTCACTGTGGAGACGTTAAAAACGCTTATTGTCGCCCTCATCCACTCCCGGCTCGATTATTGCAACTCGTTGCTGATCGGCCTCCCCTGCACCAGACTCTACCCTCTCCAGTCCATCCTGAATGCGGCAGCCAGGCTCATCTTCCTGTCCAGCCGCTACTCGGACGCCTCTGTCCTGTGCCGGTCACTGCACTGGCTGCCCGTTAAATACAGAATTCAATTCAAACTCGCTACCTTCATCCACAAAGCCCTCCACAGTGCAGCACCCCCCTATATCGCCTCCCTCATCTCAATCCATCAACCAGCCCGGGCTCTCCGCTCTGCTAATGAAACCAGACTGAGCGCCCCTTTAATTCGAACTTCTCATTCCCGCCTCCAAGACTTCTCCAGAGCAGCACCGGTCCTCTGGAACGCACTACCAAAGGCTACCCGAGCAATCCAGGACTCGCAGAACTTCAGGCGTGCTCTAAAAACGCACCTCTTCAGGGAGGCATACCGCATTCCCTAAACAAACCTCTCTGTACTCCGCCTGATAACATGCTCCCTGACCTACTGACTGCAATCCCTGCTAGCCATCATAAACCGCTCCTGCAGTCACACCGTTTCTGCCGTCACACGGCTAAATGTCTGACCATTGTCTATGTGTATAGCATCGCTCACTCTCCACCTCGCCATACCGTGCACATCTCCAGCCCCTTTACCCTCTGTATCACCCCATTACTTGTAGTATGTAAGCTCGTTGGAGCAGGACCCTCACCCCTATTGTTTCCATCAACTGATTACTATATGTAACCGTGGTTCTGTAATGTTTGTATTTTGTCTTTCTGTATTCCCCCCTGTCTATGTAAGCGCTGCGGAATATGTTGGCGCTATACAAATAAAGATTATTATTATTATCATGTATATGACTCCATTCAAAGGAATGGGGCTCATATTCATGCGACATTAGTGTGTCTCGCAATGCACAAAACTCGCGCGATTTTCACGGCTGTGTGAAAGCCGCATAAGGCCTCATATAGATAGCAGTATCGGTAAAATGCTACGGGTCTCCCCACCCCACGTGCAGCGGTTTCCTGCCATTTCTAAATAGCAGGTCTGTCGGCAGAGATGGTCCAACATTGCTTTTTTGTGTGCGCATCAGCATATTTTACTCTACCTTTTGCATTTGAACATGTTAAAAAAAAAACACTGGTGCTCTAATGAGTTCAAGAGGTCTTCTTTTTTCAGTGCAATTATGCAGTGTTCCACACATCTATCATTTTATGCGAGCCTTTGCGCATCCCCATTGCGTATGGCAGATAACCACGCCCCCGATTTAAATGGCTATTTAGCCTAACCATTTCCAGATGTGTACTTTTTTAATGGAATTACGCAGCTTATTACGTGTCTGTGCGTGCATTAACACACCCCCTCTAGACTTCTATGGGGACTCCTGGTGAGCAAATGTGCACAAAAATAGAGCAGGTCCTATTTTCTACACACGATAGAGTGAAATTGAAATCCATGCTTTTTATCTGCGTATTGCGTGTGCAAATTTTGCACATGTAAACACGTCCGTGTGCAGCCGCTCATACAGCGCATGTGAAGGCACCCTTGAGATCAAATTGAATATGGAGGAACTGTAAAGACTTCTCATCCACGCGCTGCGGAAACACCAGCAAAATGTCAATTTATGTTGCAGATTTCCATATAAGATTTCAAAGGGGAGGATGAAATCCACAGCAAAATCTGTCAAAATCCACATCTAACATATGCAGATTCTGATGCAAATTTGTAAATTCCAAAAAGTTATAAAACTGTTATGATTTTGGCGTAAAAAAGTTACAAATTTGCACCCCAAAATAGCAATCAGTGACGAGGTGTATTAAAAAGCTCTGCAACACACTAAAATTGAACATACAGTGTTCGATTTATCGTGCCTTAGAAACACCGATCACCTGGGAAGCCCAAGTGAAATCAATGGAGGCTCAGTTCAGCGTTTTTAGAGGGCGTTTTAAATGCCCGCTATACGTGGTTAAAAATGCCTGTGTGAACTTGGCCTCAGGGTCCTTTTAGCCTGGATGATTATAATTATATTTATCAGGCATTAAGTCATCCTAGCGATTATCGCTTCTCAGTTTTCGCACAGGAGCAATGATTGCTCAGTGAATGGAGGTGGAGTGTGCCCGAGGCCGCACGTGTACATTCACAGTGAAGAGGCAGTCCTTCTTAGGCCTTATTCACACCAGCGTTTTATAAAATGTCATCCGAAAATCACGACCATCTGATGCATTGGATTTCAGAGCATTCATTTGATAACCCATACGTTGCCAAATCTGGCGGCCGAATTTTGATGCCCTATCTTTTAGCCGGAATACGCTGGTAACTCTCATAGAGTCCTATAGGAGCCATCAGAAAGGGGAGCACTATTGAGCCAGTTGAAGGATTTATGCCACCCGAAAGAAAATTCCGGGCTGCGGCGTCTATACGGAGGTGAATGGAGAAGAAAACACAAGACTTTGACGTGACTTGGTTACGGCTTTCTCTCGTTCAAGCGTTTTTTGCCCGAAAAGCGCAATACTCGTGTGAAGGAAGTCTTAGATGAACGATTGCCTGTTTACACAGGCTGATTGCCATTGGATTTTTATGCCTGCACAAACTGAATGCTGAATGATACAAACAAATTATTGTTTGTCGTTCCAGTCACTGGCAGCACCTAAGGCCCATTTAGACAGGACGAGTGTCGGGCAAACGATACCCAACACTCCCCCCCCCCCCCACACTCATATTGGTCTCCCGTCCCTCTCCATTGCCGTAACATAGCATTCTTTATGCTGCATAAACGATGGACAATGAGCAGATTGCAGGTCGCTCAGTGTAAATAGCAGCCATTCAGTACTGAACGGCCACTATGTTACTAAAATGGAGAGGGGTGGGGGAACGAGAAGAGAGAAATCTCCTGCAGCCACTCCGCTGTGAGCCAGCGATACTCGCTCCTGTGCAGCAGCACGGGACCTTTCATGTGCGGGGATGAGTGTCAGGCATTGTTTGCCCGACACTCATCTCGTCTAAATGGGCCTTTACCCTCAACGATTATTGTTTAGTTTCGCAGGATCAAAAGATAATCTACGATAACCGTCTGTGTAAAATGGCTCTTATTGCAGTCACTTTTCTAAATCTGACATGAAAACACCAGTCTTAGGCCTCCTTCACAGGACCGTATGCGTTTTTACACTCAAGCGGTCGTGACTAAAAACTGCATGAATAAGGAATAGCTGCGATGAAGTCCCAATCTTAATTAGTGGTTTCTTGTCCATTCACATGTGCGGCTGCGGCATATAAGCGAAAAAATAGGGAAATTCCTCAGTCGGCAGTAATCATCGGAATGACTGCTAATGCTTAAATAGAGCCAGCTGTCCTCTTTTCCCAGCACTGGATGCAACTAAACTTTCATCCCTTCCCTTTTTTTTCCAGCTCCCATAGAAGTCTATGGGAGCTTCCAGCGTGTCTTGGCAAAAGATAGGGCAAGACCTTTCTTTTTACACGCTGTATTAAATGTGCTATTCTTGCCGACTATGTTTGCCAGTAATGCTTCAGGTGACAATTTTTTAATGCGGTCTAAATAGCTGCGTATATACAGTTGTCTGAATGAGGCTTTAGTCAAATGTGTCCCACAATGTTTATGTTGCATTTAGTCCTTACATTAGAGATAGAAAATGCATGCTCACCCTTTAGGCCCCTTGTCCACGGCCAAGGCAGAATATCACTAGCAATATTTTGCCGCGGGGAGGAGGAGGGAGAGCTGACAGGTCTCCGAGGGTCGCGGCAATCGCAGCATGCCGCGATTTAAATCCCGCGAGCGGAAAATCGCTATGGTTCTCCGCTCGTGGACACCGGCGCTGAGCTTTCCATAGCAACCCTATGGAAAGCTTAATACAGAGCATGATCCACGGGCAATTTATCACCAGCGGATCATCGCCCATGGACAGGCAGCCTAACTCAAATTGCTCCTACATTCGCTATAAGAGGAGTTTGACCAATATGTACATATAGGAAATAGCTGTAAAACAAATTCCCTAATACAAATGTTGCTATACAGAACAGAAGCTTATCTATCTACTATTTCAATGTTTCCTGTACATTGAGGGGGGGGGGGGGGGGGGATTTATTAGAACTTGCATTTCATAAATTTGTTGTAATCAGAACCCCCCTGAAGGAAGAGGCCCCCAAAACACATTAAGTGCAAGCCACTTACATTTGGTACATCTCAGGTCCCACAAACAAAAATCTATGGCAGTTATGAACTTGAGTAGATGTTCTTTAATTTATACCAGGTTATGGACAACTGTAGCCATCTGCTAAGCTCCACTTACTTTTTTGAAAAGTGGCAAGTGTGGTGTAAATGTGAAAAAAGTCAATCTTTAGCATGCATCAAACGTTGCAGCTTTTGTACACCAGAAAAGTTGCACAATAAATCTGCTCTATTGTCATTTTATATGTGCAGTCCCCCTCATTTACATATTTGGACAGTACAAGTTGATCTGCTTATTTTATGATGATATGCCTGTGAGTCTCTATAACGTAATTTTGCTTCATTCATATGGCACTTAGTGTAATTTAAATGAGACTTGATACATGTAACACAAGGACGGAAAGAACATGAACTGTACGAAGTAACTACAGATACAAGGACAGAATAGAAGAGCCAGTACACAGGATAAAGGATGTGAGAGCGAAGGAGAAGAATGGAGAGACTCCTGATAGGCTTGTTTCAAGAGGAACTGATCAAGGTTTTTGTGTGCACAGAGTGTAGCAGCTTACTTCTACAGAAAAGGCCTCTTTCATTTCCTTACATTTTTTAAAAATATGAAGAACATTAAAAAGAAAAAAAAAGGAATTGTGGTCATTTAACCCCTTGAGTGGCACGGCCGGAAATTTTCCCGGACGAGCTCCACTGCTCATAGTGACATAGCCCGGAAGATTTCCGGGCTATGTATCACTATGGGAGCTGCAGAGCACAGTGCCACAAGCTGTGACAGTGTGCTCTGCCTGCACAGACCCACACAGAGCAGTGCAAGGGCTTTGAAAAACCAGCAGAAGATATTGCCGGCATATCGGCAATCTCCTGCTTTGTTTACAGGTTGCCATAGAGACCATCGGCTTGTCAGAAGAAAGCCCATGGTCTCTGTGGCAGGGAGAGCTTGGTGCTTGGCTATCAGAGGACAGCTAGGTACTAGCTCTTACAGCAGAGATCAGAGAAAACCTCCGATCTCTGCTGTGTTAACCCTTTACATGCTGCAGTCTATGTGACTGCAGCATGTAAAGGGCTGTCACTGCAGCATGTAAAGGGCTGTCACCATTAGACCCCCGGAATGTGATCAGAGGGGCCTGATGGGTCCCTGTGGAAGTCCCCTAAAGGGACAAAAAAAAAAGTTTAAAAAAAAAACAAAAAACTAAAAATTATTTTAAAAAAAATTATAAAAACACTTGTCTCCCTTTACTTTGTAAAAAATCAAAAATACAATCACACATGTGGTATCCGTGCGTCGTAATGACCCAGGGAAGTTAATACATTATTTAACCCCTTAATGACATGGCCCCTTTTTTTCTTTTTTCCCCATTTCTTTTTTTCCTCCCTCCTGTTTAAAAAATCACAACTTGTCCCGCAAAAAACAAGCCCTTATATGGCCATGTCAATGGAAAAATGAAAAAGTTATGGCTCTTGAGACGCAACTGCAAAATTAGTTGAAATTCAATGATTAGACCATTTTAAAAAACCTGCCCTGGTGGGCACGACAGGGTGGTAGGAAACCCGCCACTCAAGGGGTTAAAGGGATTCTGTCACCTCAGATGTTAATTTGGAGCTGCCGACATAACGCTATGTTCTACATCAGTGACTAGGGGCAGCGCTGAAATGGGGGAGAAGTGGGCTGATTTGCATATACAGTGACAGATTATAAAAGTTTTTGTTGCATTACATAATCTACTTTTTACAAATACCTGCTCTGTTTGTGTGCCATGTGGCACATAGCGCTATGCTGGCAGCTCAAAATGGGTATTTGTGGTGACAGAATCCCTTTAACATCCACTAAACCATAACCTGACTATGTTTTTCTGAATTTTCTTTTTTCATAAAAAAAAGTTTTTAAAAATCATAAAGAAAAATCAGGTGTAAAAGGGCTTTATCTACAGGCTTCTTTAACCCTCTCCAATGCAATTTTGAATTCAGGGTTTACTAAAAGGCTTTCTCTTTTTGCTGTTGTACAACAGTGCCATCTGTTGGCTAAAGCCAGTGTGTGTGTACCAGAGAGGCACTGTTAGTGCTGGCAATAGACGGTAAGAATACCCTGTCGGACGTCTTCTGACATTGGAGCTGTACAAACTTCAATCAGAATATAGGAAGACGTCAGACAGTGGATTGGAAAGGGTTAAAGTGAGGAGAATGCACCTAACACACACTACGGAGGCAGTTGCATCATAGTCCGGCCAACTAAA
Source organism: Eleutherodactylus coqui (assembly GCF_035609145.1). NCBI lineage: Eukaryota > Metazoa > Chordata > Amphibia > Anura > Eleutherodactylidae > Eleutherodactylus > Eleutherodactylus coqui. The sequence continues at coordinate 262,881,210 of NC_089838.1, forward strand.
CTGAACAGAGTTGTTGCATAACTCCAAATACAATGCAACAAAAAGTTGCTTTCATGGTGGGGACATGAGGCTGCCTTCCTGCAACGCGGGCCCCACAACTCTCTTCCTCCCCATCATGGGCCAGAAAGCCCAATTTCTCATTTACTACCCTAATCTGATTTCTTGCAAGAGAATTTAGCAGTATAAAGCACCCTTCCATGTTTTCTGATGTCTTGTACAGGTTCCAAGAGGAACAGTGATGGCATCAAACTCAACCGGAGATCCAATTTGTACTGGTTCCACAAGGTATGTACACCATGCGCCATGACGAGCAAGAATCAAGAACACTTTAAGCAATCTGAGAATGAGAACGAGCGCACTTGAATGAATGGAACAAGCAATGTCTGACAGCAGGTCATGCAGACTGCTCTGTGCTGGCATCGAGCAGAATCTGGCAGAGCTACAGTGTCATGCATGTGTGCAGCTGGCATGGAAACTGACACTTACCCACGTCATATACATTTTTGTTAGCTTTTGATGAGAGTGGTATATCTGAGTATGGGGCATCTGTATGCACAGGTGAGGTCATTTCCACGTAGCTGTTCTCTGAGTGTTTGGAGTGCTGCGCGGGGGGGTCTGTAATGGTGGCATAAGGGTTCTCACTGCTGCTCAGAGAGCAGGTGCTGGAACTGCACCCTGACTCTTTCATACAATCTGCAAAAAGCAACAAACACAAGTCAAAAAAATCTGGGGGGAGAGACTGGAGCTCAGGAGGCAGCAGGAAAAAAATGGCAGGAAGGGGGAAGCCCTGGAGGTTAAAAAACAATGTATTTATATTCTAAGAGCTGGTAAGTCAGGGGCAACAATGTGGAGGATGTTAGGGGGGATCAGTTACAGAGCTTCAAGGACAGAGCTACATGAAGCATGACCTTGTGTGGCCGCAATGTCCCATGCAAGAGCATGTGACAAAAGAGCAGAGTTAATTCATCTCATACTGTCTGATATTACCCCAATTTTACCCAAATTTCCACTAGATATATAACGGTGTAGAAGAGAAATAATGTCTTCAGGAATCAGGGAGTGACACAGCTACACATCTGTGTGCATAGTATTAAGGTGGCCATACACATTAGATAAATGTCTGATTTCGGTGGGATCCGCTGATCATCTAATATTTATAGAGGTGTCCTAACTTTCCCTTGATGGTAAAGAGGTTATATTGAATTTCAGAATGCCTGATCCTTTGTTCTCTCGGGAGATAAGCTATTGCCAGTGGTGTCTGGCAGCCGCTATCCCCCTCTACCTATTGAGAGCATATGCACGTTCACCCCTAGCCATGGCTACATAAGTATGTGAGGGTTTGGATTAATAGCTATCAGCTAAATAAGCGTTCAGCCAACAGCTATCTAAGCGCCTATCTTACTGGAGTGTGTGCTGTCTGTGTTTTTTCACACAGACAATAGTCAATTTAAAAAAAAAATGGCTGCATGTCCTATTTTGTTCACATCATGAACGAGAATAGGACATACAATATCCACTGTCCTCGCAGATTGGCGAGCACATGAACGTCTGTCCATATGCTGTTCGATGCAAGTTGGTTCCGAGATTCTCATGTGCAACTGGCATACGGCTGTCTGAATTCCACCGTAAAGTGTTTGGCCACCTTTACTAACCTTGCCTTATCTAGATATGCAGTTGTGCAACAGAGCAGTCACTAATCCATCTACCCTCTAATGATAATGAGTTGTTACTCATCCATGTTCCAGTCTACACAGCAAAGCTGACAAGTGAATTCCAAAGGATAAGAAAATGTCAGACTATTGGAACCACTCTAGTGGCCAGCGTCAAAACTGTATAGTCAAATGAAAAATGAAAAAACACCATCTTTAACATGTAAAAAAATTGAATAAACTGTCATTTTCTGCTGATACAATCCCTTTGAAATGGCACTGTTATAAGAGTCTTTCATTCCAGGACAAATCATCTAAGGGGTAACACCCGACTAGCTTTTATGAAGCTTTGCACATTTTTTTGTTGCTAGACTATATAAATATCTTAAATTTCAGACCCATCAGACCATGGGGTCAAAAAATAAAGGATGGAGGGATGTCAATTTTTCAAAGGTCAAGGAGAACCATAATGTTTGATTCAATTCATATCTCAGATACTACTGAGTGTAGGAAGATGTGCAAAGTGTCATTCTCTTCGGAATAATATATAGATTTATAACATATTTTTTCTGACAGTGTAATCCCAATACACGTTAAAGTAAAATTGGAACAAAAATGTCAACTTTTTTTTAACTCAGCCACTCCAGAAAGAAAGCCGAAACTACAAAGGCATTCTTTGTAGTTTTTTTAGAAAAAAAATTCTTGATGGTGACCAACGCTATACTGACAGCTATCTTATTGGTATCACATATGACCAAATACACCTGCATATGCGTAATAACAATTTGTTCAGCTTAACAATCATTAATGTCATTTCCTAATTATTTTAATTAATTAATTAATTACATTTATTTAATTTCTGCCCAAAATCAGACTTCAGAAATTTACAGACTCAAATCTCGCACATCTTCCTACACCCTATGGTTTCCGAGATATGAATGATCAAAAATTGTTGTTCTCACTGACCTTTAGAAAATTGACCCCATGTATCGCTTAACCTTACAACCCGATGGGTCTGAAAATGGCTATTTTTATATTAAACATTCTAGCAGCGAACAAAAAAGTGCAAAGTTTCATCAAAATCGAAGATGGTCGGGTGTTACCATTTGGGTATTTTGTCCTGCAATGACTCAAAGCATTAAAAGCAGTTCTACACATGAATGCATAGACATTCTGCCTGGGACTATAAATTATAGGTTCAACCAAAATATGTGGTTAAACCAGAGCAGAATTTTTTTAGTATTCTAGTTAGTTTGCTTCTATATTCCCACTTGGAAGAGCGGAACGGGAAAGGCAAAATATTCATATGCTCTAATATTACAGTATATACTAGAAAAAAGAGAACTCATTTGGGCCAACAGACATTCTATAGGGGCAAATTATGTAAAATATGTAAATTGAGCAATTAGTGTAAAACCCAAGGTCTGATGTTTCAGTGTCCTGTATAGACAGTCCAGAGATGGCTTGGTGTTAATGAGGAGCCAACACAATGAGAAGCAGTGAATGGGTGAATGAAGTAGCATGCGTAGGATGAGGGATGAGCAGGATAGCTGTTTAGAGGCTAGGATGTGAGCAAGCAAAGAGTGGCACACACAGGCAGAAGGAGACAGAGACGTTCTGTGTCTGTCCTCTCCCAATACAACAGCACAACTGTCCAGTTGTCTCTCAGCCAAACCACTGGCAAGCATCCATATACAACATCATTAACATAGACAATGTCTATTGCTCCCAAACATACATGAACAGAATACTCATTTCCAAAAATACAAAAAGTAATGCATCAGTAATAGCATAATCAAGAACACATCCCAATATAAACGTATACAAGTCAACACATAAAGATTATTTCCATAAATGCTACTTGATAATGTAGTTTGGTATTGACCTGGAATATTTATCCATTATACTACCGTAAGTAACAGTCTTCTGCTGCAGAGAATAAGGACATTAGAAGCCGGGGTTCAATTTGTGCCTATCCAATGGTATTGAATGTCTCTATAATAAACATTACAGGAGCCTTTGTTGGTAATAACCTGAACTGTGGCAATGCTCTGTCCTATATGATGCATGATGCACATTTAGTTGTACTTGTATTGTTCCGTAATAACAAAGCTTATTTTTTCTGAGGGTTCAGCTCGACTAAATGTAGAATACAATATCGTATGCATAAACCAAGCTTCCATACTATATGTTGTTATACTGCAGGTCAATTAGAATTGTTCAGCTATTAGCCAGCTTGGGGATTTTAGGTCTAAATTCTATTATATTTGCATTGATTGTTTTCATATTTTATGCATTATTTGGTTATTTTAGAAATAAAATCCTCCAGCATAATAGTATTAAACTATTAATACCAAAATATTAAACTTTAACCCCTTAGGCCTCATGTCCATGGGGACAGATCCGCAGCGGGTGTCCCACACGCATGATCCGCGCCCCATAGGGATACATTGGACACCCGCAGGTAGTTAAATACCCGCGGGTGTCATTTTCCCTTGAGTCACGGATTGCGTGTGCGGGAAATCACCTGCAGCATGCTCCATTTTAGCGTGGGTCTCCCGCAGGCTTCTATTGAAGCCTATGGAAGCCGTCCGGATCCGCGGCACACCCGCAGCTGAATTCCTGCTCTCCAGCGCGGGAGCGCAGGAGAGCAGGAGTTCAAAAAAGAAAAAAATTTGCGGCGCATGCGCGCGGCACGCTGCCGGTGTGCCGAGCACATCCGCCGGGCCGAAGAAAGAAGATCCGGCTGCGACGGAGGGAAGATCCGCAGCGTCCGGACAGGTAAGTAAATCTTCTTTTTAGGCCTCATGTCCGCGGGGCAGGAGGGACCCGCTACGGATTCTACATGAAGAATCCGCGGCGGGCTTGATTTTCCCCGTGGACATGAGGCCTTAAGGATGCAACAGTTTTTATTTTATTTCTGGTTTCTCCTTCCCACTTTCAAAAAAAGCATAACTCTATTATTTTTCCGTTAACGTAGTTGTCTGTTTTTTTTTTAAGGACGAGTTGTATTTTTTAACGGTACTATTCAATGCACCATATTATGTACTGCAGAACTTCAAAAAATGTCTAAGTGGAGTGAAATGGAAGAAAATAGCAATTGTGCTGTTTTTGGGAGGGTTGGGGGTCTTGTTTTTAGGGCGTATACACTGCGGAAAACTGTACTATTTCTAAAAATTGAAATATCTTTAACAATTATTTTCTGCCGCCATCTTTTGACAATCAGAACTAATTTTTTTTTATTTTTTTCCCCGATGGGGTTGTGTGAGGGCTTATTTTATGCAGGATACTCTATAGTTTCTATTGGTACCATTTTGGAGTACATAGGACATTTATGTCGCTTTTTATTACATTTCTTTTTGGAAAATGGGTGACCAATGACCAAAGAAGTGCAATTCTGACAAGATGTATTTTTTTTCTAACAACATTCACAAAACAGGATAAATAATTTGTTATTTTGATAGATCGTACTTTTACGGATGCGACAATACCAAACACGTTTGGCTTTGATATTTTTATTATAAATATGGAAAAAGTAGGGGGGGACTTTTAATATCCTTTACTTTATACATCAATAACAATTTTTTTTATTTTTATGTATTGTTCCTTTTTTAAAGGCTTAAAAGCCACGATTGGCATAAATGCTGATCGTGATTGTTGCATCCTGGTGTCATTTGTCAAAGACAGCTAATACCGGCCATGTATGAAGCGGGCTCAGCTTTGAGCGTACATCATATAGACCCAGGGTCGAGGACATGCATATACGGAGAAGGGAACTCCCACTTTTCCAGCAGCTGGGATTCCTGGAATTGTAATCGGTACCTATTGGAGATTTATAATATATACTTTCGATATACCAGAAATGTCTCACATGGTAATACCCCTTTAAGTTTTATTGTGGCCCTTGAGTTTAAGCTGAAAACATGGCCCTCAAAACAGAAATGTTTCGGCTCCCCTGTAATAACACATGTAACTCAATAACAATATAGTATACAAAAAGTTTAAAAACTCTCTCTAGTCTCGCTGCAGTAAATCAGAAATGTTATAGTTTAATATTACAGTATGTCTGCCGTATGTATGAGATATGGAGCACTGACAGCTATACATTACTATATTAAGAATATATACAGTACAAAATCTTGGACTTGACTTGGTGTTAAAATAAGGGAAGGGATGGCCTAAGAGTGGTCTAGAACAGTGCTGCTCCAGTTCTCAAGGACCCCCAACATGGGTCAATAATAGATTTGGTGTAGAGCTAAACCAGGGAGCAGAGTCTAAGGGACTGTGCCTTTTTCATCCTTAAATCCTGCAAGACAGTATGGATTTTACCATAGTGAGTCCACCTGTAGTAGCCCCGTTAACAAGAACTGACATGTCAAAGGAAGATATGCACCGATGGATGGCACATAGGTAGCAGACGATAATCATACTTGGTCAGGGCATGCGGCATACTTTCACAAGAGTATGCAGGCAGAAGATCAGGGCCGGAAGCAGACAGGGCGCCATGGTCAGAAATGAGCCAGGTCAATACCAAGAATCTTCAGAAGAACACTTTTGCACAGTACTACCTAAAATGACTTTATTGATCAAGCCAAGAGTAATGGGAAAAGATCACTAAGAACACGCAGGGCAGCAGATAAGAGGGTCCTAAGATGTAAGGCTAGGAGGGGCATGCACATGCATCTAGCAGGACAGAGGCTGGAACAACAAAAGCGGCAGCAGACTGGAAGAGGATGCCGCGCTTGGAGACTGAAAGGTGAACGAGGCTTTGCACTTACAGGTTATATTGTAAGGATCTCCAATACAAAGAACAATTGTGGAAAATGCTGGTAATGTCACCATAACAGGAATAAAGAGTATTCCAGTCTTGGGATACAATTCTGTTACAGGACTGAAAGGGGAAGGGTATATTACCTGTTGTTGTTCTGTTTTGCAGATGTCCCTCTAATCTGCCGATTCGGGATCCTGTTTTTAGTCATCCAAGATGGCCACTGCAATTTTCTAGCTACCCAATGTACACTCTAATTGGCCAGCACTTATCATGTGACCAGTCTTGGCCAATCAGAGAGCAAGTATAGTATATTGGTAGTACTACCAGTGCCCTGTGGGGATTAGATACTCTTAAACCTAAATCGTCTATCTTGGACACCTGAAAACTAGACACGGAACTGGCAGATCAGAGGGTCATCAACACAGAAGACCAACAGCAGGAAATATAACTGTTCCTTCTGGTCCCAGGAGAAAATGTTGTCCGAACTGGAGGGCCGTTTAAATCCTCAATACATGATCTGTTAGGAGTACTTGATGGCTGGAGATGAGACACATTGGTCTAGGACAAAGCAGAGTTGGTGAATGAGAAGATTGGCACGTTGGATGGTAGGGTTAGGAGTGGCTGTCTACATAGCAGAGCTGGTGATGTCTTGAACTAACGGTAAAGAGATTTGGGGAGAAATCCTGCATTCTGTTCAATTTTAGTCTTTACAAAAAAGAACTCCCAGAGGTAGCCACCGAGGTAGTTCCATAAGCATCCTAAAATATGGAGGCAAAGTGTGCAGTGTAACCTACCTAACATGTAGATGAGTCCAGGTGACCTGTTAGTACATTCATATGACTAACTAGATCACTTATGACCAAGTAGATCACTGTTCCTCATCCTGCGGCTCCAGTGACCATTGCAAGTGGCTCCATAGCTGTTTACAGCTGAAGATAATATTTTGCACCAATGTGACGGGGGATTTCAGATGATTACTGAAACATGACGCAGGGTCAGGTCAGACTATATCACTTGCAGTTGAAACTAATCTAAAGGGCCTTTTTTTCCACGGTCTGATAGGTCCTTAAGAACCAGATCACTAGCTTTGGGTCCCAAGTCAGGATTATAGAATAGTGATTTTACACTGTAGAAATTTACATTACCCCAGCCTAAAATCACTGTCCCTGCTACATCTGACCTACGTGTCTCAAGAGGACAACCCCTTGCTATGTTACAGCCTATAGACATCTTTTTTTATTTCCCTTTCCTAGGTACTTAATTATATTCCTCACTGCATTACTGATAATGGTGAAATTAATGTGTTCACTTGGAGAGACACCGCAATGCCAAGAAATATGCTTATAAGGAATGCCAATGGCCTCTCTCCAGATGTGCAAATGCGTATTCTCATATGATCTGCCAGTCACCATTCTTCTTTGCTGGATAGCTACAGATATTCCAAGCCTGACATAACATAACCTGCACCGAATCATTGAAGCAAAAGTTGCATTTAAGATAATAAATCTTGCTGGGGATGAAGTGTACTCTGGATATGGTGCAAGGGTCAACTATATGGAGAACAGCAGTAAGTGATGTCCTACGCACACCTTCCCAATACACATGTGAATACTTTAAGTGCTCCGACTGATGACACACAAAAAATGCATAATCATTGTGGTGACAGAATAGTCTGTTCCTTCAGTTGGTGGTGATTGTTTTATCCCTAAAAATAGAGGGTTTTAAAAGAAGTTTCCCTGGTATATTGCTTAGAAATTGCATGTGCCATGATACGGGTCTTTATAGCAACTGCACCAAAAACACATAAAGGGGTATGTGCTTTGAACAATCCCTACTTCTTAACTTCTTAGAGTCTCTTGACAAAAAAGCAGATTACAAAGTGCTGGAACTCCCAGCAATTATCTGTAATCTGTGGAAAAACATGGCAGTAACTGTTCAATTTCTCTGCAGTGCCGCCACAGGGCAAATGAAGTATTACGCCACGACCATGCAAATCGATGCCAGACAGAACAGGTCCCTAAAGAGCAAGACTCTTTATAACCAATCTCTACGCTGGCCAAGAGATGAGGATTAAGCACAGGGGACTCGTCTTTATTAACTCAGAATCCCTCCATAGGGGAGATAGAAATGGGTCTCCTAAATCAGACAGCTCCTTTAAGCAAAATGTTTGTAAATGTTGCCTCATTTGTAAACTCCTGTAGCAACTGATTTCTTTCCACTATATAAGAACATACCCCAGATTTGCTAAGACTGCCCTCTTATTTACATTTGCTTCCTAACATAATGAGGAACTATTCATACTTTTAACTGAAGGGCCTTTTACACGGCTAATTATTGGTATGGACATTTGCCCAAAAGTTGGATTGACTGATAATTGGGCCATCTGAATGTACTGTCAATCACACAATGAGCGAGCAAACACTTTTTTGTCAGGTGATCACAATTTTAGGTAGCACAAAAAATAATTGTAAAGGGGGGGATCTGCTGTCAACAATGATGAACAATCGTATGTATGATTGTTTGTCCCCTAATAAAGTCTGGGTTGGCCTCTGAAAGCCAGGCAGACTAGCACTGGTTTAGTAGGTCAATACTTATCATTAGGAGTGCATAGTAAAAGCACCCTTTGTTTAAGTAGAGTTGGAGTTTCACATACTCTGTTCCAACTAGGTAGTAGTGGAAACATACGTCTACAGTCAATTGCAGAAAACGGCAAAACTGCATTCAAATTGCAGCAGAGCTATTTCCCCTTCTCTGTTATAAGTAGCATGGGGAAGAATGGAGAAGAGTTGGGCTAAATTGCATAAAGAATAGCACTTATGTAGTATTTTAGAAACTAGAACATCTACAGCATGCACTGATTGGGGGAAGGCTTGCTATACAAAGTCTGTGTGCCTGCAAGTTTTATCAGAAGATATACAGATACTATAAATGCCACTATATAATATAATACTATCCCATTACAGTGAACAGTCGTACAGCACAAACACATCCCCACTATCTTCTTCCTACCTTTGAAGCCATTTTCCATGATGTATGTGTTCTGTCTTCTTTCCACACTACAGGCACCTATAACAAAAAATATGACACAACGGTGACTAAGACATATTATATGATGTTCATCAGTTTGCTAATGGTGGTAAACATAAGTAGATCCAGATCCCAAAATCGGCGCTAGCCATAAGTGTCATAGCAAGCTGCAGATTGGAGTACCGGGTAGGTCTAAATGAACCTGTGCAAAATGCCACTGCTATGAAAGGCATAGTAACCTACTATGCCTTGGTCCCATGGTGCAAGCACAGAGTCATGACTGACTCTTAGGGTGATGTTACATCCTGATGTTTTCTTGGCAGACTGTTTTTGCGGGGTGGTTTGCCATTGCCTTCCACAGTCCTCTTTACCCCCCAGCAAGCCAAGCTGGGTACTCATTTTACTGACCTTGGAAGGATGGAAGGCTAAGCCAACCTTGAGCCGGCTACCTGAACCAAGCGGGGATTGAACCAGCAACCTTCGGGTCGTGAGCGAGAGCTTAGGACTGCATTTCTGCTGCCTTAACCTACTTAACCCAGCTGTTTATTGAGTTGGCTCGGATGCTAGAAATAAAGCA